>NC_091529.1:10336096-10672193 GCF_041682495.2 Bombus fervidus | reverse complement strand
TTAACGTCGATAGAACGTAGACGTTAAAGCATTTAGGAAATGGTAAGAAAAGTTCGAATATTTTGAAAAAACGCATAAGAAACTTTGATCGATCGGTAATCGACACGACCGAGGCACTTTTCCAATTTTTCTCCAAAGTTTCGCCACGATCTATCATTCTACACGTAGGATATTTTAGTTGACAGATATTTTGTTCGTTTCTTTGAAATAACTCAGCGCTCGAGTTCGACCGTTTTATCGTTAACTTCAACGTGTCTCTTATCTTGTTCGATATCCATTTACGATGAGCCTAGTTTCGTTTGAAATATTATCATCTTCGGCTTTTTGTTATAGACCATTTTTAATAATCTCATGCAGTTTCTTGCCTTTCTTTTGAATGTTCCGCTAAAGTGCTTTAATATTTCGTGGAACTTCTTCGAGCTACTTCGTGACTGTACATTTTGTGTTACATTTTCCAACTTCAACTCATTTGGGATATGATCTTTGAACATCTAATAACGATCGATCTATTACGATCAGGCTGCCTACGTGTTTGCGCAATCTTATTTCTTTCATAATTAAAGAAGTCCATTTTACTATAAATATTTTATGTGTTGTGTACATTATGTAGCTACTTTTGCACATTATATGCATCCTATAGAATTTTGGAATGTTAAATTTCCCAAAAATCCACAAATACTCGCAAACTAATTATAACGATGCTCCTTATGTTCAAACTGGACACGAAAGGCCAACACTTATCCAGTAGGTGTTGATATATTTTAATACTCGTTAACACTTATTAATACTTTTATACCCCTGGAATGTATTAGTTAATTGATAATATTCTCCGAATTATGATATTTCTCCCTTAGGATTCGAAGATGATAATAATTGCTCATGCCACAACACGAACTCAACACTTGCTAACGATTCATCCCGTAAATCACGCAGCGAAATTTCAACTTTCCAAATTTCCTTCTAGAAGCCTGCCGCGAAGTCAGGAACTTTGCACGGAATACTCCCACGTTTCCTGGCCTGTCAGACCGTCGAGAATCTACAGTTAGAAGGAACGTTTCCTCCCACGGAACATCTTTGCCGAGCAATTTCAGAGAACCGTGCAACAAGCTTCGTCCAACAGGGTTTCTTTCCTCTCTACGTTTCGAACGACACCGTTTCTTCGTGTAGTTCCACGCAACCGGCCATTTTTTATAGACACCAGGCATTTCTTCTCATAGAGGAAGTGGCGGTGACAAGAGCAACCGGCTCGAGCCGACCAAATGAATTTCACGTCTGTGCAGCTAAAGTGAATGAAATCGAGCTCGTACTCTCGCTATGGTAGCTAAATGTCAAAGTTCAACCGTTCGAGTACTTGGTTACAAGTTTAGCTTAATTGATTTATTATAAGTTTAACAATCTGTATATAAGTATCGTATAATAAAAACAACGAGCGTAACAATTTGCGCGTGTATTAGGTTGTAACGTATGAAATTTCCAATTTTCTTCACCGTAAGTATCAGTTTGATTCTGAATCTCACTCTAAATTTTGGTCGTCTCAAGAAATATTTTTACCTTTTTGTAGGTACCATTTTATATGTTGTTCTACAACTAGGAGAACGGAGGAATCTTTTACACGTGTTTTTGGAACGCGTTTCTTTTTTTCTTCAATTTGGTGAGATATAACTTGTTGAACATTGGATACTTCGTACGATGTAATTTAGCAAAAATATTTAGATCTTAATGCTACTTACAAACGTCGTAGAATAGGTGCAACGATTAAATTGGAAATTTAGAGGGGTGTTTTAAGCTATTAATTAATAATTGTTTGATAGTAATTAGTAACAATCGACTAGTTCATCGATTTATAGTTACCTAAATAATCTATTGGCTCGTTTTGTCAGTAATAGGTTGTTATTGAGTTATTAGTTATTAGTTGCTCGTCAAATCAACTACGAAATTGCACAAGCATCGCAATTTTTTCGCGAGCAATGTATGTATACAGTATATATTATATTATACATACAAATGTATTAATTGTACGACGGTTTTAACTTTGGGAGTAGAGTTCAAAATTATAAAAAATCGTAAGAAATTTTTTTTTTGTTTGTATAACCAAAATTTTAGCTAGTCGGGCTAAAGACAAGGTGAATCTGCAACATGAAGATTTCTTTTTGATGCGTCGTTTCGTTAAAACTCTCCTGTAATATTTTTTAAAAACGCATGCGTGTATTTGATTTTTATACAAACAACGAATTATTAACAAGAAATAACAAAAATATCTGGGACTGTCAAAGAAAATGGACTCAGTGTCCCTTTTTATCAGCCCCGTTTTCGCCATCGCCATCGCCATCGCCCTTCTTATACATCCATTTTTTTCCATCGTGATGATTTTTCTTCTTCCCATACATATTTTCATGTTCGTAGTGACTATCCTTGCCCTCTTTAACCTTATGACCTTTGTCATCATCGTAATGACCACCTTTCTCGTATTTGCCTTTCTTCCCATGCATTTCTTCGTGGTCGTCTTTATTATGATGACCTTCTTTGTAGTGACCGCCTTTGGACATTTTGTGCTCGTGATAATGTTCGCCGTCGTTTTCCATGTCACCGTCCTCGTGGAACTCGTCGAAGAACTCGGTTCGTTTCTCGAACTCATCCTGAAATAAAAATTGTAAGATAAAAAAGGAAATTGTAAAATGGTAGAAAATAAGGTAAAGTAAAGACAGAGGTTGAAGAATTCCAACGATGTGTATTTGGGAATTGTCTATAAAATAAATAAAGGATCGATCGATAATAGAAAATGGTAATAAAAATATTCTTTAAATTTAAACATCGAATCGCCAAACCTTATCGCGCAAAATCTTCGAATCAAAATAGAATATTAAATTAAACATAAATAATTAGAAAATTCTATTTGGGACAGAGACAATAAAAGCAAAAATGTAGTTTCTGTTTTTTTCACTATTGATCAACCCTTTAATTCTATCTAGATAAAAGTGAATAAAGGCAAAAAATAGTTTCTTCAATTTGATCAAAACAGATCAGTCCACCCCATATGAAACTTACCTTTTTGTGCACGAAGTGTTGTCCCTTGGTATTGTAACCCTTCTGATGTTTCCCATTTTCGTCGAATGCCGCCTTTTTTTCACCTTTCTCGCCCTCATCGTGTTCCTGGTGGTATTCACCCTCCTCTTTATGATCTTTCTTTGCGCCAGCCTTCTCGTCGAAATAATTGCTGTGCCGTTCCTTGTCGTGATGACCCTTATCAGCTTTCTCCTCCTCGTGCCAGCTTTTGTAACCCTACGAAAAACAAATTAGGCACACGACGACTAACTTCCGTATCAGTGATAGCTTTAACGATGTAGAAACCATTTAATTAACTTTTTTTTCGGAGTTCTTCGATATTCCTATCTTTGGGAACTACGAAGCGCTATTGGTTTTTATCACTGTGAATTTGATTATCGAGAATCTGAAAAAGTTGGGAAAACTTTATCGTAAAATTGTCACAGAAAAAGTAAAAAAAAGTATGGCAACGTAATATACGCGAGGATAAATGTGAAAATATTGTTTGGAATTTTAAACAATCCTCGTTTCTGAGAACTCGCAGGCATTAATAATTTTTATTACGAAGAATATGACGGAATTCGCAGAATTTTGTTACACGTAATAAAATTAGTTTGAAAAGCAATAGTATAGGTGATTCGCTATGCGCATCGTTAATTATGAAAATTCTGTGTAATAATTTTTTTTTTTTAATTTCGACGATTCAGAACTTTTAGAACTCGTAATTTTATATCGTCTAAAGCGTAGGGATAATTGTTCTTTATAATCAAAATAGTTAGAAACATTCAGCCATCCAACGTGAACTTTCGAAATTTACCAGTGACTGTAAAACGCTAATTACTAATTACGAGTTAAAGCAATTAATAGCCCATCCAATCGCATCGACGTCCTACCTTCTCCCCTTTTTCATCATCGCTCTCATGATGCTCTTGCTTGCGTTCCGTGGCTCCACCCTTCTCAAATTTCCCTTCACCACCCTTTCCACCTGCGTCGCCACTCGCTGCACCCTCTTTTGCACTCTGATGACTCTCGTTATTATGCGAGCCATCGGTTGCAACATCTTCCTCCACCCTGTCGTCATACTCCTGCGCATATTGACCATAATTGTCTTCGTCCTTCGTAAATCCATCGGAATCATCTTTTACATCTTTAGATACACGTTCACTATCGCGAATATACTCGTGACTTTGTAAATCATGATTTCCAGTCTGATGGCCTTCGTCTGACTTTCCCTGTATTTCATATTTCCCGCCCTTTTTCAAATTCCCGCTTTCGTCGTTTGCAATATTCGTAGCTTCCGCCACACCATCGGAAGCTTCTCTACTATCTTGCTTATCGTTTTCTTGTATCTTTGCGTCATTTTGCTCAGCTTGGTTTATCGGTGCCAGTGTGGGCAACAATGGCGGATAGTAAACGTAGTTATTTGAATGTAAATTGGATGCTGTGTAAGGTGATAGAGTGGAGACTATGGGGTTTACCGAATGAACAGTAACTGCTGGAGTTTTCATGTTCTGATAAGAATTCGAGTTCGGTGAGATTACCGATGACTCTTCAGAAGATTTACCTAGATCCGACCCACTGGTGTATCGATTATTACCATTTGTCGATTCATTAGTTGAACTTCCATCTTCGGACGAACCATCTTTTTCAGAGAACTTTCTTCGAGGACTTTTATAATGTCTGAGCCTGGCAGTATCGGATCTAGAAAATTGCCGACGATCGGTAGAGCTTTCATCTTCGAAAGAATCATTTCTGTCGGAATATTTTCTTTCAGAATTTTTATGCGTGGCTCTGGAGTCATCAGATTTAGAAGACTCGTGATGATCAATAGAGGCCTCGTCTTCCAACGAGTCATTTCTCACGAAGATTTGGGAATTCTTATGACTATGCCTATCGGCATCAGATTTAGAAGATGGCTGATGATCGGCAGAGCTTTCATCTTCGAAAGAACCATTTCTGTCGGAATATTTCCTTTCAGAATTTTTATGTTTCTGTCTGGAAGCATCAGATTTAGAAGACTCGTGATGATCAACAGAGGCTTCGTCTTCCAACGAGTCATTTCTCACGAAGATTTGGGAATTCTTATGACTATGCCTATCAGCATCAGATTTAGAACTTTTATCTTCGAAAGAACCATTTTCTTCGGAGATCTGAGAATCCTCGTAAGGAACACTGGCTCTATTGGCATCAGATTTCAAAGATTTTCGAACATCGGTAAACAGAGGATCATCTTTCACGTTCACTCGGGTCGTCGAACTGCTTTTACCATCTTTCCTTTCGTACGATTTCTTATTTAATCCAGGCAAAGAATTTCTGTAACCACTCGAGTGGCCACTATCTATCTTCGCAGTATTTCGATGAATATTTCTATCGTCGATGCTTCGAATCTCGTCAGAGGCTATTTCTTTGCCATTTATTTTCTCCAAATTGTCTTCCTGGCTTTCTTTGGAGTATCTGCTTATGGAAAATGGTCTTGGCGCGATATCATACTTGGGTAACTTGGCTTGTAAATTTAATCTCCTCGATTTATTCTTATTTTCGTTCCTTGTCAATCCTCCAGACTTCAGGAATTCTTTAGGATAATTTTCGGTATTTTCAGTGAAGCTGGACGATTCTGCTTGCTGCGCGGGTTTACTCGTCACTCGTTTGCGACTTTTCTTCCGTCTACTAACTTTTGCCGGATAAGAATCGTTGCCGGAAGGTGTTGTAGTAATTACGGAGTCTGTGTCGTACTTTTTCTGTGGGTCAGCGGCTAAAGTATAAGGGTTGTACAAAGGAGTAGCGATCTTTTGGTTAGGTACATTTTCGATGTTCGTTTCGTCCTTTGGTGTAGTTGATTGAAGAGTTTGCGGGGAACGAGTTCTAGAATACTTTCCTTTGATTGCTTTCGAGACTGTGACTCGGTATATGTGCTCTGGGTCTCGAGATTTTGATTTTGAATCGATCTTAAGTGGTTTCTGGCTGCCTTGGTTGGGTCTGGAATAGTATTGCGGTATTGTTACGGGTTTCTTGGGTTGGTCGGTTCGTGGTACTTCGTAGTAAGTGTTCGTGACATTTGGAGTTGCTGGACTCGCGCTTTCGCGGCTGAGAACTATGGTATCTGAAAAATAAATAGTTTGCTTTTCGGATATGGCATTGAAGGTTAAAGAAAGTTGAACGAATCTTTTAATGGAAGAAAAACTTTCTATCTTTTGATTTTTCTAATTTGTCAAATAAATCAACAGGCGAATTTTTCGATATAAATAAAAATTTATTCTCTCAAATAAAATTTATAATTTCAATATAAAATATATAAAATGAATAAAAGTAAACTTGTTATATATTTTTCCCCTAACGTCCTCGTTTGAAGTTATTCCTTTTATTGAGAATTTGAAGTTTCAATGAAAATGTATTTCTACTTAGATAAGTGTATTTGCATGCGCAGACGCGTACATAATTTTTTAATATAATTACCATTGATTACAAACATAAATGGTACTCTTTTAGAAAAGTAAGGATACGAAAGTAATATCTTGTACTACATTTACTTTTCAGTTTACTTACCAGGATTGATGTTATAAGAGTCCACGATTTTCCTTTTTCCTATCTTACTAATTTTCTGCGGTTCGTATTCAACGACAGACAGAACATGCTTTAAATTTTCCAACCCTTTTACATCACCAGCGTTTACCAACACGATTCTCGATTGATCCACTCGTTGGTCCAACCTGCCCTTAACGCTATTTTTCTCAGGAATCGCATTTTGACTCTCTGCTAACGATAAAATCTCATCGTTGATTTTTGTAGCATTATGAACATCGAAAAGTAGGGTTTGTCTTGGGTTCAAAGGGACTACTCTCCTTATCCTGGTGATGTTTGCATTTATTATCGACGATCTTGTTCCCTGTGAAAGAGACATTTCGCAAATGAAAGGATTTGCAACCGAGAAAATCGATTATGTCTGGTTACGGTCGAAGCATGATGCTACTTCTTTGTGTGAAACTTTTTAGTATAATCTTACGAGACAGTTGCTCGTTACGTAACGAGTAAAATATATGGATCTAATACCGTTGCACGAGGAAGTGAATATTTTTCTCGTTTTTTTTCATCTAGAAAGTTTGACAACTTTTTGGAACGAAAATTTCTACAAAGCGCGAACGAGTGGCTATCTCAATTTATATTTCATCAATTTTATCAATTGCAACGTTGCAATATTAATTATTGTAATGCACAGATAAAGTGTATTTATTAATTTACACGTAGTCGTATTTATACGTCGCTCAGTTTCTACAACAAATTGCAATCCCATGCAGGAATAAAGCAAAAAAAGTCCAATTAAAATTACGCGTTTTAACTTGCAACTCATCAGATTCTGTGCATTCCCACGCATCGTGCGTTCGTTCTCTGTTATAATAATTAGGATATGCTAAAGAATATACGCATGTATACAGTGTACAGAAAGATTCGCAAGATGGCTAAATGTAAAAAACGTAAAAATTCAAATACTTTTAAATAAATTAAAATTATACCTTCGAAAGCTTTAACGAGGCTCTAAAAAATAAATTGCATGCATTTATTCGATCGAGTTTATACTACGATGTTTCGAAAAACGTTCACTGCTTAAAACTTCTTCAAACAATTTTAAATTGAATTCACATTCTTCGCTCAATTTCACCTACACCGACGTATACGCTTCAAACCCACCAAGAAACCCCTAGGAGCCTTCAAAATAAGTAATCGTAGCACCGAAATTGACATAAAATACTTTTCTTTGTATAATTTATACCGCACAACCGTTTCGTACAATTTATATTTCACTTGTGTCGTTTAAAATTTAAATTATCCATCGATTCTAAGATTCACCCCAACAATTAAAAACACAAACTATACGTACATTCGACAGCCTAGAAAAATCGTCGACTAGTTTTGATCATTTAACCATTTTAGGAATAGTATTCAAATTTTTAAACTATTATTTATGATATCGGTGAACTTTACCAGGCAAAACAGCAAAAGCAGCAGGCCGACTGCCGATGATGCACGGGCTCCCATGTCTCGTTGGCCACAGAACGTAAACTGAGCTGCAATTCTACCTGGTCCAGGCAATTATATCGTGTGATTTCTCACCACAGAAAACCATTCGCGAATGATATGACAATTTCACACCGATTAGAAGTCTCGATTTACCCGATCGAGCCAGCAAACCTGACTCCTTGTCGACCGAATCTTTCAGCTTCCTCCTTTCTCCATTTATAAAGTTGCACAAGATGGTCGCTCGGCCGAATCGTGCTAAACATCTCAAAGTTTCCATCTCTTATTCGACGATATTGCACAAACCTTTGCCCTCGTTGTTCCTTTTTATCTAAAATTCATCGTATTCCCAGTAATAAAACTCGCTCGTTATTCTTTTGCAAACTTCCTTTATTCTTTTCTTTATTTTTAGTTGGTCGTTCGCTAGTTGGATTTTGCTCGATTAAAACGAGTAGAATCCTCGCGAACTGTTAATTACCGGAATAATCGTAACGTGACATGCTCCTGGTTCTCGTTTGCCAGTGAAAACATAGGGAAAATTGTATTTTTAGTTTTGTTGCTTGCAGCTGGCGGTTCGTGAAAGTGGTTTAATCGCACTGTGTACGAGGATCCGATGAAATACTTTTTTCGCTTGTCACGATATTTCGTTGCAGGATTATTACGCGTGATTTTTGTTCAATTTTTTGTTCCACAGACATGGGACGGTTATCGTATGGCATTTCTGTTACGTATAGTTCAAAACAGAGAAAGAAACAAATTAATAATTGCAAATTTTCCTCTTCTTTCCCACCCTGTCGATGGTCTTCTGGTTTTTTATAATTTAGAAACGGAGCACCGTTTTTGCTACTTTGCAATTACTTTTTGCACTCATGCACTTTGCATCATATTTTTGAAACGTTCTTCCACGTCGAAAGAAAAATCTTGCAGCCTCGTCTTTCAATAGAAGCTAGACATTTTGTAACGATTAATGAAGTAACCATCGGTGGTGCGGTAAATCGAATGCTACTTTGCAATCACCTGTGACGAATTTGTCTTGGTCGTGCTGCACGGTTTCGTTAAAACTCTGCCGACGTATTATATACATGATATCGTTATGATTTGCGCTGCGTAAATGTATGCGTGTCGAGATTAATTATGCACAATCGTCGTCGACGAATTGAGCGATGCGTTTCAATCGAGTTATCACTTCCAATCGTCTGTAACAATTATCCGAAACAAATTATTTATTAATTCAAATTACGCGACGAATTACCTTTCTGCGTGTGCTCGTTCCTATAATTAAAATCATACTTCGCTTCGATTACGTCAAATTTTCATGTCAATAATTAATATGCAAACAAAATTGCTTACAAAACTGAAAAATCGAAATTTTCATCGATTTACTGTGTAACAGTTAGACAAATTGACAAACGTTATGCGCGATATAATTATACGTACGGCAATGAGCGTGAGCGAACACTCTTCAAGACAGAGTAACTTTTTTAAAGTTCGACCGAAGGGCCCGATTTTTTTTTTAACAGTTAGGAGAATCGGTTTGCTAGATGTCGTGTAAAGAAATGTTGAGACAATTGCGGTTGGTTCTTCGTTATATTATTATATTACAGAAATAAATGTATCGTAATAATTACATGTTTATTAATAACTACATCTAAAAGACGAGAAGAATAATTACACGATAATATCATTTTTATCGCACAATATCAAAGGAAGAAACAGCAAGTAGAATAGGAAAAGAAGAGAAAAGAGAACTTCAAACATTTTATAGGAAGTTACACCCACCGTACGTTCAATATATTTCTCTTCGGCGTATGTACATCTTCAAGTATGTTCTATTTACCAAACTCTCTAGAACTTCCATCGTATTCCACACCCTCTCGAAAACCCGCCCTTGACGTCCATCCAGACGCACTTGGAAATGCACTTTAGACTTTCATTTTCGTGCGTGACACGGTCACGCTTTAAAGTTTCGTAGCGAAACAGCCGTTTCCCGTTCCATCTGCTTTCGTTCTCCAATGAAAGTGTTTCGGGCTTGCGAAGACACGCTTCGCGTGGGCAACGAAAATAGAAAGACAGGAAAAAAGAAAAAGTTCCGGGATTAGTTGTAACGTTTAATTCGCGCGTTAGCGGCAAGACGAAGATCGACGAAGGGCTGCGTCGGAGCTTCTGACGTTCTTCCTCCCACGAGCGCCGCCATTAAGCTTGCAAAACTGTGTTCGTTAACTGTCCAGAGGGGCAATCTTCGGCTCATCTTGAGGAATTTATTCGATTCATGGAAAACGACTGGCCTCGTTCAACGCTATCGCTTCAAGTCCGTCTTGAAATTACCGTTCGATGCGACCATCTTCTTGCCCTTGCAGCGTCGTATTTAAGAAACGGTATCACGGCATTTTTCTGTTTTTATTTCGTGCTCAGCCGTGGCTAAGAAACAATGTCGCAATACGAAGAGAAAACTATGAAAAAAAGTGAAGAGAAAGGTTCGACAGCGGCGAGCATATAAATAGCGAAATGCTTGCTCATACAGATTTAATTAATTGTATTACGAAGGAATAATATCTCTATCTTTTTTTCTTCTTTTATCATACAGGATTTAAAAATATAATTCTTGTATTTTAGAACGCCATAACACATCAACAGTCTAGCGATAATTATACCAAATATAATCCAAATTAAGTTGAATTTCGTATAGGAACTTCTTCCGCTGTTTATATACTCGTTAGCGTGTTGTTGGTCAAAAGTTTCGAGAATGAAATGATTATGTGATAAAGATTGGTTCGAGGCTCGTTGATTGTTGTTAAAAATTTGATGGTACAATTTAGTTTCAATTATAATCGGATCAATTGGAACGATATTTTTTTGAAAGGAAAAAGAAGAAAGTGCGTATTATTACTGAAATTTTGTAAGCGAATGCGTGAATTGAAAATGATAAATAGTACTTTTATAACGCTGCTATAATGTTTCAGTAATAAATTGATAAAAAATATCGGAGAAAGTAATTTTAACAGGTCTGTCTGACTCTGAACGACCCTTTTCCCTTCGCATTTCCACGTCATTTCTCTGGCGCTTTACTCGTGTGAATTAACGACAACCTTGCTTCGTTATATTCAAACAGTGCGCAAACAGAGTTGTCAAAATACTTAGAAAAAATTATCCAACCAGAGGTTCGAACGTTTTTACCAATTTCTAAAATAAACAGAGATTTTACAACTTCGAGAAATGCCCATTCGTCTGTCAGGGTAATATTACATTGCTGTTTTATAGGTAGAAGTTTTCTTATGCAAGAAAAAATTTTTAAGTGCTTTATTAACAAGTTTTAACAGGGCTACTGAATTCCATACAGTACCAATGTTTCTATTTCGTATTTATCGTATTATTAAATTTCGTTGCCATTCTGTCCAAGTTCGTTACGATTAATTCCATTATAATTACGCTGATATATTGTGATATAAAAAAAAAAAAAATAATATTTACCGACATATCGCTCGTATCTCATATTTTTATTGTAGCTTCTTAATATTATTGAGACATTCACGTGCCAAAAATGGTTAAACGTTTGATCGATGGTTATCTTGCGTAATTTCATCAACTTTCTTCTACTTTTCGTTTTGTTACCAATTTGGCAAATAAACAGCTGGATTGTTAATTTTCATGGCGTTAGAAAGAATTAATTTACGAGAAAAATATAACGAGAAAATAATATAGCGAGATATAACCTGAAAGTAATTTTCGGGCACACTGATTAACTGTTGAATTCGTGAATCAACGTTGTATCTCACGGCGGAGTTTGATAACTCGACGCGTCTGGCTTCCTGTCGCGGTATCTCGAGTCGATACAATGGTCGTATTCATTCAATAGCGCGACAATGAAGCGCTTTAGCGGACCGTGGCCAATTTCACGCCAAGATTTTCACTTTTCACGCCGGAATAATCGTCGCGAGAGATCGGGAGAGAACGAATTCTCGCTTGATCGGCCAACGCGATTTTTTGACTCGTTCTACTCGTCCAGATGTTTCGCTATATATAAGTGATCGATCTTGGATCGCGGTCGAAAAATTCTTTTACGATCCTTGCAACTTTGCGATGTAGATTCGTAACTCTTTGAACGGAGAATGCTATTTTACGTGCCAGTGTTTCTGTCTATTTTTCAGGCGACGATATACGAAATTTAATAGCAGTTCGAAATTTAATTTACAAAAATAAACATAATGACATTGAAAAGTAGAATATTCCCCTTAATCCCCTTGCATCTCATTCCCTTGCAAATACATCATACGAGAATTCCCCTCGACAATAATCTCAGTAATTCTAATTTCACGACTCAATTTTCGAAATGTGATAGCAACATACCTTTTTAGTTAGAATAACAAACTCTAAGAATCCTTTGAAATACAGCTGCTAAATATGTATAAATATCCAACTGGACGATCGAAATATCGCAAAACGTTGGAGTGCGCAAAGAGATATATTTTGCACCATACTGTCAACATGGATAATCCAGAATTATTATTATCTGGTTTCAAGCGTATCCCATTAAAGCTCATAAAGGATTTACAAAAGTTACTTCCTCGTCCCTTGCTTGTCGCACAATTTCATGTACAAAAAGTGACGCAGATTTCTGTAGCAGGTTCCATGTATTATCATTCGAAATATTCATACCCAATGTCACATATCGCATATTAAAAATATTCAAAGAAACGCATCGGTAAAGAAAGACGGACAAAGGAGTCAGGGTTCGATAAAAATTGACTTAACAATTACAATAATTTTTATGCACTTGTAGAAAATTTTAAAGTGTATATAATAAATATGGGAAAATATATAACATATCCAAGGTATAATACTTGGTACGTAAAACAAATCTTTGCATAGATTCTACTTTTTTAGTTGCATTTAAAAAAATACCAATTTACATAAATATTCGTAATTTAGTCATAATATTATGTTCGTTACTGTATAATCATATATACATTGATTTTAAATGTTTAAACTTTCGTCATAAGTAGGGAAATAGATTTCTTTAAAAAGGAATTGTTGATTTTTGCCACAAGTTTGTAAATATTTCTGTAATAAGCTAGAGAAATAAAATTTAATGAAATTTTATAAACAGCCAATGAAATTTAATTAAATCCGATAAAATTCAGTGGGAAAAATTCAACCTTTGCTTTGACAGCCGAATTTTTTTGAATAAAGATCAACCGAAATTTGCATAGGCGATAAAGTTCCGTAATTTTTCATCGATAAATTAAATAATAATTTATCACGAACAGCATAGACTTCATTGCCTTGCTTTCTACCGAACTTGCACTCATTACTGCTGTCACCTCGAACAGTCAACGAATATACACAATTCCATACACCTGCCTCGCTATTTACGCGCGTGCATTCTGTTTCTACGTTCGACTACTTCCTCCGAATGTTCTTATGCATTTGCATTAGAGTTCTGAGAACGATGACATGTTGGTTCCCTTGAAAATTTCATCACGGCGATAGTGCACAGTGACTTTCGGCCTCCCGTTTCGAATCGATAAACTTCGGTTCAGATTAAGGGCTAAAACTACTTAATATCTCATACGTACAAATTGCGATTTTATTATAATTTCTATGCATATCCTTTATACACTGTGATCTTTAATTTGATCAATTTTAAACGATGAATACTTTGTTGCACAATTTATTTGAAAATTATTTAACATTTTATTGAATAATTATCGAAAATGATTTTTACGTCCAAGGATGTATAATACATGTATAACGTACCATGATCTTCAATTCTGTTTCTTCTAAATTCTATACAACGGATTAAGAGTTTTCTAAATTGTCATACATTAATCATTTAAATGTTTTTTAACGAATCTTTGAATCGTTTTAAAAGGCGGATATTCGCTGTCATGACTAGCTGAAAAGTTAATCTTTCGAAGCATAAATTCATATTTAGAAAACATACTTTATCTCCTGAGAATTTAATGACCGCTGCTGGCGAACCATTTCTTCCCTGATTCGTGTCCACCCTTCTTTCCATATTTCTTATCGTGTTGATGATGACTATCGTGGCCTTCAGCGAGCTTGCGACCCTTCTGTTTACGATGATGATGACCCTCCTCGTGCTTCTTCTTTTTACCATGCCGATGCTGATAGATATACCAATTAATATCAAATTTGAAAAGTTTAGAAACAATTTTAAAATCAAGAAACAATTTCTTACGATTTGGATAAATTAAAACTGATGCACGAACAAACCAAATAAATAAATGATAAATTTATCAGAAAAGAAACCAATTAATTTCTTCTATGTAAGCAAAATGTTGCACAAGAAATTATCATTTTAACGAACCTCGCGACGAGCAGAGTCCGTATGTCCTTTCTTCTCGTGTCCACCCTTCTTGCCTTCGTGTTCGTGGTGGTACCCTCCATGTTTCTCGTGTTCCCCATCCTCGTGATACTCATCGTAAAAATCGTGCTTCTTCTCATACTCGTCCTACAACACTCGTCTCGTATCATAATTTCTTAATAAAACTCTTTGTGCTTAGAGAATTATATTTTTCTTAAGATATCCACGTGTCGACTTTAGAAACTTTTATCCACCCTATGTATAGTTTCTTACTTGAAAAGCTTACTAGAAAATCGTAGAGGAATTTCCATCGAAAATTCATCAAATTAATTAAACGACGATCGAAGTATGTAATTTATTATTTTTGAAATAAAAACCTTCTTAGAAATACTGTGCTCCCCTTTGGTGCTGTAGCCTTTTTGGTGTTTGCCCTCCTCGTCGAATTTCGCAGCTTTCTCGCCTTCTTCGCCATGGTGACTCTCGTCATAATGATCCGTCTCTTCGTGTTCCTTTTCCTCTTTCCCCTTTTTCTCGTCGTACTTTTGCTTGTGGCCCTCGTTGTCATGGTGGCCCTTCTCACCCTTGTCGAACTCATGGAAGACCTTGTAACCCTGTTTCAAGCATTCGTGATCGATGAAACAGGCATCCACGTTATAAAAATACGATCGCACAACAAATACGGGCAAAATGTCATACAGCTACAAATTGCTACAAACTGCGGATTTCCATGAATTCATAGGAGTTTTATTGGATGGAATGCACGTAACATGAAAAATTATACAAAATATCCAAAGTACCGTGTTTCCTATAAAATATAAAACAAATATATTCTACCAAGGATCTACTCGGTCAATCGTGCTCTCGAAAGCTACGAATTTGCATAAAAATCCGCCATCTACTCGCCGTTATAAATATTACAAAAAAGAATTAGAAAACAGCAACGTTATAATTCGTAAAGGAGACTGGTTTGGAAGAAGTCAAAGAATTTTCTCCGAATGCCCATGTTAAAAAGAATTTTTTGGCCGAATAACGAGTTCGTTGACGACTTAATTGCCTCGTGGTCAGCGGCCCGTGAAACGAGCGCGAGAAGCAATATCGAAGGGTGCGTGTACCGGACAAAGGGGCGAAAATACCATCTCGTCGTTACGAAGAATTTCCCGGTGAAGAAAGAAGCGCCGTTCGGTCTCTGCAAAGATGTCGTTCGCACAACGACGACCGTATAATAAATAATCCCTTAAGAACACCGGGTGGACGCTAATATTACGAGCGATAAAAAGGGAAGAGTGTCTTGGACGTCGACGATGACGAGTACGGCTGCAGGAGAAGAGGAGTGTTGCATGCTACCAAAGAAATTTGTTACAGCTGTGATATTGCAGTCAGATTATCGATTAACGCCGAAATATTACGGTTTGCCGAGTTTATGATGAAATTACGATGATATTGGGCGTATTTGAAAAATTTGGAGAAAAATTTAAGGAGATGGAAAATAAGTATTTACACTGTTGTTTGCAAGTGTATGATTAACATTAACGCGTAAATTAACGAGAAGTTGATAAATTGAAGCAACGCTTGTTATCCTTCTGTGCAACGAAATGATTATAAAATTCGATCGTTTATTGAAGATATTAATATTGAGAGTTGTTATTGGAAGTCTTCCTTGTAGCATCGAAACATTTTACGAGTATTCTTTTATAATTCGCAATAAAGTATTTTTTTTTTTTATGTATTAATAATGATTCTTGAGAAAAGGTCGAAGAAATAATGGATCTTGTTACCGCATCTTTATGACCTTTATTATAACGTTAAACCATTTCAACGAGCATTCTTCTATCATTTTCTATTTTAAATGTACTGTTTGTATGTTAATTCATTTCCACTGGTTTTTTCAGTGAACGATAAAATTAATTCATCAATAACGATTTGTATAAAAAGTGCGAAAGCTTCTATGAAATCGTTCGATAAATTTAAAAGGAATATTCTCATCTCGTTATTACACTGCGGACATTTATGCGTTTGTGACAAGTGTAGATATGCAAAAATCTGCAAAAGAAATGTACAAATGCAAAAATATATGAAATATCGAAAGTATTATCAGACTTAAAAAATAAAATACACACTTTAATTTATCTGCATCTATACAGATACGTATTTGCACGAATATCTACAATTTATTTAACGTAAAAACAATTCAAAATAACGCCATGCTTAAAACATCGTGTTTTCTACTTTCTTCTTTTATCCTTTTTTTTTAATAAAACATTTTGGTAAGAATTTTTACGAATGTGCAATTCGTAGAAGCTGTTGAACAATTTTGTACGAGAGATTCGTTTGAACAATGATGCTATACCTTGTCACCCTTCTCGTCGTCAACGGTATGATGATCTTCCTCGTATTTAGTGCCGCCGCCCTTTTCCTCTTGCCTTCCTCCACCTGTTTGAATTAATTACCGAGTAAAGCTTTTCACCCTTCGCCGAAAATTTCTCAAGAAATTCTCGAACTCCGTGAAAGGATGGTGTTAATTGGAGTTATTAAGGTTTACCGAGTAACTGAAGGCGTTCTATTTCGGTATTAATTAAGTCTACCGTTTCTTGCATCGAGAAATGAATAAAACAAAGGTGGCAATTACAAGGAATGATTCCTTTGATCTCTCGGTCGCTTAAAACATTAGCCACGAACTTTTATTATTAATTTAATAGTTTTGTAGATCAAGGAATATTAGTTTTGGATCGTATCTTAAAATAAGACACAAAAGAATTATTTTAACAATACGATTTAATTTACTTTCATTCACTTTGAGAAAGTTGCTTCTGCAAATTAATTAATGCCTATTGTGAATAAATTCGTTGACTTTGAAAAGCGAATCTCTCTCAGATAATGATTTATCGTACGTTAAAAAAATAATTAAACAAACTACTTGGAAAAGTATGTATGTAAACGTATTTGCCACTTTCTAAACAAAATAACGATTCAAATATCGAAGCAACTACGAATAGACTTCTTGAAAGCTGTTACTTGCCTTCGTGTTCACTAGCAGCTACCTCGAGATCCTTGATGTGCCGGAAGTTCACAGGAACTTTGTCGATCTTTTCATCGCCAAACGAATTACCAATCAGAATCGAACCGATTGTCAAAACTAGAATGAATCTTGTAAAATGTAATATCTCACGACGTATTGCCATCGCGTATAGAAATATACAAAAGATAAAGAAGAATCGCAAATCTTAAAAGCAGATATGTAAATTAATGATGCAAGAGAAGTCTCGTTATTTGACGATGGGAACGAAAGCAAACACTGAAGATCGTTTGGATTCGGTCGACAGATTTATTCGAGGCGTAGTTCCTCTCTCGCGTTATTTTCCTTCCCGCTCTGTGTCCGATGATCGCGTTTTTCCGACACGAAGAAAGTTCGCTTCCGAACGAACGATGAAAAAAGACGCTTTCACTCGATCCGCTCCGCGATACATTTCCCATCGGTTGACATCGATCGCTCGTTAAACGCGATCGTTTATCCGCTGTGTCTATTCAGAAGGTTCATCGACATACGTATTCTTTTAACAATCCCAAACGCTTTCCCTTATAGATAGTTGTTGAAAGAAGATCGGAGAGTTTCTTTGCAATATTCGAAAGGATTCACGCGTTTATTTATTTTTTCGTACTGTCTTTCCTATCGTTTTCTATTCTTTGACAAGATCGATACGTAGATTGCGAACTTTTATTCAAACTCGTTTTTACATTGGCTTTGTACGATAATTTCTATTTTACCAATTTTCTACAAAAATTCCTGTGGCCACGTGATCAAACGAAACGACAAAGATTTGTGTCACGCAGCGAATATTAAAGCGAATACTCTGTGCTCTTTTGTCATAAACGCAGAAATATCCGGAGTCTATCGATAAGAGAACGCGGGTCGTTTAATACTTTGCTGGAATATTAGAATTTAAATGTTACTGAATTTTGTTATTTTTATCTGCGCGTGCGTGTCGTATTATACTTTCATTGTATTATATTCTTGTTTTTATATATTTCGTGTTATAGGTCACGACGTAACGGAGTTATGAATTTCGTTAGCAGCCAAAGTATAGTAGTCACGCTTCGAGTTTCAGGAAAATGAAACAGACGTAAATATACGCGAGCAAGGAACTAAAACCTCGGCAAAGTCGTGCGAAAAGTTCGAACTCGAAAGCTCAAACCTGTCCTGAAAACGAACGAACGAACGAATAATATCTGAAAAGGGGTAGAAAAGTTTAAGAAAAAAAGATCAAGGACTTTTTAGATCTCTTTAAGATTTTTTAACGAACAAACCATAAATCTTTTTCGTATTATCATTTTACACATATATCTGTTTTTGTCTTAAAAATGTTTGTCGGTATTTTTGAATAAAAATTATCAATATCACCATTGATATAAATCAATACAGTAACCATTTATACGTCATGTAGCATGGTGTTTAAAAAGAGAGGTGTGTTATTGGCATGATTAAACAAAATTAAATTACGAAATAATAAAAAAAAAAGCTTTTCACGAGTAAAAGAAAACGACGTCCTATGATTGGTACGATCATTCTCAATTAACGTAAATAAGAAATGACGTTCTTTTAGTTAACACAACGTGGCATGTGTATAAAGTATTACCAGAGCGTTTTCACGGAACGCCATAAGCTCCAAGTCTTTCTCTTCTCGTACTGGCGTGTTATTTTTGCACCTGAGAAACGAGTTTCCAAGCTGTTGACATTTCATAGTTTCCTTGAGTCAGCACCGCCGGTCCATTTATTTTTCTTGCGTTCAACAATCCTCGAATAACTTTATAACTTCAGTTGCAAGCTTCTTTTTAAATTTAACAACCCAAGAATAACAGTTGTTTAACGCGTTACGTCTCATTGTCAAATCTGTGACGGTCTGTGTTTTTACGGTATATGCGATATCAACGCAAATCCTATGCATAAATTATAAATAATTGTATCGAGTTACAAATAATAGCTTGAGCTTCGTGCGAAGTAATATAGAATCGCATAAAATAATACAGAAATAGATTATGTTTGGAAATTACTCTCAGTGAAATATTATATCAAGCATTCATCATCGTTGCGAAATATTATCATCAAATTTTCATAGTAAAATGGAAGAAAAGAAATTGAAAACTCCGAGGTCAAAACCAAAGTTCTGAAAAGTCACAAGGGAAAAGGGATTTTAAACGTCGCAAAAATTTTGTACTGCTGTAAATAAAACGCTACAAATGACGATAAAAAATTGAAATTAAAATCGAAGAGTGAAAAAATTCGGATTGAAACTGATATTCTGAAAAGCTACAAAACGCGGATAAGATAGATAGCTCTGACGTCAAATGTCAAATGTGACAGAAATCTCGAAGTATACTACGTACAAGATTAAAGGAGATAGTCAAAGGACGCGCAGTTCAAAAATATCTTTGATACCACTTTTCCGTTCTTTCGGAATAGAAAAATCCCGATGGAAAATTAAATTCCGAGCACTATGAGAAAATCCTAAAATAAAACAAGATCTTGAACGTTATAACATAATTTCGAAGTATTTCGAGTGAAAAGTCTAAAAGAGATAATAACTAAAAGAGTAACAACTGTGTAATAATTTCACCTTAACGACAATTATAATAATAACCCACTAAAATATTCTAAAAGAATTACTTCGTTAAACGGGAGAAAATATTAGTTTTAAAAACGCGAGAAAATAACTAACTAATACCGTAACGCGAAATAACGACAAGAACTAAAAGACAACTACGATAGAAAATTCCAAATAGAAATCACCTCGTGAAACAAAAATGAATATTGTCGACGAAATACCTGTTGATATGCAACTATCCGTAACGGAACAGCTCTTCGATAGTCAATAGAAAGTTCTTCGAAACAACGAGATCGAAGTGGAAAGAAGCATATAAACGGAAGCCGAAGGATAATCTGCGTTGGATCTACGATCGTTGAACACCCTCGTGGACGCTAGCCATCGAGCAAACATCGACTGGAACGAGGGGAAAAGTGGATGAAGCCGCAGTGCAAACCGAGCTAAAAAGAGCTGGCTGGCTCTTTTTCATCCCTCGTTCCTCCGATATCTGGCGACCTGCTAAGCCATAAGAGGGAACTCTTTAATAGTCCAGTTTAATGAATTTCGCAATTTGTAACTAGCCAGGTTGCGCGTATAATCGGCCGTTCGAGTGTTTCGTCGCTGCTTCGAGCTACTTTCTTTCAAAATGTCGCGAAGATTTCGATGACGTCTGGTGAGGACATTGTAAAACACGTATTAATTAATTAATAAACTATGAATATACAAATGTATATCTTTACGGGTGCGATTGAAGAAATTGAACTTAAGAAGAGATTTGTGCATCGTTCTAAGTATCCTATGCATCCTTATTCGTTATGTACGCTAAAGGGGAGAAGCTTAAAGACTTTGAGAATGAAAGGAAAGGAAGGAGAATTTTGATCGTTCGAAGTTGCTAGAAAATCTGAAATTCAAATCGCTTTTGTCAAGCGTACGAAGTAAATATTATATACGTATAGAGACTTATTTATTTATTACGCCGATCACCAAGAGATAATTTCTTTGAAATATTGCAATTTCTCTTTCATCGCGTGCCAAGTTTCATCGAACAGTAGATGCTTGACGGTGAACAAATCGATTCGAAAGATTCGCCAGTTAAGGGTATCGTAACTTTTAGGGGCTATTCGAGCAAACAATCCGCGTAAAAAGATCCTGTGAAAAGAATATCACGGACGATCGTGTTGCAGGACTATAACGACGGAGGACGCTAAAACGCGTTTAAAGAATTACATTTTTTTTTTTTTTTTTTTTTTTGGATAGTAATCTGATCGTATAACTCTAACGATGCTTTATACTTCATCGCTTAATATCTAAGCCACACAAGGCAAGGAAATAAAAAAATATGCCCATCGCATATTTATCTCGAGAATTTTCAAATAAATTTCCAACATTTTGTATGAAGTCTTCTAAGATTCCTCTGTTCTTTTTTCCTTTATCACATTTTCTTACAGATTAATGTATCATATATTACTTAGAAATATAAGTAAAAATTGAAAATGATACAGAATAAAATAAAGAATAAAACGTTTTACTTTGATATAATATCTATGAGAAAATACGAAGTTGCGATATTACACGGAATGTAATGAAACACGTGGAGTCCTCGACAGCTGATTGTACATCTAAAAACACATGTCCTATCTGTCTTCATTTGTAAGATGTAGCGAATTTTCTCTTCTGAGTTCACGTTATCTAATTACTTTCGCAGAAGATGCTCAAAACGACCACCTTCCATTTCAAGGCAACCCTATAAACGTCCTGTCATGGATCCAGTTACACTCTGAATGGTTCCTGGTGTTTCCAGGAATTTGTTGCAAAGCTTGTTCCATTCTGAACCTTGGTATCTCAACATTTTCAATAGATGTTGTTCCATTTACAAAATTGTTATATCTCATAGACAAAGACAAACAGTCAGTTCATTGTTTTGTAGAATCAGCTCAAAAAGCGGATCTCGCATGTTCTGTTTACACCCAATATATGGAAAAATAAATTTTCTTTTATCGAGAAATGTAAAAACCTGTCAATCTCCCCCTTTCCTGTGGGTCTTTCGTATAAAATAATAATTATTGCAGTTATTATCGCATACGGTATTACTAATTATTCGTTAATTATTGCTTATTAATTATTTAGTAACTATAATTATTATTATTTGTATGCAAAAGTCTGTCTATAAACACAGTATAACTGTCAGAGATGACACTCTTCGAGAGCACCCCCTGACAAGCCATCGTGTGGCTAACGAGATATCGATAAGCAAATTAGTCCGCGTGTGTACACCGCCTTAAGCGACCAGGCAAATAAACAGGGTCTCGGTTAATACTCGTAATTCGATTTCCATCATCCCCTATATAAGCGAAATCGACTCTCGCCAGTGTCGTTCGCTTACAAAACTTTCTTCGCGAACTCTTTTCGAATACATCAATGATTCTTCCAATCGTTAAGCGTTGTTGATTTTTCGTACAAGGAAATTTCGTGGAAAATTTCGTACTACTTTGTGACAGTGTAGTGTAGAAATTGAAGAATTTAATCAGGAAATTTTTTGATAAAGAACAAGGGGCGAAGATTCGTGGATTTGAAGTGGAATCGTCGCAAGTTTGGAGGTGAATGAATAAAAGATAGGGTTGTAGTTGTTTCCAGAGTTTTGGTTTGACGAAAATGTGTTAGTGGAGATTGGTGTGCATTGGAAAATCGATGGAAATTCAGTTCTTAGATAGCTCGCATTATTCGTGTGTTGCGATAAATGTCAAATATCATAAATCTCTTCTTTTCCCTAAGATCTAATTCCCCTACTAATTAAAATACAACAATAGCAGATGTAAAAAATATTCGTCCCTTAAAGACTCGTGTTACAAAAGATCTTCTTCGTGTTATAGAAACTTCGAAAATTGTGCTTAAGGCCGTAGTCGAAAATGGGCTTCGAGAAGACAGAGAAAGAGGTAGAAGCTCCTCCAAACGAGACGGAAAGCTACGTAGTCAATCTTCCAAGGCCTTTGAACATCGAAGAAAAGAAATATCTATTAGCGGTGGAACGGGGCGATCTGGTTAACGTCAAAAGATTCATTCAATTTGCCAATAAGGGTAGTGTCAACGTGAGTCTTTGTTCCAATCGATACTTTCTCTTAATCGACTTCTATAAGGGTACAACGTATTTAAATCTCAGGGAAAGTCACTGGATATAAATTGTGTGGATAGTTTGGGTCGCGGAGCTTTGTCATTGTCGATAGATTCAGAGAATTTGGAAATGGTCGAATTGTTGGTGGTAATGGGTGTGGAGACGAAGGATGCTCTTCTCCGAGCCATCGATCAAGAATTTGTGGAAGCTGTAGAGTTGCTGCTCGAACACGAAGAATTGCTGACTGCTAATTTATTGGCCGAGGAAAACTGTGAGTGATCCATGTTCCATCCTGCTATCGAATCTTTTAATTCGGCGAAACACGTGGACAATTGAGAAAATAGTAAACGATCGAATCTGATGTTTCTTATAAAATATCCATGCAATCTGCATTTGTAGCGACGAAAGATGTGATCCACAGTTGGCAGAAGATCGATCCAGCATCCGCGAGATATCCGCCAGAAATCACGCCTCTGATTTTGGCCGCACAGCGGAACAACTACGAGATTTTGAAGCTGTTGCTGGATCGCGGTGCCACTTTGCCCATGCCACACGACATTAAATGTGGATGTGCCGATTGTCTGCGATCGACGACAGGTAAAACACTCGAGCGATCCTATAAAATAAATTCCCAAATAAATAATAATAATAAAGGTTCGTCTTTCTTTAAAGACTTTTGTGTCTTTTCTCTATCAAAGAAAGAAGATTTCGATAAAAGTACCGTGAGTTGAAACATAAGCCATCGTTAAACAACGCTATAGTTGTTACAATTAAACTCTTCGGCTGGTTGTTATAGCCGATTTCTTTTCATTGGTCGCGCGATTTATTTTCGTACTTTCGTGCAACTTTTCCGAACGAGAGAAGGAATAAATTTTTGCGAAGGTTTCTCCGAACGAATTTTAGATTTCATACATTAAATTTAGCCGTCATAAACATTGTCGTAATTTGTTCGTCGAGTAGCGCATGACGTCAAGCGTATAGTAATCTTCGATTAAGTTAAGTTCCATTGCTACGAACGTATTTCAATTTCAGTGTGGCAATTAAAGGTTTAAGAAGAAGAAAGTAAAAGGATTACTTAACAATTTTCGAAATGCAATTATAAAAATGACAAAGTCATATAAATCTAGAAACTTGAATCTGATTTAAAACGTATATTACGCTGACATTATCATTCGTTTTTATGCCAGGCGACCCACTGAGACTTTCGTCCACGAGGATTTCCGAGTACAAAGCATTGGCAAGTCCAAGCTTAATAGCGCTCAGCTCGCCAGATCCATTGCTAACAGCTTTTCAATTAAGCTGGGAACTTCGCGAACTGACGATCGCCGAACCGGAAAGTAGGGGCGAATATCTGAAGCTTCGACGACAGGTGGAGAGGTAAATTTCACTCTCTTTCATTTAGTTATTACCTTTCATTTTGTCGCGTGGATAAATTTAAAATTTCCCAAAAGAGTTTTAGGGTTGCAAATAAACACAGTTTCGTCCTTCCATTCTCGTCAGATTTTGGCTTGTAGAATTTTCAATTTTCTGCAACGTGTTACCAAACATCGTATATTTTTCAAAGACGTAAAGTTATATTTAAAAAAATAATATAATATAGAACTGTTGCAGTTATAAAAAAGTAAATGTAAAAAATATGGCTATTTCTCTTCAAGTTACAAAGTGTCCTTTCTAATATGTAAACCTTGGAGATCTGGAAACATCCTTAAAAGCTTTCGTCGATTTCATTTCAATTAGATTCGCCGTTGATCTGCTGCAACAAGTGCGAACTACCACGGAATTGCACACGATCCTCAACTATGATCCTGAGGATGAGGAGAACTTGGTCACCAGGAAGCAGCTGGCTAGATTAGAATTGGCCATACAATATAAGCAGAAAACTTTCGTCGCTCATTCCCACGTGCAGCAACTGTTGGCGGCGATCTGGTGAGTTCGTTACAAAGTTCCCTCGATTTTCTACTCCTGAATTATCCGCGTGAAATTGCCACTGGCTGTTTGCAAACTTTATTTCCTATATTACATTAACAATGAACCCAATTACACTGTAACTATCAGACCTTCTTGTTACGTTTTACTGATATTAAAACCGATTACCGATATTAAAACATGATTCATAAAAATCATTTTGCGAGGTAGAAATTAAAGCAGAGGAAGAAGAGGACATTAGGATGACGAGATTGTACTAAGAGGGATATTCAGAGATCTCTCTTAAAGATATAGCTTTATTTTAATTAGAATTTTTCAACTAGAGCGAAAGAATCTTGGAATAGTAAAGATAATAAAGATACTTGCTCCTCGAAAAGGTCACTGAATTAAGCTTTAGAGTTAGGGCGAAGTTCGGTTTCCTAAAAATCAGTTACTTAATAGATTTCCTTATGCCACAAATTGTAGAATAATCAGTGGTTCGTTAAAATAAAAATATTAATTCTTATAAAATTATCAATTGACCTAACTCTGTACAATGAATAGACTGCGCGTGTTTGTACAAATTTATATTATTGGTTCCATAAAGAAGCAGAGTCTAACCAAAGACTTATTTCGATCACTAAGTATTACAACATATACTACATTTTGGATATTTTACATATTTTTACGTATCATATGCATTCTGTACGCTAAAATAATTCATCATAAAAGTCCGCGATCTAGTAATAGCTAATTATTAGATAACCCAACAGACTATCAATTAAATATTTTTATGCGAGTAGTTAATTATTAAATTATCTTAATAATTGTATAAGAGCGTGAACAGAATATTAATTCTAAATTAAATTATCTTCTTCTGATTCGTCCATCAAAGGTACGACGGCCTACCTGGCTTCCGGCGTATGACCACGTGGCAAAAGTGCGGTGTTCTTGCAAAAACTGCGCTCATGTTTCCATTCTACTCTATAATGTACTTACTAGCGCCAAACTCGAAAACTGGTCAAATGATGCGAAAGCCATTCGTCAAATTTCTCGTTCACGCTGCCTCATACGTGTTCTTTCTATGTAAGTCTCAATGATGTTAATAATCGTCGGAATTGAAACGATCGAGTCAGACGATGAATAATCGTTGTTTAGTTATTTTGATGCTGGTGTCGCAACGCGCAGAAGTGGAAATAGTAAAGATATTCGGCAGCGAGAAGGCGAAAAGGGATATCGAGATGGAATTAGCAAGACAAAGAGGCGCAGCCCCTTCGTTTCTAGAGGGTGTAGTTGTTCTCTATGTTCTTGGATTTATCTGGCAGGAAATGAGAGAGGTACTTTCTACTTTTTTCTCTATTTCGTTTATTACACTATACTTCGAGTTCATATAAAAATATATACTGTATCAAAGACGTATAATACATTCCATCAATGATAAAACGAATGCACGTTGTTTAAAAAATTGGAGATGATGTTGGAATCTTTGAAAAATCTCTATCCAGAGAAAATTATACCACAGCTACTTCATCAACCATCTTAGCTTTTAATTCTGTGGAATTCTGTAGAATTATAATTTCGAAAATGCAAAGAATTTGTTCGTGTTAGGAATTGTCGAATATTGCGAAGCTTCGTTAAGAGACGAAGAAATAGTTGGAAAATTTTAAAAAAGGAATACCAAGATTTCGTATCAAACTAATGTACATACATAAAACCGAGTTTACTTTAGAACATTAGATTTAACACATTATGTTGTAGAATGGAATAACAAAAATTAATATGCTACAAATTTCAAGGCCTATGTGGATGGCTTGAAGGCATATTTACGAGACATGTGGAATTTCATCGACTTCACCAAAAACTTTCTCTACATCGCGACCGTGGTTCTTAGAACTGCTGCGTACCTTCAACAAAGAGCGGAGATTAATCAGAACCCTATGGCAGCTTTGGTCCCGAGAGAAACATGGAGCGATTTCGATCCTCAGCTAATAGCGGAGGGTTTGTTCGCAGCCGCTAACATCTTCAGCGCTTTGAAACTCATCCATTTGTTCAGTATCAATCCTCATTTGGGGCCTCTTCAGGTACTTGTTATTCCCGATATCGCGAACCTTTTTAATTAAAAAAATCAATTAGAAATTGAAAAAAAGAAACAATGCTAAGAAGGAGATATATAAAATGGATAAAGGAAACAGAAATATTTGAAAGAAATAAAATTATCGGTACACAAAATGAATAAAATTGTTAGAATTTAATCTTAAAGTTAAGATTAATTATCTGTGTTAATCTGAGTTACTCTCAGACTAGACGTAGGTAGTGACCCATGATCCATTAAATATTTTGAGCCCCACTCTCTATACAGTAATGAGTATGACCTGTGTAAGTGTCCTGTTCAAATGCCTGTGCGGGTGTCTGTGTAGGAGTATTTGTACCTATGCGTGAAATATCGTTGTATTCCAACAAAAATGTTAAGTAAAAAGTCCGAAAAATTTCTAAAATTACAAAATGACAACCTTCTACGATTCTAAAAATTCAAACAAAAATCTCAACAAAATTCTCTTTTTGTTTCCAATTCTGATTTTTTTTAAAGAGCTTCATCGTTCTTGATCTCCAGTATCATCGTTGGAAAATACGTTTTCTTCCAGATATCCTTAGGTAGAATGGTGATAGACATCGTAAAGTTCTTCTTCATCTACACGTTGGTACTTTTCGCCTTTGCTTGTGGCCTGAACCAACTGCTTTGGTATTTCACGGAATTGGAGAGACGGAAATGCTACGATAACATCGCGGACCCATCTTGGGATCCTACCAGCGAGTCCTGTTTAAGATGGAGAAGGCTAGTACTCGTATATCGTAATCAACGATCATTTACTAAAAATTATTTTCTCCAATTTTTTAATATCCTTTAATAGATTCAGCAATCTCTTCGAGTCGTGCCAGAGTTTATTCTGGGCTAGTTTCGGAGGAATTGGCATAGAAAGCTTCGAACTCGCAGGTAAACCGAGAGAATCATCCAACTTTTACGCTATAAATCTATCTTGCTGTTCCTTTTTTAATAAATCATAAATTCGTAAAATCATAATTCTCAATTTTGATTAATATGCATTAAAAAAGCACTTGGTTTCGTTATGTCGATTTCTGTTTTGAGGAATCAAGACTTACACTCGATTCTGGGGCCTGTTGATGTTCGGTTCATATTCTGTGATCAACGTGATCGTTCTGCTGAATCTTCTCATCGCCATGATGAGCAACAGCTACGCTGTCATCGAGGTAAATCACTTTCGATAACGTGACCGAACGAGAAAATTTCGATTCGTAAAATCCCATGTAAACAGGAACGCGCGGACAAGGAATGGAAGTTCGCGCGGACGAAGCTATGGATGAGCTACTTCGAGGATGGCGATACGCTTCCGCCTCCGTTCAATATTCTTCCGCCACCGAAATTACTCTTCAGACTGTGCGGCCTACGGAAGAAGAAATTCGAAAGAGAAACGAGCGATCGCAGGCGGACACACGAGTCTAAGTAATAATCGAGCTTTAACGATAATCCATCGCGTAATACAAATAGATAATAATACTAAGACTTACAAGCTATACAGTGGGTTATTTGAAAAATTCATAGTTCAATTTCAGCTCGTATCTCGGTTTCTGACAATCGACGCAAAGTTCTACTTTCGGCGAAATTGAAAGAGAATAATCTATCAAGTTTTAGTAAAATAACGAAATACTACGTTCGAGAAGATATCATTCCTCGTTGGATATTAAATATGAGACTATAGTCTTTTAATAATCCTCCTGGATGAAAGAATCCTTAGTATGCTAAGAGTTACCATATCCACCATGGCGTTTTACGAATTTTACGACGCTATTGTTCGCTCTGATCAGGTATGGAGCCGTGATGAGAGCTCTGATATGGCGATACGTAGTGAACTCGCATTCTGAACACGAAATGGATCCTGTTACCGAGGACGATGTTCACGAATTAAAATCAGATCTGTCATCTTGGAGATGCGAATTGCTGGATATCTTACAGAGGAACGGCATGGATATTGCTGGGGCTGATACCAAAGAAAGAAGTAAGTGATTTCGAGGATTTTAAGAGAAAAGAAATTTTAAAATGTTCCCTGTGACGTATTTGATGTTTCGATAAATTGATAAATAATAAATATACTATTGGTAAAAAAACACGACAAATGAGGAAGTAAGGGAATTCTAGGACAAGAATATAAAATATAGGATACAAACTAACAATACGGAATAAGAATATATCAATATAGGAATATTTATAAGAATAAAAGAATTGAAATAAATAAAGTACTTTCCCTACGGTCAATTAAAAGTCCAACGACTCGTTCGACTTTTCGATTAATTCTTGCAATTAATTAATTTTCATCACTTCTGTGAACAATCAGCCATTCTTGGCAAAAAGATGAAGGTCTGGGAGCGGCAGCTGATGAAGGACTTCCAGGTAGCAGTTCCTGTCTCGGGTACGGAGTCCGAAGATCAGCCAGATTCTCTTCAGCAACCGGACGAAAACGAAGATAACATCGCCAGATGGAAAAGGATTGCCAAATTAGCTGTATTAAAATCTGCTAATCATCGTTGGAGCCAGGTGAAAATCGTATTTAAACTTACGTAATGAAATTAACATTTGATTCGTTGTGAGTGAAGAAACGATTAATGAAATATTGCAGGTCGTGGACAGCGCGATAAAAAGCTCTCAAATTGGTAGAAGTAACAGCAAAGCGTCTCTTCAAAATCAATTGCATTTGAAAGTAGCCATGGAAGAAGCACAGAGATTAAACAATAAGAGCCCCCTGCCACCTGTGCCGCCTGTAGAGCTACCTGAAAGCACAGCCTCGACGATTCTTCATGTTCTTCAAGATATCGTCGAAACGGAGGAAATATCGCATGAAACATTGGCCGAACCTCCGATTCTTACTCTCACGGCAAACCGTAATGAAACTGTTGTTCAAGTAAGTATCACTTTGTGTATTTAAACTTTAGATAAATAAAAATTTACATACTTATATATTTATTTATGTTCGATATATCTATTATCTGTTTCTATATTTATTTATAATCTAAATTGTCGATTATAGTTAATTAAACTTTCATAAATTAGTAGCCTGATGCTGATATTTCTCTTTCAGAAGATTATACTTTTCGAAAACGATTTTAAGCAAAATCCTATTAATCCTCCAATGGAAAATTTTGGATTTCACGGAATTTAATTAACTTTCGTAAATTAAAAATTTCGCTATCTGGTCAATTTTCTTGCAAAGTCTCAATCTTTGAATATAAAGCTAAAAAATGATTTTGTGAAAATTCACGTTAGTTCTCCAAATTCAAGATGTTCGTAATTCTTTTTATCGAAATTCGAACTGAAACCTATGAAAATTCCGAAAAATATTGCTTCCCAATAGCAAATTCATTATTCGAAGAAAGGAGTTCCTTAAAAATCTTCGATTTTCGTTAATACGTCTTCATTCTTTGTTGATATATCATGAAAAAATTGAATACTTATAATTAACTATATAGTATTTTATCACAAGTTTCTTAATTCAAAGATTGTTATTTGTTCGTACCTTGCACGCGCATATATTTGAATCCCGTCTATGGGGAATCACGTAATGGGTTGTTGCTTTCCTTTATAGACGAAGCCCGTGATGTCAATGGACTATGTCGATGAGAAGCCAGCTAAGATCGCACCACCAGTACCGCTTCGTACGCCGCCGCGAGTCGTCAAAAGGAAGTCCGCGAACTCTTCAACCACGGCCTACCAACAATCGACTGGTAAGAACTTTGTCATTTTTATTTAAAGAGCCCTGTTTTATTACTACATTCACAGCACAATTAATCGATACGACTTGCTTTCACAAAGCTCCTATAAATGTTTTCAAGGAACAAGGGAACTGTTTTCTCATTCGGATAAATAATAATAATAAATCAATATAAATAAATATTTTCGTTGATCCTCTGTATAAAAAGAAATTCAATTGCATATATGTATAACGTTTGTAAATAAAAATAAGAAAATGGATATATTTTTATTTTATGTCTCCATGTTTGTTTCCCATTAAACTTGGCGCGTACTTGAGTAGAAAATTTTATAAAAATTCTGTAAGCTGTTTCTATTGCGACTTGTGAAATTAATTTCTTTATTTCTTTTTAATTTAGTAGTTACGATTCCATTTGAAGAAATGAACTTTTTCTTTTAATAATACGTGTGTTTACAGAAACATCATCAGCGCTTCCCATCCACGCAATGAACAATCCCCAGTCTTCGTACGGTTCACCAGTGAGGGCCATGAAGAAACCTAACACTGACACAGAATCGACGTTATCTGCCCATACGGATGGCAAAACGATAAAGTCGCGACTAAAACCTACGCTGAGTCCGAAAAAGAATTTAAACATGCCAGAGGATAAAAAAAAATTAGTGGACGTAACGTCTCGATCACCACGAGTATCGAATAATAGATCGCCCCGAAGAGGTGGCTGGCTGTGAAAAACACTGAATAAATAATATAAAACAAACATAGCTTATGAAATTTCATTTAGGCATATGAACTGAATTTCTTTATTTTATATTCTTTAAAGTAAACTGTTAAATCCAACATTTTAAAAAGACAAATTGTATATTATACATTTTTACGACATACGTAGAGGAGATAATAAATCGGCATCGAAAAGACGGTGTAAAGTATTCATTTTTTATTTCTTAAAAAATATGTGTATGTATTGGAAACGTCAATTTAACGGAATAAAATACAAGCTTGTACAGCTAAAGTATCGTATATGTATATATTTCTTCGCTCACGGGTACAATCGGTATCGTGGTTCGATGGCGCTGGTCACGAGGAAACAAAACTGAAAGAACGCATAAGTTAATGCACTAATCGTATAAAATATATCTCAACATCGTGACGTTCGAAGAAACTTTGAATCATGGAATTGACGAAGGCAGATGGCTACTGCCATTTTGACAGTATTTTACGTGTTCTTTCACCTGAACGAACTCGATTGGCTACACGTTTTTTCCACCTTGGAAATAACTTGAATACTGAGGATACCATGGGTCAAGTAACTATACTCTCTAAGCGGCTTGCACCACTTTGCTTTGTGGACCTTTCTGCGTAGAACTGATTTTGTCCCCTAACGACAGCGCCATGCCTTGACTTTTCGCTCTAATACGGATGTGACCGACCACTGGAGCATCTGGTTTGTTCAGTGGCTTCTCGATGGACATATTCGCCAATGCATCCTCACCGAATATCGATTTCGCGTACATGTTCGCTGCCATGAAACCACACTGTCCAGAAAGGGCCTGAAAATATATTTGTTCTCCTATTTTTAGAAATTTGACATTTAAGGTTTTGCATGCCACCGTTAATGACAATGCAGATGTTTCCTTTTTTTAAGAATCTTGCTATAATTTTGTTTCGCTATTTTTAAAGTTGATTAAAGTTTCATGAAAAATATATATATATACATATATACATATTTATTAAAAAAATTAAATTTAAAGTACAGTACCTTTTCTGGAGTGAGACAGCGCATATTTGTAGATTTTAGTAAGTGAGCGAGGTACTCCCTCAAGTCTGACAGCGTCGTATTTACAGACACCTTGTTCTCCCATTCGAATTCTGCCCACATTTGTCTGAATTCCAGGTCGGTACACGTTGCTGGCACTATATAATCCATGATATCGATATGTATGTCATTCAACACCACTACGCTTCTATCAGATCCCGCGCCGAATACGTCGTATACTGAAAATCGATGATTCACGTTCTTATATGTCTTTGATAAACAAAGTAGCAGCACGAATCTTTATTCACTACCTATATTTCCAAATATTATTCCATTTTCTGTGGATGCCACTTTCACATTTGCCATAATGCTTGTGAAGTCTCGAGGAGCAAGCACAATAGGCTGCGGTCTCTCTACAAGTTTCAAATCACCCATCGTAGCAAGCTCTAACGTGCAATTCTGTAGAGTATCTTCGGTCTGATTAACGATTAATACATCTAGTACAATGTCGTATTGATTAACATGAACGAGAGCTTCTGCGTAAACAGGGTCTGAGAAGCCAGTTAATTGGGTAACCTTGCTCAAAGCACTGGGAGTTTGCGTATCTCCACTAGTACCGGATCTTCCAGCGACAGCAGCACTCAAACTTTGTTCGAATACGTCACCAGCTCCACCTGTCAAGTCCGAACCACGGCTCAACTGTAAGAATTGTATCGCGTCGTCTACTTGAACAACGCTACCTGGCTTCTCCTTTGCCTGTATGAACAAAAGAATGTACTACTTGCATTAAAAATATTTATATGGCACTAGTACTGAGACCAAGACTATATAAGAATTAAGGAAGAATATATTAGGTAGATTTGAAAAAGAACCTTTTGATTCTGTGAATCTTCTTCAGCTTTCGCTGTCAGCATTCTGCCAAGAGCTTCACGACATCCCTCTGTGAAAACTTTCTGTACAAGTGTCGTCGGGCAAGCCAATGATCTCAAGCATAAGGACAAACGTTCTGCATCATCGTGCGTTATTGCTTTAGCAGGGAGACCCGAACGACCCAACTGCATTACGCTGGACATCACGAACATCGCTTCAGCCTGCATACGATTGCTCTTTTGCACGTCTGTTTCAAGACTCTTATAACGAAGCGCTAATTTAGATAAGGTTGTAGCTAAAGACGCGCCTATGAAGAAGTCACCTTCCATCATGTACTGAACTAATGCTGGACGTTTTTCTTCTTTCTTACCTGTAATATTAGAAAAATAAATGTTATAAAGTGTCTGAAATCAATAAATAGATCGGCTCTTTTCTTTTTTGTTGAAGAAAAAAAATATTTTAATCATTTTCTAGTGAAAAAAACAACAACATATTAAAGTACTTAGGTAAATGGTAATAAATAATTACGTGTGGACGCCGCACTAAATGCACTCTGACTAGCATATGTGCCATCTGACGTGACCAACTGTGCCGGTGTAGCTTGTGCGCTTCCATCTTCTGTTGATTTCTCACCAGCCTGACGTTTATTCTCCGCTTCCAATAATGGTAATTCTCCTAAAGCAGCCCGTATACGACTCAGTACAGCTTCTATGTCTTCTTTCGACGTTGCATATTCACCAAGAATCCACAACGCTGCTCTGTGTACCTTTACCGATCTTATATGTGGAAATACCTATACATAAAACGCAAGATTAAAAACTGATTTGTTGAGATATGAAAACGAATACTAATATGTTAATTTTTACTTCTTTAATACGTACCTCAAGCAGTTTCTCTACAATAAGCGGTCTGAGATTTTCAAATCGCTGGATAGCTTCGCGAACAAACACAAGAACGTCAGTAGCAGCGGCCTCGTTATTCTCAGACAAGAAATCTGTTAATACTGGAATTACTGTAGCCGCCACGTCCGAGAATTTGATAGAGCAAGCATGTAGTGTTCTAACGAGTAATTGTCGATATCGACCAGCGTCTTCGTGTTCTCCACCAGCTGTTCTAAGCACTTCTTTCTTCAGTAATTGTACCATTTCCTCGATCGTGCGGGTTGTTACCAAATCCATCGCTAGAGCTAATGTTTTTGTTCTAACTTCCAATGCTGGAGAACCTAAAGTATGAATTAAAGCCTTAAGCAATTTTTTATATTTTGAGTTACTAGTTTTATTTGTCTTCGGAAATCTACCTAGAACCCTGAGTACATCCATCACCAAATCTTGAAGGACCCTCTCATAAACAGGACTATCCTTCATTGCGATCAAACGATCCAAAACAATCAATTTAACATTATTATCGCTTTCTTTAACAACTAATTCGATGTAGCACGAAGCTGCAGCCTTGATCGCCGTAGGAGCACTGGAGAGTGTAACCAAAGTACCAGCTGCTTCATAACGTACAGCAGCACTGGGTGAATTTAACAAACTATAGATGCATCTGATAAAACGAGCTCTCTCTGACGGATTTGCAAGACAAACCTATAAAAATATACGTTTATTAATATCTGGAATTCGATTTTTTACTACCAGTAGGAGCTTGTTTAAAATATATGCACCTTGTAAATTAATTCTACAATAACCAATTGCAATATATCGCCAAAGCTGGGCACTTGATCCAAACAAGCTGCTAAATAAGCCAGTGCTCTGCTCTGATCAGCATGTAACAACATCAGGAATGCATTTCTCCTACAAGACATATCCTGTTCTCCCTCTAAATATTTTGCTATTAATTCTGGAGCATCTGGTATAAGAAATTCAAAATTTCTGTAAATAGTAAAAATGGCCAGGACTGCGTTACGTCTAACGTAAGAGTGCCTATGCTCTAAACACGCAATTATTGCGGGCATTAGAGGCTCCAGAAGTTCTGGTTCCTTCAATTTGCACAAGAATCTGAAATATACAAGCATATTTTTAAATTAGTCTAGAATTTCAACAACTAAAGTAGAGCGATTGATATATTAATACCTTAAAGTAGATCCTCTAACAAACTCATTAGGATGCTGCAAATCCTTTCTATAAGCATCGCAAACTAAAATCATTTCCTGAAGCAATTTTCCATCGGGAGAAGTTTTGGGTACAATTTCCCAGAATATCAAAAGCAGCTTCTTTATGGTATGATCCTGTAATGGTAATACGAATCTAATGATAGTCATCAAAAGTCCAGGCAAGCGTTCTCCGCTCAAAATCATGTGAATGGTTTTCTTAAGAGCATCGATTTTTGTTTGAACATCGCCTTTCTCCAGATCTTGTTTTAACTGAAGTTCGTTTAATGGTTCAGTATCAGTTGGTACGTTTATTAAAGTATAGCAAGGTTGTTCAGCTATAGTACTCATTTTTGCGGTTACTCTACACTATGTCAGAAATCTTTTTCTTCTACGACCTGAAAATTAAGAAATCTGTGTATAATTTGCGAGTGAATAATCAAAATCGATCGTGTAATATATTATTCGGAAAATACATTGAAAGTGAGGTTAAGTTGCCCTCCACTATACCTTTACTTTGCCATATTGAAGACGATACTATAGATTGTGTTTATCGAGCTTGACATACCTGATCAAAAGAAAATCGTGCAGTAACAAAAAGCAACAATATCTTTCAACTGGTCAACTGACATATACGAATCCCGAAACAAGGAAAACAGCATACGTGTCAAACCCCTGCACAAGGGGACAATTCGGATTAGGAATAGATAGCGCCACGGTCTACGCTTTCCACGTATATCACATATTTTTGAATTCGTCATTTTATTTCTTTTTTAAAATATTCTTTATATCTTGTTTTTATGCAAATATAAGATTTACTGTCATTCTTTCTTCTTTAATTCTACGGTACTTCGATTTTAAAACAACAAACGATCATGTTTTAATACAAATGTACGAAGAAATGTTTTTATAAAATCTGTATGTAAATCATACGCTGAAGAATGTTTATACTTACGTAATATTGAATTGTTCGTACTTCTTACAAAGTTATTAAATGTCACTGATCACAGAAAATACGTAAACACGTCATTTTCTTAATTGTATTTAATATTAAAGAGACGATTGTTTTAGATGAATATAAAAGTAAAATGTATGTTAATTTAATTATTAATATTATTGAGGCAAAAATTTGTGTTTTAAATTGGTACGAGTTGAAATTTTGCTAAAGATCTAATAACAAATTTAAAGATCCAATAATAAATGTATTACAAATTACAAACATTTAAATGTTTTTTAAAAATTTCTTAATTTCCATAATTAATCGAACTATCTGATTAAATTACAATTCTGTTGAAAAGCACGTATTCACTTGCATCTTATCTTTGTTTTCACGCAAAGATTCGTAAAAAAAAAATGTACAATTAAAATTGTTTCCCCAAATAATTCCGAAATGAAAGTACGGAAGGAAAAAACAAGAAATAAAGCGTATACTTACTAAATAAAGCGTTTAACCTATTAATCGAACGAGATACATTGTTACTAAATATTATTAATTTATTTCCTTCAAAGATAAACCATCTCGATTAGCGAACTGCCTCAAGTGGAACACTACTGACCTAGAAAACAAACTGAACTAAATAGATTGCAACTGCGTTCAAATAAGCGAATAACCCGTTCGCGAACTTCACCAACGAAGTATTACACGCGATAAAAATACTTTGAACAATTCCACTATTAAAGAGAATAAAAACGAAACAATAATTTAGCGATTTAATTCTTGCAAGAAAAGTGGATATTATTTTGCTTTATGGCATTGCAGTCATTTTGTTGCAAATAGAATCGCTCGAGGCTGTTGCATAATCGCGTTATCACTTATATAGAATATTCAAAAATAATAATGTTGCGTTTCGAATAATTACAGCATTTTTCATTGATAAACAGAATGACCATATGACATATTACCATATATGTATACGTGATCAGATCTCTATGACTGGCAGGCATATCTTTCTTTTTGAATAATGAACATCCACGTAAAATTTTATTGAGGATGACGTATACCTTTAAAAATTTTCCATTTAACATATGTGAAACCAATTTCCTTTTATGTTTTCTTCGCATTTTGCTGCGAATATTATTTTCGTGAAGTTGAAAAAATTAAGAAAAAAAGCATCAAATCGAAAGAATTATAAGTACGGAAGCTTTTAATTGGTTTTCAAAAATCAATCAAATCTTATTGTAATAAGAGAACCTTGTTTCGTTGTCGAAAGAATAAAAGCAAATACTGGAGCGAATTTCAATCGTAATCGGATTATGATCTATATGGAAACAGGCTAATATCTTCAAGCGGATTAAGAGTACACATCCGTAACAGCAAATTGTGTAATATGAAACAAACTTTTTTCGATTATTCATTACATCGATAAACATCGATATTCAGTGAAACCATTACATTAATGAAACTTCATAATACCTAAATATTACATAATTTTATATTATATCGTTACGTTATTCTATATCATACGTTACACATCGTTTCATGAACCAATAAAAATATCTTATATAATACATGTACTTGTAGCCGTACAAATTTTCCATGGCAAATATTAAAAATTTACAGAATATTTCTGCGTGGATATTAGGTTGTCTCAAAAGTTTCTTTCGTTTTATAAGGAAATAATAGGTGGACAATAAAAAATGGATAAAATGCATCTATTATTTTCCTATAAAACGAAAGAAAGTCTTGGAACAACCTGATATAAACCATTAACCAGCGAAAAGCAATCGATCTCGTTAGACACGATTAGAGAAATTCCTATTGGTGGTCGCTGTTAATTTTTCGAGATTCCAGCTCGATGAAGCGATTTTATGGCGTCAGACGAAATTAGCGGCTAGATCGCGCGCGCGCCGGCTAATTGCAAGCGTCTCGACGTGACGCCGGAGCCGATCCTCAATTGCTTCTCGTCTCTGTCTTACCTACTTTTTTCGATTAACTTCTATTGCACCGGGCGTTGCACGCACGAAGGGGGTCAGACACGCGTTTAACTCGTTCTGGCCATCTCTCCGCCATAATCGGCACCGTCCTTTTTTATCTCTTATTGGCGTAGTTTCACGGAGTTTCAGCCCGATCGTCGGGAATATCACTCATTATTGCCACAAAGAGCTTCGCGTTCGTCACGCTGTCGGCGTCTCCTTTGTTGTTTCGATCGCCCGAATCATTTTCTATAGTTGAACGAGCTATTGTCTCGTTTCGAGCGATTCAGTTTCCGCTTGTAATTGGTATTTCGTTTCATCGTTTCACGGTCTATGCATATAATTTAATGCCCCTGAAGCAATTTCAATTAACTCTGTAAATTGAAATGTAGAGGAGAGGGAATGTCGTAAACGTTACTTTCGTCCAGCTTTTCTTGCGATTTTATTCAACCGCATCTATAGAAAGACTAGTAGCTCGGATGATAATTTCTATAATAATAATCGATTCTTTCCATTAACTACGATTTTTCGTAGCAGTTTACCTTTAGATAGATGAAGTTTCACCGTATTAACACCATCTTCTCGCAATGAATAAACTTGTGGAAATAAATCGGTTAGCTTTTAAGAAGTTCGACGCTAACAGCGAGATTGAGAAATTTGTGAAAGGATAAATCAACGATAAAGGTTGAACAATTTATCCAAATTCCTGTAGAGTTAAACACTTTAATACGTGATCAAACAGTGTAAGATTACTTATACATATATGTTCGAATTTCTTACGTTTTTTTAATGACGTAATGATAAGAAAGTGTATTAAGCCGGCAATTATCTCGCTTAACCATTCATTCTTCAAAATTCTACCTTCCTCTGTTGTAACGATATAATTATTTCGAAGTGGAAAACTTATTATCTACTATGTGTGCGAATATAAAATGAAATACAATTTATATTGACTTGAATAAAGTGAGGAAAATCTTTAGACAAAACACAACATCTTAGTCAACAAGTACTTTATTCAAAGATTCTTAAAGATTCTGAAAATTTAAGTACGATCGATCGTGTAACAGTCGTCATTCGGATTTTCTGTTCGAAAATGACTAAACTTTCTTTCGTGCTAAAATTATAAAAATTACTAAAGTTCCTCGCATGGCATGTCAATGATAATCTCGCGATTAATTACTAAACTGTAAAAAGGTTGAATAATGAACCGCAAGGTTGTCGTTAATATCCCATGCAAGGAATTATTCCTGGATTATCGTAGCATAATTTCGGATTCGGGCAGCATTTCATGGCAACGCTTTGGAAGATCTTCCTGCTCAGACTCTCCGAATTTCTTGGCATTCTGTAGCCGATCTCATTCAGAAGTTCTTGCAATTCGTCAGAGCTTAAGCTGAAGCCGAGGAGATTTTCTGGACTCTGTGAAACATCGTCATCCTCTGTAAAGGAAATCAATTTTCGGTTCGTTAATCTTTTATATTCCTGATTTGGTAAACCATTACGAAGAAAATACATATACACTAAACATTGTTGCATGAGAAAAGAAATAATTTTCAACTGGCTTTAAACATTCAACTTTCAATATTCAAAATTGAATATTCAAAGATTCGTGTTAATAGAAAATTAAAAAATTCCTACCAATATAAATATAAACAACCATGTGGAACATTACCATTGCGTAGATAACGAAGCAATAGCTGGACATTCTCCGAGGATCGTTTTATCCTTTCTCCCTTGCAGCTATTCATAATCGCATCTCTGGCGACGTTTTTACACTGTAAGGAGAGTTGGCTTATCGTGTCGGCTATCGAGATCTCGACCATCGTCAGCAACATCGTCGTGAATAACGCCACTCGAATCTGACACATATCCACCGATGATACTGCGTCGACTGACTTGCAACAAATAACGAAACAGCTGTTTCCTCGAATCGGGAAATCGAGATCGTCGATTCGCCGGTCTTTCGGTTACTCCATATATTAACCACGGTCCTTCGTACTTTTAACGAGAAAGCTATCAGCTTGAACGTGTCGCCAGACCGACTTTGCAATCGGGTTTGTTTTAATTGGATAGTTGGATTTTCTGTTCGGTTTATCGTTTTATCGTCACTAAAAATGTTATTGAGGTCAAGAATGGGTATAGATGGAATTATTACGTATTAATTATGACGCCATTCGAGTTTTGGATGATTGCAGTTGAAGTAACGCGTTCCTACGGACAAGTGCGTTCATTATTGATTTATTATAATCCATTATTGTTTATCGTTATTAGTGTTTATTATTTGTATATTATTATTGTATTATTATCCACATATATTCTCTTTATATTATCATTTATTATTCATTTCTCCATCGTATTATTCATTTTCGTTTATTATTCACGGATGTTAATACTTTATAAGCTTTTAGATTCCTCGACATTTTAAATTAACTAAAAGTAAAAATTTATTTATACAATTTACAGTGATTTATTTGTAGATCACCGCAATGTTTAGGCTGTTTTTGATAATTCAATAACGAAGCTTCTGAAACAAAATTTATTAATTTCGAATGAAAAATGAATTACCATAGTTGAAATTTCGAAAACATATTTCATTTATTTGCATCGTAATGCTTTTACGTTTACATTATAAATTGAGCTCTTGTTTGAAATATTTTGTCGTAAAGTCATGGAACGCAACTGGAATATCGCAACAATGTGGATCGTCCTACGTACTTATTCTCTTGCAGAAGTAAGCAAAATATTCAAACTTTTTAAGACATAACGTAATTTCACCTCGAGACGCATTACGGTGTTACGACATCGAAATATAAATACGAATAGTCATTTAATAAATACACGCTGTATATTTACAAATAAATATCGAATAAATGCCCAATTGCACTTAAAAAGAATGCAATTAACCTTTGCAAACACACTGGTGAATTTGTAAAGAAAATTACACCATACGACGATAGGTTTCGCAAACAGAGCAAAACTCTCCTCTGCAATATTTTGGAGTTTATAATCGAACTTGGGAGAACCATTTGTCGAGCCTTGATTTTCAATTTGCTATTTTTTTCATTTTCCAAACTACGTTCATAAAAATATTCATTTGCATACAAATCCGCAGTTTAGTGATAATCTGATCTCTTTCGGGCAGTTGCACGCTAATCATTTACACGGATAATCAAATTGAACGTCAAATTTCGCTTCTGAGAGACTCATGCATACATATGTCCAATATATCTCGACGCGTGGTTTCAAAATTATAACGACTCTCAGCGTTGCTTATGAAAATTGCCTTGAGACATATCCCATTAATCTCAAGGGTTGAGACACTCTAGCATTGATTCATACTCTCCTTATCTCTATTCGAATAATAGAACACCATTTACGACTTACTAATAATCGCTGCATTTAAACAAAATTAATACATCATCGCCCATGTATGTACAATGCACGTGTACGAAGCTAATACAAAATTTTACTTGCCAATTTCGCGACCAAAAATTTGTACGTTCGAATTAATTAAAGAAACGATCTGAGAACGAATTCTTTATGAAAGCAAGAGATCTTGGATGAAAAGTCGAACGATCTTACGCGTTTCGAGTTTTGCACTCCATGCATCATCCGCAGATAGTTAGCAGAATGAGACATTCCAATGACGATTGAGAACAAAAATAAAAATTCACTGGCAACGTTCGCAGGTCGTACTCGCACGCTGGTAGACCACGTTCGCAGATCAGGTTCGCAGGCCATGTTCGCAGGCCATGTTCGCAGATTAGGTATGCACGTTGGCACGTTCGCAAGTCACATTCGCACGCTCGCAGGCCACGTCCGCGGACCAGGTTCGTGGGCCATGTTCACAGACCATGTTCGCACATTAGATACGCACGTTCGGAGGTCGCATTCGCGGGCAACGTTCTCGGAACAGGTTCGCACGTCCTGAGGCCGCTTTCGCAGGTTTGCAGGCCACATTCTGACGTTTCGCAGCGCGACATTTCAACGAGGATCGAGGGCAAAGATCAAAAGATGGATACAATGTGCAGCTTCCTCGAAATTCGATACCAGGGGATGCGAAGTGAGTGTTTGTCTGGCTCCCTGGCTCAGTTGAGATGTCTTGAATGGCTACCTCTTTGTCTAACTACACGCGATGACGTTTAAGTAAATAGCGCCGATACCAGGAACAATCTTACCGTTCTTTCGTAAGTATCACGCAGAAATCATTTTCTTTCCCTTCCGTTTCGTCAGATATTGCGCTGACATTTGACAAAGAGCAGAATTTTTGTGTCGCTTAAAAAATTTTCTTACAATAGGCGTCAGAAATTCACTCTTCGATCGAGTCGCGGTTACGAATGATTTTCGTTAAAAAGATTAACAACATACAGCGTAACAGTTTATAGCGGGACAAAACTTACATAACAATGTAATACAATATCTTGTTGATTCGGAACGATAAAAATTACAGTCGTGGTTTGGACCATTTCTTTTTTTATTCTTCAAAGAAGGGAAGGGACTTTTTAATTGGAGATTAAAATCACAACGAGAATTGACAAACAAGAATATAACTATCGAGTGAGCGAATCTTCAAGCGATTAGATTCCGATGTACGAACGATTCTTACTAATCCTCTATCGATCATCGAGGGAATTATTGCTTACATTTATTATTTACTTACATATTCTTTACTCAAAGACCGATGATATTCATCGACTAATAAGATTAAGATCGAACAATGTTTATTTCGTTTTTCGTCGACTGCATTCCGCACTGTGCTTGTGGCCGAAAGTGCACTCGCACGGAGGATTGCGAGAGAGAAACGATGTCCCGTAGTGGGTTTGCTACTATCATCCAATTTACAAGCGAACCGTGTGCAGCGGTTAATAGCTGCCGGAATAATGGGCATCGTGCAGGTAGTGATGGGATCGAAACGAACATACAACAGCAAACGTAAATCTTTCGGATAATAAAAGTTTCTTTCACTTTTGTCATTCGTCTAAGACGTCGTTTCTTTTGTTTTTTTTCTTTCGTATCCCTGCGTCACGGAGAAACAGATTTTGCGAGTAGTCGTAAAGTTTATTTCTGCGCCTAGAACAACGCGTGTCGTGTGGTATTGCGCGCTTTCAAAGACCGTATTTTTGGATCTGTAAAGTACTCCTCGAAACGGCCGTTATACACGTCGTAATAATTAATATCGCCTTTGCTTGTTGAAGGTTATGGTTTTATAAATTCTGGTTTTATAGAGAGGAGAGCGAGTGCAGTGTGCTATATTCTCGGAATTTATGCTTTGCAATTTGAAGAATATTGGATTTTTAACGTTTCTGCAAATCTTTCTAGCCTCTCTTATTATCGAACTGATAAAAATACTTTCAACTTCTAACGTGATATTTCTATCGCGAACTAAGTGAAAAATTCTTTCGGTGCATCTTCGATCCTTTGCTCAAATTTTCTATAATTACACAAACATCTATAGTCTAATAACGATAAATCGTCTTGTAACTTTTGAGCAAATCTGTATGTGAAAGTTTCCTCTTTTTGCCCAAAGTCGCTCTTTGATCCGATCAATACATTTTCAATAACTTCGAACCAAACCATGATTCCCTTGTATAAAAAGTTTATGCGATATTAATATTTCACGAAGATTCAATTTTTTTAAATGCTTAATATCTTGTCTTTATATCGTTGATCTCCGTTAGGGAATGAACACGATTGACGATTATTAAATTCTATGAATTCCAGGATTTTCTCCTTATTTTATAGGAATTCGTATTTCTCGGCCAAAGTAGGTATTACAGATTCGAGTAACAAGTGGATAATAATTCTTAACTACAAGCGTGCTAACAAGAGCGATTTCTGATTTTAAAGAAGCACCACAGAGTGCCGCGTGTTATCTGTCACGAGATCGCCTAATAAAGACCGAATTCTCAAACATCTTTCTACTGGCCAGAGAACGAGGAGGCTGTGCTCGTTCACGCTCTTTGTGCGCGCCTAGCGTGTTCGACACGTTGGCATCAACGTGACCTGTTAATGGTTCAATCTGCCATAAGATGCGCCAAAATACATTCTCAGAAACAATAATTCTTCTACAAAAGACACTTGGCGAACGTTCCCTTTGAAATCTATTAATTTCTACTAGGTTTTTCAAAATTAGGCAATTGGCTGTATAAAAGCTAATTATTTTTTATGAAATATATTACGTTACAGGCACTTACTAATTAACGTTGTCTACTATAAAACCATTTTCTTCGATTTCTGCCTAACAAATATCCTAGAAATTCTATCCTAAATATCCTATAACTATATAAAATATAATATAGGTTTCGAGATTTTAGAACGTATTACGACTCCGTACTAGAAATACTGATAAAAGATAAAGTACAAAAAATTTGTAATAAAAGAAAATCAAAATGGATAGCATACGATGAAATTATAATGCAAGGGACAAGATGAGCTTTTATTCATATATTTTGCAAAAGAATCGTTCAAATCGTCGGAATATGTAAAATTTCTACGAAGAATTATAAATTTGTCACTTTCACCATTCCGATAGTTCTAGCGTCAGGTAAAGGTATTGCGTTTCCTTCCAATTTCACCTACTTGATAGGTATATCGGATTATCTATCATCGAGGGAGCCTGTTCACCTTCTGTGCGATACAAAAGCCAGGGGACATTAAATCCTAGAGATAATTTTTTCCAATTGTAGATACTTAAGAGAAAGATATCAAACCATCAACCATAAACCACGTTTTCAAATTGAATTTTGGATTTCCACCCTCGAGTTTAGATTAAAGCTTCGAAAGAGTGCGGATTAAAAGATCGCAAGAATGAAATACATCGTTCTGTTCGTTGTAAATATTATAATTAACAAATATTTTGGAGCAGGAGAAAAGGTAAAATGAGTGGGTAAAATGAGTATGAAAAATCTCGAAGGGTAAAAAAAAATCGAACAAAAATGTGTCAGTTTAAGCGTTCGTGTATTTTTTATGCAAATTCTAGCAGATAGAACTGGACAACAATCTCCATGAATATGTTTTGACAGCACGCGAAAATCGATCCCATCGCTATCTGCAAGCCGGTTACGCAAGAACTCGCCACGTGTCTCGCATGAATCGCAATCTTCTATGATAGACGTGACAGAACAGGAAGGAGGAATGAGATTGCGAACAAGTAACTATTCGATTGATATAAATATGTAAATCGTTTCTCGTTATACAGGACCCGTGGCGAATGTAGGATTTATTTACAGTGATTGAACATGAGTGACGAGAAAATGAGAAACTATGTACATAAATGCGCTTGTGAAATGATATTTATGAATACTTGGTGGAAGAAGTATAATGAATTTTCTAATATTTTTACACTAGACTTATCAACGTTTTATATGTTACATCTGGACTTTTATTATTTAAGAAAATTTATTCGCATTTCGTGCGTTTTAATACATAGGCGTGTAAATTAAATCGATGCGATATCGACGAAAGTTTATCGAATGCTTTATTCAGGAATATAATACTAATTTCATCGTTAAAATAATTTCTGTATTAATTTTTAATCTTCTAATCCATATTCAAGATTGTCAGGCACAGTTACGAACGATGCTCCTTCAAAGGATATTTATACATTTATAAGAAATTTACAAGAGAGGAAAATATTTAAATCTAAAATAATTACCTATAAAAAAGTTATTAAATCTAGATACATCGAATTTATTTACACACCTAATATTAAAAAAATATATACATGTACCATAATAATAATTATTCATATTTTTCTATTTTTTATTAAAAAATAGCGATACAAATAATCATTACTATAGAATTTTTCAAATGTTTCGCTATACTTCTTTCGATACTTCGCTAAGTCCGTATACGCTACCCGTTACGTATACTCTCGAAACAGTAGAATTTGAAATGGCACACTCGAGCGTTCAGAGTCGAGAGTCGAATTAAATAAATTAACTAATACAACTGGAAACTAGTGGCGAATGACGTCAAACACATCTGGTGGTTCGCGACCCTCGAATTATTATGCATCGTTCGAGCGTGCCTCGAGTATCTCACTATACAGTACGGAGGCAAAATTGAACGTTGTTAAACGACACGGCTATTTTCTATCGCAGATATATCCGTTTATTTACATCTACATACCTATTTAGTCGTGTTTCAATTCGCAATACACAATTGCATTTCTTTTTCACTTTCCTCTTTCGTCTTATCGAGTTTGTCCTTTCCGGAACGCAATATTCGTGCAATGATATTTCGCGAAACTCGGCAGTTCAAACAAATTTTTAAATCGTTCGATTTTGCCTCGAAATAATTCCAATGCTGTGGAACAGTTTCTCTTCTTTTCATGCAGAACAAGAATCAACGCTGTTCAGGCTGAAAAATTCAGAGAGCTTTCCTCTTGCTCTTTTACATAATTGTATTAAGCGATTCCAACTATTCAGAAGTCAATCTGTCCAATTTTATTGGAGAATTGGTTCTACTGTTCGTAATGTTAAGCGGTAATTGCGTGTTACGGTATTTAAATTGTGAGATTTTGGAAATTGTCGAATGGTTCGGAGTCACGCAGAATCTAAGCTCGACTCTATAGAAGTGAATTCTTTGATTTGCGAAAGATACAGCGCTATTGCATGTTCTTACTCGCAATAATTTACTAGTTAATGATGTTGGTGAATTGAATCGAATAGGATAATCATAGGATACGTAAATTGTAAGATTTCATTTGTTTTATTACCAAACTTATTCCATTATTCCTGTGATTTTTTTTAACCCTCCTATCGTATTAGATAATAATGGAAATTCGTCAAAATCTTAGAAATTTATCTCGATCAACAAGACCAAAAAAAAAAAAAGAAAAATCTCCATTAAAATTTCATACAAAAGAAAAAAATACATTGATTTAAGGAAACGATTAAATCACGTAAAATTTATTAAACGCAATAGGGGTATTAAAGGCCAGATTGACTTCTTTCTATTCAAATAGACGCGCAAATAAAAACGAAGCGAGTAATTTTCCACCTAAACCTCATCATCCAAAAAGGAATCGCGATTCTGACTTTGTTCTCCGAGAAAATTCCGATCGCCTCGCATACTTCGTCTGCCTCTCGGTTGCTCGGTATTTCTTACCATCGTCCTTAGTGACTAGTTCGTTCAGCACTAATTTATTAAATGTAGAATTCCTTAGCTCTAATACTAGTGAGATCATTGTTCGACAAGGGAGCTGAAAGTGACCGGCAACTTAACGAGAGGAACGAAACGGAGAAACAAAATAAAAAAAAAAAAAAAAAAAAAAAAAAAGAAAGAATCGCGAACGAGTCCGACTAAACTTATCTCTCGTATGTACATTTGTATGTATGTGTGTGTGTATGCGTCTCGTTAAAAAAAAAGAGAGAGAAAGACACGAAGAAAAATAACAATAATAATAAAATAAAATAAAACGAAAAAATCGAGCAAAAAAATATATATACATACACTTATTGTATAGGGTTAGGTTAGACGTGTTACAACACTGGATTTAAGTCTTTCTCTAGGAGATCGCGCGCGACTGATGGCCCGGATCGATTTTTCCAATTTATTACATACGTATAGCTTCTCCATTTTTTTCTTTCGGATTCAGCCGCGATTACTCGTGAATTGTCGATACTCCGCGTCACGAGCACTGCTTCCAGAGACATCGAGCGTCGTTTTTCAAGCGATGCGATGGCCCATGTACGAGAAATCCACGAAAATTGACCATCTTTTTTCCATCTTTTTATATCTTTTCTCCATCTTTTATATATTTTTTTTCCTGTTTTTTATCCATTTGGTAAAATACTCGACTAATATGTTAAAAATTGCAGAGTAGATTAGATCGTAAATTTCCAAGTCGACCATTCGCGCCGTAGATTCGAAGGGAGAACGATCGAACGACTTACTCTTACTCGTCTCTAATCTCTTTTCCTTCACAACTCCAGAAAATACAATGACCAATTTCTCACTATTTTATGGGACTAGACATCTTACTGATTGCACGCTCTCTTTCGTCCGCCTCTGTCCTCTTGGATCAGCTTCCTCACGCTTTCTTGTCCATTGGCCTCATCTTCCTTAGATATTTTGTTCCCTCTCGCGCTTTTCTTTCTTTTGCTCGTTTAGCTCTCTTTGTTTGTTACGATTTTTTCGAGTTCGTGGTCTCTTCGACTGTCTCGACGGGTGCACGAACGAAGGAGGAAAGAAGTTAGAACACAGAGAGTTCGATGCTAAGATGAAAGAGGTGCTTCAAAATGGCGCCTCACGAGCCGTTGCTTTCGTCTCCGTTTCTACCTCTTTTTTCAATGGCGCACCCGATTTGACGCCCGATGTCTTCTCTAGCATCTGCAACCAGAAATAACAACTCTTATTAGTTACGAATTCCTTTAAATTCGTTCTTCGATTCTAAAATACAGGCGTCTGGAATTCGAACGATTAGCAATTTGCTTGATTATCGATTATTAACTAAATAACGTACGAAACTGTTTACTTAACATTTCTGCGAGTCCGATTATTTAATCTTAGAACACAAATATTCGTTATTTTCATGGTCGACAATTTGTTTGATTATCAATCTATTAATTAATTAATATTTCAAACTGTCATGTAAGTAGAAATTTCTTTCGACTGGTTATTTAATCCTAGATCGCAAACGTTCGTAGTTTTTTATAATTCGAGAATTTGTCAGATTATCAATTATTAAGCAGATAACATTTTAAGCTATCGCTCAATAAATTCTGCGATACAGCATCGCAAAGATAAAGATTTATATCAAGTTGTAAAGTTTTTATCGACATTCGTGCATTTTAAGAATATATTGGATAATTAGAAGATTTTTACGAAAGGGTGAGAAATTTAATTTTTTGTTTCTTTCTCCTTTATTGGACGTAAGATTGATTTGGAAAAAAAATTGCTCGAGAGACTATCGCGTGATATTTATACGGTATATCGTAATGATGTTGTATCGTTTGCAAAATACCATTGAGAAAAGTAATTTAGAAGATAAAAATTGCACGTTGAAGATAAGAACGTCAGACTGGGAAATAAATGCAAACACAGCGCGAGACTCTGATCTAATCCCTTATCATCTTTGTTTGCTTATTATTGGATCTCGTTTCATTTCTGTAATAATTCGATAATTTTGTAACAGTATGGAAATTTTATTATAAATCTGCTGATTCGTTGAACGGTATTCATCCAGAGGAAATATTTATTTCGTACAGATTAATTTAAAAATTCAGATAGAACTGTCCGAAGAAAGAAGGAAAAGGATAGTTCGCGATGGTGGTAGATACCTTGCCAAGACGACGACGCCTCTGTCGTCGATGCCTGCAGCCGCAATGGCCGGCGCGATGCCTCCTCAACGGGTTTTTCCTGTCGCAGCCGCCGGCGTCGTCGTCACGGTCCATGTTAGCCCCCTTCTTTCGTGCTCCCTTCGACCCGTGGATTTTACATTTAATCGTACCGTGGACGTAGTCGATGTCCGACCTCGATCTCTCTTCCAACGACGACGAGGTTGCCGACCTCGTGGACAGGTACGGGTATTTTTCTATCCAGACCGGGTTGTTTCTGTAAAAGTTAGAAAGAAACGTGGCGAATTATGAAAATCGGCGACGTTATTTCTTGAATTGTTTCGTGTCTTAGCCTGCAAGTTACAAGCGAAAGCGCAATAAGTGCAGAACACGATGAATATTGTGACGAAATCATTCTATGTATTTGAGAAGAAATATTTTCTTTTTATTATTAATTTATTAAACGATATTACGTGTAATATTCTTTACTTTTTAAATTCCAGATCAGTCATAGATCGTAAATCAGATATTAAAATATATTATTATGTCGTTTCACACTGAACAACATTATATATGTTAAATCTTAAAATAATAATAATAATATCATGTAGTATAAAATCTACGACTATAAGGAAAAAGATTCGAAGGAAGACTACAACCATCCTTTATATTGGAAGGGTTAATTAACAAGAAAGCGCAGATGCTACGGAAGATCATTTACTTCCTTGTTTCGTTCGAGCAACGAACCTACCGGACGTACATGAAGTACGAGATGCTCGTAGTTGTAAAGGAGGAAATAGAAAAGTGTCAGTGAGATATTTGACAGATGATTGATTAATGAATAAAGAGGTTTGTTAAGTTACCATAAATTACTCGTTGCATGAAATCCGTGATTATTCTCATGTACTGAGATGTTTCGAATTTTTACATTCCGTAATTACTTCTTATAAAGAGTATACTCGTTAGAGTGTAAGAAATCATTCGTGAAGAGATTATCGTGTTTCAACGTGTACATGTCTGACGAGGAGTCAACTGAAGTTATTCTTAATTACGATTAATGTTCTTTGTCAGAAGTTTGAAGAGATGTTGATGAAGTCGACCATGCAATGGAAAATAAAACGTAAGAAAATCTTCTCTCAAAGACAGGTAGGTTGCACTGGCGTAGCGATTGTACGATCGAGTTTTCATACTAAATCTTATTCACAAACCGCGCGAAATCAAATTCGATAAAAAGGAAGAAATTCGATATCAAGAAAATTCTATGTACTCGCGATCGATGCATTAACGACGAGTACGCTGCGAGCGCTTATGCAAGTTCACGTTCTTGTAAAGATAAATCAAAGAACTAGACTCTGACTAGATATCATAGCCAGTAGTTTATTTGTAATATTCTATGTATTTTTGAATATCGTACAAATTTGTCTACTTTTAAACATAGTCATAAATGTATAGGCATTCGAGTTCTAACAGAGAAAACAAATGATAATTATTATTAAACTTATATTTCCTATGAAGCTAGAAATAAATGTTTCGAACTTGTAGTAAATAGAAATGGATGTAAGAGGTTAAGAACCACGCCTGATAACGAATTACGTTAAAACGATACTACGGCAAGATATAGGTATTATATAAAAATAAAACAGTTGAAAATTGTAATGTGATGTAACGTAATGTCTTACATATTCAGATAAACTTTTAGTGTAATTATTGATATAAGCTGGAAAGTAAATATGTTACCAGTGATGAAAGACACTGAGATTGGCACATATCGATACTTAATTATTAATAATTGATAAGTATAACAATTATCGATGTACTTCGTGCGGCGATAGACGTTTTATTTTCGTTGCTTCGTTTATAAAATACCGAACCTTTCAAATTCATTTATTTCGTTCGTAGGCTTAACATTCTCATTTTCTGGAATTTACGTACATATTTTTCGGTTCCCTTTCCTTATTTGCTTAAAATATGATTCACACAACACAAAATAATTCTTCTCGTGTTAAAGTGATAGATAATAATAGTCATGCGATGGTGTGTTACGTCACAAGCACAAACACGATAAAATAATAAGTAAAAAGTCGCACATTCGCTAGAAATTGTTAGTGCGTCCGTTAGTTTGCGATAGTTATCAATTAGTAGCGAGAAATTGAATGTTAAAGCTGGTGTAAAGTATCTAACGTCGCTCGATCACAGTGGAAAGTATCGCCTCGTTGTCCGAAGCTTTCTCTGCGAAGTCCAACCGTAGATTTACGAGCGTCAAAACCAAGAGTAATTGCTCTAACAGATTTAACAAATAAACCAGTTGGTCGGTAAACAATTTCAAATAAATTATAGAATTACATAATAAATATATTAGACAGAATTTTATCTAAACTACGGTTCACTCTGTATGAAATAAATTTCAGCCATCGAAATAGCGCCAAGCTGTCCTAAACTCCATCAAAGAAAATTCAACGTAAAAATCGAACTCTACCGAATAACCAAAGATGCGAGCAACTTCATTGCAATTTTGACAAACGAACCCAAAGCAACGTAACAATATCGATAAAAACATTGCGTTTCCATTAATAATCCTGTCATCGAGTAATTTCTCAAGCAGAACTTGTACCGTAACAGAATTAAAAGTGAATAACAAATTAATATCAATTAAATGGATTTTAGCTTGCAAATATAAATTACAATAGGGAACAGGAACGACGCGACGCGTTCTAAGATAGAAGATCTACGAATATTATATCCAAACTATTAAAAATGTAAAAACGACGGTTTAACAACCGCCCGGTCAACGGGTTGATCGAGGCGACAGCTGCATTTCGACTCATTGTCCTCGGCGGTTCACGTTTCGAAATAGTACTGGATTCGCGTGTACTCGTCACATTTGCGATAAACAATAGGCGCGAAATCGATGATCCAACTGCTTGAACGCTGCACGCATGCGCGTAAGATCTTCTGAGAAGAGTACGAGGGAGATGATATTGAAAAAGAATGAGAATAAAAAGGAGAAGAAGATTGTTTTATCGATCGTTGGAACAAGATAGACGAGAGAAAAAAGTGTAGATCGAGCGACGAAAGAGATAGCGCTCGATCGTCCTAGTACTTCGGACTAACCTTCCTGGCTGAGGCCACTCCACGCAACCGTGAACTTTAGGAAAAGCGACAGAGATTATCATGGAGCGGCTGATAATCGCCGCTCTCGAGCCTTCTGTCCTCGTCTCTCCCGGTTTCTCTGCGACAATTGAACCGGCCGGACCGGCTAATAACCACGGCTTCGCGAAGCCACCTACTATCGACGTGGTAAAGTCCACCGAGATGAATTCCCTTCTATCGTGAGGAACGAAAGAATAACAAGTAGCTGATTGGAAGCACAGCTCGCCGATGGCAGGCGGTTAAATAGGTGCTTTTCGCGATTCTCATCGTACTCGAGGCAATAACTGATGGAACGCCGATTACGAGCTACGAATTCTGCCTATGGGTGCTGCTCTCGTCTGTCGATCTTAATCTAGCGACAGAATACGTATTTTTCTGCATAAATTTTCGTCAAGGTGTATTCAAATCTTTGACGTGATCGAGGAATACGAATTGGGAGCCACGGAAGCTGCTTTCAGTGCCTCTAATACGTTTCGTTTATGGATTTTTTGGCAAATAAATTCTTAAGAGTATAATTTTAATAATAATTCTTGATGACAATTCGTTGAAGCTTTTGGAAGCAGAGAGAGAGAGAGTGTGTGTGTTACCTTGGATACTGCTTTGATCCATCGAGATTCAATTGGTAATCGAACAGATATCTTTTAAACGAATTTTTAAAAATATTTGCTAGTGATTCGAGATAATTCTTTGATCCGGGATGGTTCTTTAAAATAAAATTAAATAATGCAAATCGATTGAGTGCTTTGATTTGTCACACTTGAATTAGAAAGTGAATACACTTTTGTCTCGAGTTTTTGCTAATTTATAAGGATTTGGAATAACTTTCAGTGAAGAATAATATATTATATTCGTTCATATTGGTAACGAGTTACCATTGGAGTTCATATTGGATCGATGAACTGAATAGACGCTATCTGGATCGAGATTTCGACAGCTGAGCTAAATGTTTCAAAGATAAAGTTGAAACGTTGATCTGGCTTATCAAAGATCGATTTAATATATATATATCCGAGTTACGTTCCACGTAATTCATCGTGACATCGACGAAAATTAGAAACTCGGAATCGTAAAGTCGATTTCCATCGAAAAATATTGAACGTTGCTTTCTCTTGAATTCATCTCGTTGTACAAGACGATCTTTGCGAAAAACAACTTCCTTGTGTTATTAATAAATTGATAAACGAGCTCATCGAAAGAGAAATAAAACTGAAGCACGATATACGAATAAATAACAGAAGTAAAAGAAGAAATTGAGTCGCAGAAGCTATTTCGAACTTGGAATGTTAACGAGGTCGTTGGGAAATTAATCTCATGGCCGATAATTGCAGCCGAAATCACTGGAAAAAACCCAAGGCGAGTCGAAGGTTGGAGGTTGTTGCAAAAATCTTTGCATAATGGAATATTCAGACGTTGAACGGGTCAATTTAACAGTTAAATCGGCTAGATCCCGCGAAGTCGATGATTTCCGGCCAAGACAGGAAAGAAATTGATCGTCGCGTTGAATATTTAAACACGTCTGGCGAAGATTGGTCCTCAAGGCAAAGACGAGGTGTTATTGGAAATTATAACGTTATTGGAAAGGTTAACAAAGTCTGAGGTAAGCGACCATAATCGACAACAAGAATAACGTTCATCTTCTAATTTCGTTTCATCGATCCATCGATCAAACCGCGAGAAGATTTGCAAACGTCTCTTGAATTGAATTTTAATTTGGTCGAAAGAGGAAATTAACTGCGCCGTAGTAGACCGATTAAAGTTTCTAATGTTCAATTAACGTTTCAAACGCTTCGTAAACAAAGAAAAAAGCAAAAGATCGTAACTGAAAACTACTACCACTTCCGTGAAATACTTGATGGAAAACTAGACCGAGAAGAAAGCTTCGCGTCAAAGAAAGACGCACAGTTGTCAAAAACCATCTCTAAAAATGAATTCTTCGAAACCTCTCGTAACTATCAAACTTTTGATAATTCGTTCCGTTAAAACTCTAAAAATTACGAAAAATTTACTCGTGAAAAACTCGATCAACGATCGATCAACAAGGAATTTCCTCCCCAATAAATAACCATGGTGCAGAAGCGGCGCAACAAGGAAAATAGCGTGTACAAAGTTTCGTAGCTTAGAGTGTAGAAAAATACCAAAAGAAAAACAGGAGAAACTAACATCCACTCACACGGCGTCCACGGAACTGGACTTCTCCGGCTTGCAATATTGTTGCAGCTGGGTATAGGTGCACGTATGGTAGCAACACTCCTCCGCGAGTCCCGGGCCCACGGAATCCATAGGACTATCCTCGCTGCTGTAGGAAAACGGCTCGTTGTAACCTCGATCCTTGCACGCGAGGTACAGAGCGTCGCTGAGACTTTTCGAGCATAGCCTGAGCAAGGACCTCTTGTAAGGAGTGCTATTAACCGTGTCGAGGAGCGTGAGCAACATCAGGCCGACCAGGACTATCGTCCTCGCTCTGCTTCTTCCAAACATGGTGGTTTTCGCACGGCAACCGCTTCGTGGCATTGCGAACGATACAACTTTCGCTTCTTCGAAAAGACAGCTACGTGTAATTCCCCACTGGTAACCAGTCGAACGACACAGTGACGGATTATCGTCGTTCCTTTAATTCACGAAAGCTGCTCGAAAGGTATCGCGTTCACTGGTAAACACGACACGTGCCTTTGATCCGTCCACTCTTCGAACTGTACGAAACTTTTACAAATATTCTTCGGCCGATCGAATGTTCAAAGAGTTGCTCGATTCGGAGATTCTAAACTCGAAACGTGAATCTTCGGAGACGATGTGTTCCTGATACGGTGTACCGGTGGACTAGGTGTTCCAGGTGACCAGGATCGGTTTTATACGCGCACTTTTGCCGATCGTGGGGCTCGTTATCGGAGAACGTGCTCAACGTGGTCGTATCGTAAACGACGACGAAAAGAGAGGAAAAAGAGAGAAAGAGAGAGAAAAAGAGAAAGAGAGGGAGCGCGGTTCTCGTTCCCGAAGATGAGACCTCCGTTGGTACCGAGTTCCTCGGTGCCACTGGTACCGGCTAGCCTCGCCACGCGGTTCTTGTTCTAGATTTCACGGATTAGAGGAGTGGAACAATAAGGAGGCGCAGCTCGAAGGAGGGGAAAAGATCAGCGGAGGAGTAGGTGGCGGAGCGTCAAACGCGATCATAGAGAAGGGGGAGGTCACGTCGGACTGCTGGTGGTACGCGTCCTCGTGTATGCTTCATAGTAGATCGAGAGAAGGGGTCGATGGAGCGAGATCGCTCGATCTCTGTCACGTTTCTTTGCCCGGTACAGAGGAACCGAACGTGCTAGCCTAGTCATATTCTCCAGGTGATCTTGGCTATCTCTTACGTCCGTTGTTCAATTGAATGTACGACCGTAAAATACCAAGTTTATCACTGATTCGCGTGAAACTGTCATAGAACGTCTGTAGTGTTTTTAGTTCCTCGAGGTCATCCTCGATTTTTCATCAGATACCTGGAACACGTGTACGTACGATCTGTGCCAGGAGACGAAGGAATAAAGTAACCCGTGAGTAGATACGAAGGTTAAGGGAAGGAGCGTGATATTTTATGTTCGTTGATGCACCGATTCGAGTTTCATTCTACGATTAAACGAGGGAAAATCAAGATACCTTGTTAGGCTCCGTTAGGATCTGTCTTTGAAAAATAGCCGATGAGTCCACGAAGTTTTGTTAGTGTTTCGATATTCCATTATTATATTTCGTATTCTGTTCATACATCGATAGTCTAATATTTGTCGCAGACGAACATCACGAAATACAACGAAATCTTAGAAAAATAGTATTTATCTTCGTAAATTAGAAACGTAAATTCGTACGTTTTATCGTCCAAAGTCAAATAATGGCATCGATCGACGATGCGCCGAATTTCAAGATTATTTGCCTGACAAAGGTAGGAAACGTGATAAAATAGGAAACGTATCGTGTTCTTCTCTTGTAGTCTTTGTATGCGTTATAATTTAGAAAGAATGTGAATTGGTCAGTGGAAGACAAAGGGGTGGAGGTGGTCGCGGTTTGGTTAATCGCGCTGTATTTCGTCTCGAGTACGATAAATTCGATAAATACGTCCGCGTATTTTCGCGATACACGCCGAGGGGAAACAGGGGACGCTCGATCGACCTCCTACCCTCGTTTCTTTCCGACGATCGTACCAATTCCGATTATCGTCCAGCTACAGAGAGATTGTTCGACGTTTCTATTCATAGAAACCTCGTATGGGGGGTGCGAACAGCCGGGTAGATAACGACCGATGTTTCCACTCGAGATTTAGGAGGTGACGTTCCACTATGAACGCGATTCCTTCCATCGAACTAACTTTGATTAGGCGATACCGGTGAAATATTCGAATATTCGACAGGTTTTTCTGTTCGTTAGATGAGAATAAGGAACAGTCTTATTTTACGGTTTATCTGATCTACTCGAATTTCAATGGAGTTGTCTCGTACGATGGACGAGACTTTGTTCGTGTAGCAGTTCTGTGTATTCTTCTTCCCTTTGATCTTTGTCAAAGAGAATTTTCTAATATTTACTTTTATCCAGTTTAATCTTCGTTATGCGCTAACTAATACTTTGCTTACACAGTAACATTATGTATTTTTCTTTCGCTTAATCTTCGTTATATAGATCTTTCCATTCACCAAAATATGCAACTGTTTCGGTGCCGATTTTTATGGTTTACACAAACCTTCCTCGAATATGGTTCTCGCCATACGCAATAATATCGCATTGTAATATAAGTAAGTTCGGTTAAACTCAATATTTTCCTTTATTTAAGCAAGTTTACTTACGCCGCAATGTAATACTCTGCCGATACAGCAATTCCACAATTTTTGTTCTCTTTCTTTTGGTTTTTGTCGATTGGTAAAGACCTACAATCTAAAATAACGAGAACGTGATTGTAGATGGTATCGGCTTACGGGTCGTCAGCATTCGTATCGGTTTACTACCTCAAGAGTGTAATCGAAACGTGTCCGGGAAACTTTTTGTTCTTTAAGTAAAAAGTTGAACGTCTGTTTCGTTTATTTTAAGCTCGTCTTTCAATTTTTGTTGCAACTGTGAAAGATGGATTCAACGTTGGGGAAGTAAACTGATCGTTGGATGGATTCTAGTTATGATTTTTTTAATGTTCGTCTATTTCTGATCACTTTGCTGACTGGTTATGCAAACGGATGGTATTGTATTTATAAACAGACTCGTGTAACGGGTTTCGCAACATCGATACTTTGTCTATGTTTGTTGCATTACTGGTATTGCAGACAGGCCAGAATAGTACGGGCTATCAGTTTTACAGCTCCCATGGTTTCGACCTTGCAATATTTTCAGCTGCATTCTTAATCGTTCCGGAAGAATCTCATTTCGCAGAAGTAGCTGGAATAATAACTTACATGCAGACAACTTACACTTTACATTTTTCATTTTTTACGTTTGATACCATTGAATACTCCTATATTATCAACATTATCCAACAATTTCCTTTATCCTATCGCTAGAATATAACATTTTGTGTCATTAAACGAGAAAAACACGAAAATAAATGTGAAACTGGGCCGATGTTCTTCCAATGTGGTCTTCGTATCCTTCCTGACTAATAATTTTTCTATATGAAAATACGAAACTTCTCAACACAATCAAGATACATGGAATATGAATATGAAAGGAATAACATGTTATCGAGAATCAGATTGTGTTGTTCGAGTTTAATTTAAAAAAATGCGTCGAACGATACAAAAACGAAACAAAAGCTTTCTTACGATCTTTACGATTTTCAAACACGATAAAGACCATCGAATTCAGAATGAAATCAAACGAACTAAAGATCGTCGTATAAATCAACAAAATCATAATACAGTGAAACAAAGCGACAAATTTGAAACTGAACAAACAATAAATATGCGTAGCGTAACAGAAATTATCAAACAATCGTGCAGGAATCGGCTGTAAACATCGTTTGTAATACAATTCACCTAATCTTTCGTAGAATAAACCAAACTCACGTTACAAGCTTTCCCATCTAATCTTATTGTTTTCCAATAAGTATCAAATAATCCCGAATAATCAAGGAAAATCTCGAAATCTATCGTAAAGAAGAACCACGCGCTACAGTATCATATCTTAGTTTACAAGAAACCAAATTACTTCCCCGCTCGTATCAACAAGTACAAAAACAATGACGTGTCTTCCATCTTGGCGCGAATCGTTCGAGCGCAGCAAAAAATTGCCACGTGTAATTTCTGCGTGTGATTATAGGAACAAATTGTATACGTTGCACTGGAGAGTTGTTATTTTTGTACGTTCATTGATTATCGCGATTCTCCAGGCGCCATTGCGATTAGAGTACGCCACGTGTATCAATGTACTGTACGGTATAGTCAAGCCTCCGTCATCACGTGCATTCACACAGCTCGTGCATTCGAGCGATAATGATTTTCTCGTACGATAGTGATTTTCTCTGGCTCGTGATCGCGTTAAGGAATTCTTGAAATTCCTACGTAAGCGATTAAGGAGACGAGCAAGGTGAGACGCGTATCGTATGCCATATAGAGTACCGATCTATCGTATTAGCGAGGAAACAGGTAAGGATTTGCATAATTGTAAACTGATTCGTCGACGCAGGACATTCCTTCTTATCGTCGGCGCTTATCGCTCGGCACTGATACGCGATCGTCAAGTAACTTACTCGAACGGCTGTGCGACGATAACTTTAACGATATTGTATTATCGTAACTAACGCTAGAAATATCAGAGTCCCCACTTTTTTGGTATTTTGAAAGTTTTTGTACAGTTTCGTTATGGCTGTAATAAAAAATAACCGCAGAAGAAGAATCTCCTACTATTGTAAACGAGACATAGAGAAATATTTATTTTTTCTTTAGAGTCAGGGGTGTGTTGCGTGTCAGTGAAAATAATAATTGAACCACTTAGAAGGTGGAACGATCCACTCCACTTTGCGTAAGTTTCATAATTTCGCCCGATCGATGTTTTATCTTCGAAAAATAACGCTTGCAAAATTGTCACGTTTCTCTATTTTCTACTTTCCAATCTTGAACTTGATCAATCCTGATGTTAATCGTGATAAAAAAAAAAAACAGATTCGAAAGATTTATGGTTCCTTTTTCTTATTTTAGATGATTCTTCTCTTCTTTCTTTCTTTTTTCGAAAAGTAAAAGATTATGTCTCACTAGGATAATATTCTTGGGAACCTTAAAAAATTAATAAATACTTTGTGGCTTAAGTTGAAACGTATTAAACTCGACAAGGATTATAAATTAAGTAAACGTAGAATGATCAAAAGAGGAAAGATCGTAGATATCCGTGAATTATCAGAAGGGTTGTTACCTCTTGAGTAGCGATGGAATTTTTTTGATGAAGAAATCTTCAGAACCGGAGCAGATAATTTCTTTGGTAATGTAGATTGACGACGATTATGTGTGCGAAGTTTTTTAGCTCTTTCAAAACAGTCTGTCTGTCTGTCAATTTTATCACTAACAAGTAGATATTTTTATTACATTTGCTACGTTGGCGTTAATTTTTTTAATAGTACTTGGAAAGCACGAAAATAGCAGAATCACGTTAATAATGTACATTTTATTTATTCTTACTATTTTTACATCGAAATGTGTACGTTTTCCATAGATCGAAACTTTGAAATTTTTACATCATCGACGAAAGATACAGTATACTTCTTTCCGTCATTACGCGTGTCCCTTGAAATACTTCAAATTTGCCCTGAGAAGATTTTTCATAAAATCGTAAATAAGACAAATATTTAGGTGATCTCATTTAGCTGAGTCTCACTGTATACATGTACACAAGATAATAACATTTTTGCAGCGATACGTTATTTCTCTAATTAATAAGAATTTTCTAGAAGTTCTAAGAAACGTTTGCACATTTTAATTGAATCTTCCTTTTATCGGGAAGGATTTTTTATACGATCGTAATTAAGGCAAATATTTAGACGATCTAATTTAGCTGAGACACCCTGTATACATATGTAAGAGATAATAACATTTTTACAGCGATATGTTATTTCTTTAATTAATATGAATTTTCCAGAAATTCTAAGAAACGTTTGCATATTTTAATTGAATCTTCCTTTTATCTTGTTATTCTAGTTGAATTTTCATTGGTAAAAATTGCCAAGAAAATATCCACTCGAGTCACCCTTATTATCCACCATCTTTCGCTTCATTTACTCTTGAAAACATCCATCGACATCCTCGTACTTGTGAAAATTCAATCTAAACGGTGTAATACAGCCATTTATTCTACCTCTTATTACAGTTATCGTCTCTTAAAAATAACTGTGACGGTTATTCAACGCTCTTCGAGCGGAGTCAGCAGGAGCCAGGAATGGAAACTCCACGTAGAAGACATCGTTGATATCAAAGCCACCAGAGATATTTTCTTCTTCCGTAGAAATTTCGGAAAGTTGCAGACGTTCTCAGGTTTTGGTGTTTCTAATGATTTCTTGTAATAAACTTTACTAATAAACGCTCGCCTTCGTTATGTATTTTTTCCATTTTATACCTTGCATCTTCGTTTCTTTGGTAGAAATTGTATTTTAATATTTCAATAACCTACATTGTGACTTCGGAAAGGAAAAATTTGTTACTTTACTCGACTTTTACTGATTTATTAAACAAAAGATTTCGATAAACTACTTTACAGTGGAAATTAAAAATTTCTTAGAGCGAATGAATCGTCTGTCCCTGGAACTCCTTACTTTCGATTTTCTTCAAACTTTCAATCTCCTTCGATAAAAGCAATCAATTTTCTGTAAAGTAAAAAGTAAAAAGATGTTTCGTTCGAACATGGTGACAATTCTTCAAAATTTCATTCAGCGTGTTCTAAAACTGCAGATATTTGGAGACACACAGTGTGTTGGAGACAAATTAATCAAATTATGTAGACAGTGCTCGTTAAAAGAAGCAAACATGTCTTAACGGACATGGGTCAAAAAACTATTCGTTTCGTAGTTACGAGATGTTTTTGTTAGTAAGAGACTATCTCTACAATGTATGTTCGATATGTCCGCGGTTGATTTCAACACACATTTCGATACGTTTTCTCATGGAGAATTAGTTTTTTCATAGAGTTTGCGAAGCAACTGAATTACTATTCACTATAGCTTTTAGATGTCACCACAGATGAGAGACTCAAATGGGGTGAACAAGACGACCATGTCACAGGCCACCACGTTCGCGTCACGTTTCGCGAATCGTTGCGTGTAAATTCTACTTGAAGTAGAGAACGTTTCGTAAGTCCGAAACAAACGATTTTTCGACTCGTGTTTGTCAAGACTTTACCGCTAATTTTGACGAGTACTACACGTTTCCAAAAGTTCGTCCTCGACTTTTATTTTAAAACAATTTATACAATCGGGAAGAAAAGTAAGCGGACAGGTGGTGGAGCTATCGAACTGACACTAGCGTTATACAAGCGGGAACGAGATGATTCCTTAGGCAAAAATAAGAAGATATTTTCCTCGGAGGCACGATTTCCGATAAATTCGGGTTTGAAAATTTATCACGTATACTCGAACGTACCTAATTATCGACTAGATACAAGTGAACGATCTATCCGACGTCATTCTATATGGGAAAATAAGTAAAAAATGTGCAATACAATTTTGCCTGTATATTAAAGTTTTATCTGTTACATGTCTCGCAGTACATAGATCGTGCAGCGAATAATTCAAATTAATATTTACATTTTTGCGTAAACAAGCTGTATTTGGAAAAACATCGTCTATTTATCTATTTTCACCAAGTGTGCACTTATTTTTGACGCCAACTGTACCTTTGCACTGCCGTATCTGTGCACTCTGTAGGTTTTCGCATGCTGAATTTTGTCAAAGATACATAAACGTATAATACAATAGCAATCTACCAATCAATAATAACACTGTCGGCCAGACTACACAACGTTGCATAATCGTGTTTAGACTTCGGTCTGCCCCCCCGTGGAACCCATGGGCAACGGGGTTAAGTTCGCCCGCTCTTCGACGGTATCGTTTCGCTGTCCATCATTTCCAGCTATCTGTTTTCTACTGGCTCGATTTTTCCCTAAGAAATGCTAGACCGGCGGCGTCGCGGAAACGCGGTCGTGCAGCTGTGCCGAATCTAGGTCCGATTCGATTGAGAATCACGTGCACATGCTGTTGACTGCACTTTGAAATCGGGGCTGCGTGGCTCGCGGGGGAGGGCGATAAAGCTTACACGCGCCTCCGCGTTCAGATTCGTTCGAACGAGGACGAGCCGAGGTTCGGTTTGTGTATGCATCGATCACGAACGAGTACGTATTATGTATCTCGGCGATAGTTTTTTGACACGTGCGAATTGTTACGCGCGAGACAGATTCGCGAAACGTCTTTGGAATTTCGGGCTGATCAGGCGTTGGGTTATACTACTGATATCGGCGCGACACGTGCGGATCATTCTACGTATTTCGTTTTCTTCGATGTTTGCTTGAAAAACTATGTATGCGATGTATGCAATATACCGAGTAATAAATATATAATATACAGAGAATTAACACGGTATCGATATACACAGTGTACTCGGGATATTACAGGGTGTTTGTTTCTCGTAAAGTGGAAAACTGTACCAGTCGTTTTATCGAATCGTGTTTGTTCAGAAAGCGATATTTATTTTTAAAAGAACATGTAATGTACGATTTAGTGTACAGTATTGGTATACGGGGTGTCTCAGTCCTTCTTTTAATACAGTGCTATGGTATTTTACGAGCGAAAATGAATGGATCTTAATCGTTTAGCGATAATCAATGCTTGTTTGTAAGAAATACAAAATGTAACCCGTGTTTATAGTTATGATAAGGATTATAATGTTCGCGGTCTAATGTAGATGTAATAAGAGCGAATAATTAATTTACATTCGGATATTGTAATTTTGTATATGTATATGCAATATTGTTTATATAAATAAATAAAGGCTTATATTTATATTACAATTCCTCTTCCTCGCTCTTGTATTTCGAATCTTGAATCAAAATAGTGGTTAAAGTAAAAAATTAATAGTTGCAGGTTTGCTACTTCTAATGAATATAAAATCTCAGAAGAAAATGTTGCAGAGAGCTGTACGGTTATTCCATAATTTGATTTACGACCTCGCTATATCGTGGCCGTATTATACAATGAATTATTACAATAATTGTCTATGAATGAATCGCGTGCATGTGATGCGCGCTGTTTGATAGCTTCGTTTGAACTATGTTTTCATCTTGAGTACTTCGAGTCTAATGGAAAATGTGTCTTAAAACAGCGGAGCAGAATATACAGCGTGCTTTATAATCATTTTACATGCAAATGAATTCTAAATTCTACATTGTAGATATTTTTAAAAGGATCTAAAATTACGCATTACGCATATCGTAGATGGATTCCGTGAATCCTGTATCGTAGATATCGTAAATAAATTCTAAATTGCAAATGGCTCGTAAATTCTACGTTGTAGATATCGTAGATGCATTCGAACGTGTAAGTAAATTCCAAGTTTATATGGTTAGAGTAAATTGTAGAAAGCTTGGATTTACCACGTCTGACAAAGACGATTGGGTCTGAAACGAGACTTGAAATAAGCTAGGACTCGAATAAGATGTTAAAATAATCGGACTTGGAATATAGTTCGAGCGTTTTATTATTTGAAACGTCCGATCGATCGAAGTGATTGTAATTTAATTAATCCTTTGTGCTATGATTTGAAGACGTCAGAATTATATAACGATGAAATATGAGAATCGAGATGTAAAAATTGAGAAAGATTGACAGATCGTGATATTCCGATTTGCTGACTTGTCTGGGCTCCTTGATTGATTATTAATGTAAATATTTTGCGCATATCGAACTTCCATGCTTTATATTGTAGTTCTGATAAACTTTGATTTAGAGCAGTGAAGGTCAATCAAAACAGCAACCGGTTTATACTACTTACTTTGCACTTGGCATATGGAATATTCTTAGTTTTCATCTCCCACATGTTTTGCAAAATCGTTAAAATTATCTATGATTTCATTAATTAACGATAACGTTGTTATTGCAAGTATTCTGCAAATAGCTTTTGTTCAAATTTGTATGGAAATCAACAATTGTAAATTGCTCGAATCAGGATCAATCTCTTTTCTTGACCGTTGCCTTCTTCTCATCTTAGTTTCTACACTTCTTCTTATTCTTCGTTATATTTATACATATGATTATAACACGCTAAGAAACATCTATTAGTCTCGTTACAGTGTTAATTAACTTTTAAACGCGCATAAAAAAAAAAATTACAAAATATAATGAGAATTGTAATCGTGAAAATACATTCGATGAATAGCAATCGTCAAACTGCGGATCTTTATGCAAACATAAGAACTTTGAAAGTGTCAAATTGCACAGAATGCGCGTAATATGAAGAAATATATAAAATATACAAAGAAGATATACAGTGCTTTCTGTAACATACGGTAGATAAAATAATTTTCTATCGGGATTCTAGTTCTTGAATAACACAAAATAAGAAAAATATGAATTTGCGTAAAAATTCGTATTCTGTTAGTCACAGTGCGTGGAAAGTAGTCGGAGTTGCGCGGAAACTAGACCGGCGAAGTTTGTATAGCGACGAATGATATTTCTTCGTTAGAGTTGCGAGGATCGAAGGAAACGTCGATGAAACAGAGTGGAGGGATCAGTGGCTAACGTTTGTGCACGATAATACCGAGTCAATTGTTATTTCCTCGATCGTCATATCGGTTCCAGGTCGTACACGAGCCGACCTTAGACCTCGCGGCACGCGTCTTGCTTCTCTTCTACCTCTTCCGTCAGCCGTCTTCCTTCATAATATCTAATGAAATTGACCTTTCGTCTTGGAAATATAGTATTAGGTTATTCGATAAATTCGTAGCGAAGCTTGAGCAGAAATCGAAAAAAGTGTATTATAGTTCATGAAATTCATAAAACGGGACCTACTATCGTTCTTAATATTTAACAGCGAAGAAAGATGGTGTTTGACCGAACAATTTAAATAAATCGAGGGCAATCGTCGTAAAACTTCTAGAAGTTGATAAATTTGGAGAATTATCGATTTCATATTGATTTTGGTATTTTCCAAGGTCTGGATTATTGTTCGACGAACCTTGTACTTGTTTACAATTCTTCCAATCGTATTGCGTCCCATTTCCCGCTGATATTTTTCACATTCTCTGGATCAAGGCCGAACAAGTCGAGACGCAAAAAAAGTAAGTATAACTAGAAAAGAACTTCATCGAAGGGGAAGTAAACATGTTGGTTGGTGAGTTTTCTCGACAAACCGGAATCTTCAGCTGTGTCTGTTGTTCCTCTGCAGTCACCGGCAACATTTCGTACACGCATGCAATTTCTCGCGAAATTATACGTTTCAGCTGAATCTTTGTAGACAGATATTTCCGACAGCTATGGAAGTGGTGTTTGCAACAGAACAATTCTTATTCGATCCACAAGAAGTTAGAAATTCTAGAAAGCTTCGAAATCAACAAGCTTCATCGCCACTATTTATTTTCATCGCTCCGTTGTTAGTTCGCCCTTTCTTCTTAGCTGTTCCAACTGCACTTCTCCAAAAAAAAAAAAGAAAACTATGTAATTAACCAAATCACGTATGTCTCGTTGGCACGAAGAATACAAATTCATGATAATACGACGAAAACTCTATTTACAAAGCAACTGAATCCTACAATCTACAAAATAGCTAAACTCGAAACTCGGTTTGTTCGCTTTACAAGACAGTGAAGATAGAACGACTAAGAATTCAAGCGGCGAAATGCCGATGAAACCTAACGAAATTAATTTCCGCATAATCAAAAGTTCAAACAGACGATTCTCCTGTGCGCACAGCGTTCTCGTAGAAGCACTCCCCGATGTAATAAAGTCGTAACGCGTGCAATAAACGCGCACTGCAACGCGAGCCGACGATCTAAGTTGAATATGTAGGGTAAACTTGGAAGAAATCATTCGGAAGATCGGCTGTGTTGGCTACAACGAACGCACAGTAAGTAAGAACGTTCGTAATCGAAATGCTTTGCCGATGATACTCGCCATGATGACGCTCGTGATCGTAATACAAAACTCGCGAACCATCGTCAGCGACCTGTCAGCACGTCCTCGCTCACACGTGTCGCACATCATTGACGTAACTCGCGATACACGGAATACGGTAAATTGGCTTACGATGGAAATCGGCGAATTTTGTTTTTAAAACAAGAATGGAATACCAAGGTGGGTACGTGTAAGAAAACATTTTAATAGCTTGTCATTTCCTGTTTTCGGACACGTACGTATTTTCAAATACGAGGGAGGCTGGTGAAAATTTGGAATATTGAAAAGTTTAAACATGAAGTTTCGACACGCTTTATTTAATTAGATAGAAGATGTTCACGAATCTTTGGTAAATAGAGATATAGAGAAACGATAAGTGGTATAGAATCTGCAAAGGTGTATATAAAATATGCTAAGCATAGCGTTCGTTGTAACATTTTTACGTTTGCGAACATCAAACTCAACTTGTTTAATTATGTTTATAAAGACACGGATTTGTACGACCATCTGTAGTCTATCTACCCGTAATTAGATAATTATAAAGCAAACTTCTTAATTCACGTTGGTACAATGTTAAAGATCGAAGAAATAATTCTCTACCCTAAACTCAGAGTGTTAAAATTTGCAAGCCTATAAAGCAAGATTTTTGAATGAATCTTTTTAATTAATTACAATTCCTTTAGCCACGGAAATCTATGTAATCTAATCTAGGTGTTCTTACTTACGAAATACATCCAATGTCAAGTGGAAAAAAGAATTTGAAATTCGAAAGAAAGGAAATATTTTAGTGGTAAAAGTTTAAAGAGTTAAAGAAATTCAAGACATCGAAGAATCACGATACTCTAATTACACCGTCAGATATAGAACAAGGATCAAAATGCAAAATTCCAAAGAAACGAAAGCAAAGGGATCGAAGGAACGAATAGATGGTATTTTCGTGTATTTCGTCAAACGAGCAACGAGGACACGATTCAGCCATACACTACTATAATATTATTTCTTTATTTAGGAGGGCAGTCACGGTGAACCAGAGCGAGCACCTAACACGCAGCATTTACGATAGGCCAGACTCAATAGGTTAATAGTAGGGTTTACACTAATCGAATGGGACGGAACTCGAGCGAACCGAGAGCAGAGTGAGTGGCGAAAATAATTCAGCTTAGTGATCTAATTCACCTATTGCCTCGTTCGGTCCTGGTTAAACGATGAAACATGATTGTGCCTCTGGCTGAACAGTAATTGGCATAATTGTTTCCCAACTGACTCGACATTTACAAGATTCTTTCTCAACTTGAACAATTATTCGACAAAGATATCGAATATTTTCTTCAAAAATCTTCCAATCCATCCTTAACGTAATCGTTTCCCAAATGTCTAAAAATTTCAAAGATTCTTTCACAAGTCGAGGAATCGTTCACGAATTAATCGAATCGATAAAAATTCAAGATATTTTCTCTGAAAATATTTTAAATCATAATTGATATAATCGGAACATAACATAATCCGAAATGTTTCAACATTCGAAAGATCCTTTCCTAATTTAGAGAATTATTTACAAATTATTCGATAAAAGTATGAAATATTATGTTAACGAATTTTCGAAAAGAAATATAATCTTTTTAAGCGTGATTTGATCGTGTTATCGTTTTTTCGGTCTAATCATCCGACAGAGTGATATTTCATTGAGTTAGACTCGTATTAACCTAGTGCACTGTTATTGCACAGTAACTCTATCTAATTCAGCTGATCGTTAGTCTCAATGCACGCGCTGGAATAATTTTCTGGCTGACACCAGGCCAAATTGCAATTGTCCGCCGTCGCTGCGCCTTTAATCGATGAATTTAAGAACAAGTGGCCCGGTTCTCGTTTCCATTTCGATCATAAATCATTCGCTCCTTAACCCTTCGAATTAGACTCTATAATTTATTGGCACCGATCCGTCTGCTCAACGTGTCCTCCAGTTGATTATTAAGAACGGTTAAACTTCGAATAATCGCAGAATTGAACTCTTGCGATTCCATTTCTTAATTTCGTGCTCTGTGTGTGTAGAACAAAATTACATTTACGAATTGAAAACGAGTGTCTAACATTCGATACTATTATTTTTAAGATCCCATTTATCTTGTTTCCCATTTAATTTAGCAATTTTACACTTTCGAAATTCCTATAAATGGATGGAAATCCATAGTCTACTAATTAGCAAAAGTAAGATGCAGTAATTCAAACGATTCTTTATATGCGGTTCAACTGCACAGTTGAACTAATCTACAGCTGAACGATCTAAGCTTCCTGAATTGACTCGTTGGACGGATGCGTGCATTATGCAGAGGATGGTGGGGGAGGGTGCGTTGCTAGAAAGAGCCGCGAAAGAGACACGTGGAAGAAGTAGGTCTCCGCCAGTGTTCGTCGAGGATCATCCTAATCTGTGTTACCATCCGTACTTACCTCATTGTCGTTGACTGATCATGCACCTTGCTCATGCACATCGCCCCCCGCAGTGTTGCAAGGCATTAGTGCACGCGGCCTGACCTCTGGCCAAGCTATCGTCGTCGGCCGACTGACGTTGCTCCTCTGCACGATTGACACACAACGTTATCGTGATTATCGTTAATAAGTGGCAGACACGCAAATCTACCGAGCAAATTTTGTCACCAGGACCTGACTCATTCTTGTCCGTCTTTTTTTCAGGCTGCGCCGAAATAATCGGTCGCGACACCTCAGACGTGGGGTCTTCGTAGGTCTTTGGTTTCTTAACCCCCGGTCAGCTGTATGATTAGGTCGTTTCAGAGTCGACTGTGGTGAATGAATTAAGAGAATACAGTTTTAGACCATACAGTGACTATGAAACTTATCGGAACATTACCCTTAGCTTCCAACGAAGCTTTCGTTTTTTCTAATCGGAGTCTGCACATTTCATTTTCACAGCAGATTTTTGCGCTCTTACTTTTTAGGATACTACCAAGTGAGCCACGCAAAACGGTTAAGGAAGATCTTATTATTTTCTATGTTCTCGCTGGTATTCTCTTTGCAGAAAGATAAATGTTTCTTATATTTTGAATCATCTTTGTCTCTCTATCGATTCAAGTACCGATATTAACGAACATATTACCAAATTTATGCTATAAAACACGATCTTAAGGCTTCGGAAAAATCTACAAAAATTATCACTGATAACGTTTTTATATCAATCCCCGACGAAAGGAGAAAAAGGAATATCCATAGCGAAGGTGAGGAGCAGACGAAGATCAAAGGCAGAGTTTCTGTCGATCGCCACAGGAGACACGACGATAATTGCTCGTTATCTATTTAGAAGATTACATTTACCGTTGTCTCGTCTCGTTTCTCTATTTGCTAACGATTCTATATACGATCAAGGAATTTCTCGACGAGGAGCCGATACAAATTGTCTAGGGGAGCAGCGTGCGAACACCCGAGTATAAAAATACAATTATGGATGCAATCTGTCGATAGTTGTTTTGCTGATTTACGCCGTCGAGGTCCAAGTTCAGACGCCACGATCGACCTGGCTGTGTCGATGGAACGAAGTGGTGTCGACGACACCCTTATCGGTATACCGGTCGGAAAACTTTCACGTTGCATAGCATCTGCTCGCTATGTCGATAGACACATACACTGATTCACGAAAATGCTCCAACACTTGTCATAGAAAAGTTTTATGTCCATATCGTGTGTGTTATATAAAACATTTCGAGATTTCATTAGCACAGTAGTGAAAGTCGGATTTTCACGCACTTGCGGGAAATCGGAAGATACAAAAATACACAGGTCGCGGATAACATGCGAAAATATGCCGAATATCTAAAATATGCAGTAATATATGTATATTACTCGTTGTAATATTTAACAAGTAACGCAATTTACATGGATATCATTCTTTAAATTTGTAAAGATACGAGGCTGTATAAACGTTTCCCAGTCTGATCACGATTATGAACTGACGACAAACTAACTACAAATCTGGCACAAACCACTTTGAAGATACATGCGTCGGTGATTATGAAATAAAGATGGCATGCAAAGTCACTAACAGTGATTTATCACAGTGATCGCAGAATCCCGATCACGGTCGTGACGAACTTCATTCGCCAGTGTGATCGTACTTTTTTTTATCTCGAGCGAATTCGCTCCATGCGATCGTAATTCTTCGTTTCGATCGAATTTTTTTTTTTTTTTTTTTTCTAATAAAGTACTTCGATGCAGCTTGCATAAAAATATCAGCATATAACGTACATTTATTTTGTCTAATATTAAAAATAAGAGACAATTCAATTTTCATTTCTTTGTCTTACATCGGTATCTTAAAGAGTAAAATACTAATTCTTCCTCTCGATTTCGAACGAACGTGATCGAATATCACTCGCGATTCACGAGTAGCAATTCGCACCATCTCCGTTATGAAAGCGATTTTGCGCTGCGTCTATTTATATTAGAATCATCTGAAATCATCATTGCAAAGTAGTAGAAATTGAATTGTTAGATTAAGTTGGTTGGGTTAGGTTAGGGTTAAGGTTAGAGTTAGGGTTAAGAATTGTAGGATCGAGTTGGTTGTCGCGTCGTTAAACAGAATTTCGTTCGCGCGTTAAACGCGAGGCTTTAAAAATATCTCGAAACGAGAAATGCGTGACTTGGACCACTTTCGTAATCATCGGCACATATATAGAAATAACAAGATATTTGGCACAAGTATATGTATATTTTGTGGAGATCGCAAAAATATTTAACTAATCAGTTATCCATTTAAACCTCGATGTTCGATGAGACCATATTTGGCACTTACAATATACTTCAAATAACTACTCATGGTGTATACTAACTTTTTATTAAATATATGTATTTTTGCAATAAATATCTCGTAATTTGTACGCATCTTCAAACTGGTTTCAAATTATACCGATATAATCATGACAGACGTGTCTCGTTAAAGTGTTAATGGAATTACAAAATAATCGAGCATCTGTAATTTATATTTTTCAATAATGTTGCGTTTTTACGCGTTTACGTTCAATTAAGTTTCGATGCTTGGTCCTTAACGAGTCGGTGATCTCAAGCCTGCTGAATACGCCGAGTTGAACCTAAACAGCGCTTGACCGAGAAAACATTGGTTACACAATTGCCGTAACCGGTTCGTAGAAAACACACCCTGAACGTTGCTCCGTGGAACACGCGCCTCTCGCGTGTAATTACACGCGTTATGCAATTCCACTCGAATTTTTTGTCCGACTAATCTGTGAAATGCATCGATGAAAGCCACGGGACCTTTCTTTACAAATCGCATTGACATCAAAATAACATAAATATAAAATCGGCTACTCGATGGACCTATTTATATTTACACGATTTGGTATATTAAAAGCGAACACAGTGGTTTCTAGGGTCAAAACGGTTCATGGGCCAATATCCACCGAAAATAGAAGAAACGTTTCGTAATGCGTGTTTTAACGCGAACCTAAGCTCATAATAGAATTTCCAGTTACCACGAAGTACTATACGACTCAAATTTTTGTATCCTTAAGCTGTTCGCGCTTCCTATGGCCCGGCTATTAATAATTTCACAGCTAAGCCTAACATTTCTAACATAAGCAGACCAGCATTCGTCAAAAGTAAAGGAAAACAAAATAAATGTTTTAATAAAACTTTCGTTTTCTACCAAGTTCCATCAAACTCGAGTTTGCCGTCTTTAAACCATCGGCTTATCTTTTTCGCAGAATCTTCTCAGCACTGATTTGCGTTATTCCAGAAGAAGGTCTAACTGGATGTTAGAATTTCAGAAAAGAGACCTATTCTTACTTAGCCGAAGCGAGCATTCACCGAAAATAGAAGAAACGTGTTTCAATGAAATCTCGATCGACCGCCGCCAGTTCCGTCAGAATCGAGCATCGGCCTCGCTCGGCTCTTCCTCCTTATCAATCGAAGCTTTTTCCGCGCCAGCCGACTAAATATTCGGAATATTACGCTGTTCTCATCCGCTTCTCGTTCTGTTATTGTTCTATATTTAAACATGAAACTTTACCCCTCGGCAGCCAGTGCAACAATTATTATATACATAAAAGACGCGCTCATACGTAATGGCCGTTCTCGCGGACAAACACGAGAGATATTCAATAAGGTGCATGACACATCCAAGCTTTGCTCTCTCCCTTGGTGAAAACAGAGACAGAGATAGAGAACGGAACGGAACGGGCCGCGCTATCTTGGACATTCACATCGGTTCAGAGGTCAATCAATTGGAAATGAGAGATGGCGAGAAAAAGGTTGGCGAAGAAGGCGAGAGTGTGGTCGCGAGCGTTGGAAATCGGCCGTTAATGGTCAGCTGCGTTATAATTGAAACCGGCGGTCTTTATTGTCGCAATTATTCTCGCACGGGTAATGGACTTTTTTACGAGACGCACGGGAGAAATTTGTTGGTACACGGGAGGCACGCTGGTCGACGATCCTTCCCCTATCGTCCGATGAAATTCGTACGAGGTCACGGAGAATATCCGAGGAAACGCGTGGAATTAGAATCACATCGATGGTTCGTCGTTTCTGTGAAAATGGGTTTGTCCATCGTTCGCAGGTTCAACATATAAAATCGTAAATCGTAAACTTCTCTTGCCTATTTTCTAAGATCACCCACCGTAGGATTATTCGAGCCATATTCTCGTTTTTTATATTTCTTCGTCGCTGAATCTAAAGCACAGAATATCTTCTCATTCTCTAGCTATCGTATCAAAGACTAGCGGTGTCGCGTAATGTACAAAGCAAGATTGAATTTTAAAACGTCGAAGCTCAAGTGACTCGAACAAATAATTACGAACGAGAATAAATAATTTACCTTACGTGGTAACGTGATCGAAGCCAGAGAGATTCCATGACTCGAACAAGAAAATCAAAAATAATAAAATAACGTTGGAGGTTTCATCTTCCAGACAATCGAGTTACATAACTTGTCGAGTATACGTAAATTTGTCTGATCATAACTAGATAGAGTCATAGAAATGTTGGAAACGCTTCGTTAAAATAACTGGATTTATGTATGAGCTGTTGGTGAACCTTAATTGGGTTAAATTTGAGTAATCTGCGGGACGCACGCGGAACTTTAAACTGGTTGCTTGAGTTAATATCAAGAAATTAACCTTTCCGCTGCAGAAGCCTCTGCCAAGAAGCAATCATGCGGCATGAATGTACTTACGAGGTATACGTGCGTTGGTAATTTTGTTTGAGACCATCATCTTGTGATCGCATTGTCGGATCTTCTTCGCGGAGCAAAGATTTACCTACGATTAATAAAAAATCTATTAAAAATCCTCTTTCCCTCGTTATCTCGTAAATTATAGCACAAATTAGAAGTTGGATTATTAAATAATATCGTACAACCTACATGATATATTCATAAAAAGTATCCGTAAGTCTGCGAATACTTTCATAAGCCACTATAATCTTTATGCACCTTTTCTCTATTTTTTAAAATAAATAGATCGTTTATTTTTTAGGTGGTGCAGGTCCATTCGTGACTCTGAAAAAAACACACTGGTCTAGTTAATTTAAAAGAAAACAATTATATAAACGTAACGTAAATGATAAAAGTATATTCGCATAATGAATTTACGCTTATTTAAACATATAGAGAAACGGACAAACTACGTAGAAACGCGAACACCTCGATATTTCGAAACAAAGGAAAACACCATTTCCGAAATAAACGATCCATAATGCCTCTTGAGAAATATTGTTTGAGAGTAAGCGTTACTGCCACACCGCATTTCCACCGAATCGTGTTTCGGCAAGGCTGTTTAATATTTCCACGAAACAGTATCTATCATAGGACCACCCAGTAACGAGACATTATTTTCCTAACACTCTCTTGTTCGTCACAGCATTAATTTACGAGCTTGTAAATTCCGACTTCACGACCGCTTTGAAAGCAGTTGCGACGCGACGCCTCTATAAAGAGTTTATTTCCGGTTCTTTTATGAGAGAATCGCTGCGATGCATAATTAACTGAAATCGCGTGCGTCCTCCGTCGTTCCAGCAATTACATTTCTCGAAATTAACGATCCGTTGCTCGTCCTACTAATAATTCATCGATCGGGCCAGGGTAATACGATCGATCGATCGACCAATCTGTTGACCGAATCCTTGTATTCACAGAAATATTTTTGTGAATGACTACGTTATCTGATTTATGATTTGTAGCTCGGTTGCAAGTGAGGAAACGTAGCTGCCAATGACTCGAGATATTCAACTAAAGGTCAGTTTACAATATTTTAGACTTCCATGGGGTTTGGTGAAAAACAAGAAATAAACATCAGGCTGAAATACAACAGGGGTCACGAAATACGATTGACCCCAGAAATTATGGGCGCATAATTGGATCCCTTTAGGCTCCGAAGATACGTGCGTGTGGCCAGATAACGGTATCCCACTAAAGCAGAAAAACCATAAGGTTACTCAAAATATTGATCAAAGTTGGTCTATCTGGAAAATAAATAACTTGTTTTCTATTGAAATCGATATTACCGGAATGTAACTTTTTTTTCGTTACCATTTTTTCGTACAATATGTATTATCGAGGCGTTTGATCATATTTACGAACCCTTTCTTTTACAAAAGTTTATTGATAAATTACAATTTTGCAAAGTACACGAATATTTCTCGCGCGCTTTCCCACACTTTCTACGTTATCGATTTACAATACTCGATCAACCGATATTACCGATTTAATCACATCGTTTGGTCAGATTTTAATTTTCACCTTCGTTTTGTAAACCTGTTACGTATAACGTAGCTAATAATTCTACTGCGCACGAATTTTTGAACGTCCTGGCTTATTAATACTACGAATAATAGACTCTTTAAATACTTTTACGATCTCTGCGACATACACTGCCACCAAATATTATCTCGTAGCTTCTATGTACATTTTCACGATATAATCGTAATCGAATCTATGCGATCGGGTCTTATTGCGGCGCTAATGAGACCTCGAAATATTTCGTAACAACAGGCATAATATAGCGTTCAAGAAAGTTTCGTACAGATGTTCGAATACTTTCGCGACTTACTGTACCTACCCTCGATATTGGCCACGATCTGGCAGAAAAATTGGCACCTGTTCTACGACTCATAAACGCGATCTCATCGTCGATTGTCAGCTTCATGCAGCAGTCTCTTTTAGCCTGGTAGCCAAAGACTTCTTCGCAACCCTTAAATACGAATATAATATAATTTATTTATAAAGCAAAACGACAGCTACGCGAATCAGTAAACAAAGAAATACTCACGGGATTGGCAATCTGAGTAACGAGTTGGCTCGTCTCCTCCTGGTGAACCGATTAAACGGGCAACGGGCTAAGAAATTTGATCAACAAATTTCCACAATTCAAAACAGTTAAAAAAAATTAACCTTTTCATAATCTTCAACCCCCTAGAACGTCCAAGTATCGTTAACTTCTGGCCTCGCGTAGGCTATTCTAAAACGCCTGCCATAATCGAAAACAGTGAGGAAAGACTGACCTTTTTGTAATCTCCAATCTTTACTTCCCTTCGAATCGATCAATCGTACAAAATATCGCGTTATCTTATCCCGGATATAAGAATACATTTCCGAAGGGGAAACGAAAGAAGGAAGGGTCACGGGTCACGTTCGAAGGGTCGATTCCTTAGGGAGCGGCGTTCTCCGTGTTTGAATCAGCCGGTGAAACTGGCGGGCACATTTTTTCGACGGTGATGGCGCCGCCGTGGCAACGATAACCGATAAGGGACACGAGTTACACGAACGATAACCCCGTGGTAACTCGCGCATGAGGTCACGCCGGGGAGCGGCACGCTTTCCTCCTACACGGCCGACTTCGTGGCGTTTATATTTAGATTATCAATGGCCGGCCAGGGTATACCAGGAAACACGGACACGCTTAGAAGAAATCGACCAGGGATTCCTGGAAATCGGAATCCGGATTCGTGATTACGGATACGTATGTTTTCGTACGTTGCCCGAAAACTGCTCCCCGCCTAACTCGCCTAAATCATTTCGCTGACTAGTGACAGCTGGGCCGCCAGTGAAGATTCAGGCGCGTTCACGTCGTTCAGACGAATCGATTCGCAGTGACGGATCTGTATTTGCAATTGATGTCGTTTGTTTGTCCTCGACGAGAGCTATACGTACCGAGCAATTGTATAATATATTATTCAGCCACGGTGTACACAAACAGAGAGGAACCGAAGCGAACAATTGTGTTTAGTTGATAGACAATGAAATTTAAACTTCGATACAACTTGAATGGATGATTACACTGATTGCGCGTGTATGTTAAGTGTTTGTTCGATGCTTACACTTTGAATGTTTAAAGCTGTACAATGTTTGCGCGGGATATCTACCGCGTGAATGCTCCAAGATGTACAATGTGCGTTGTCTGAGAACGTTCAGTGCTAAAGATTGTTCAGTGTTTGGATGTTACACGAGTCCGTGTTTGCTCGATGCGATTCGAATGACAATGTTTGTAATTAACGAAGATTGCTAAAAGTAGGAAACTTGAACATACGTTTTCACGCGTTAGCGTACATCGAAATATTTAGGCAGTCGATCAGCTATTCCATTTAAGCCTTTGTCATCGAATGTCTCCACAACGGCGGCAATTATTGGTTCGAGTATTTACACGCTGCTTCGACTAGTTGATAGTGCTACCAGAATAATACACCGACCGCAAGGGGTTAACAATCCTCGATATTTAACGATAGATAGCTCTAATTGTATGTTCAACGCGATTTATTCCTGTTACGTACTAATTTTCTACTAAATATACATTTCCACTGTATATCTTGAAACTTTTAGCTAATACGTTGCAAACGTACATTCACCGTCGAATTAGCCTCGAAACTAATATAATCGTGGCAGTCGTATCCTGTCACGGTTTTAATAAAATTTGAACACGTCTTATACAGGGTGTCCGATCACAGGGTGTGATATAACCGGGTGGAGGATGACTTTACGCGAAAGACTAAGTCGCTTGGTTTCCAAGAAAATCGAGTTAGAAATTTTCTCGAGTATACTTAAACTTGGCTAACTCCGCACTGAACGTGGGTGAAAACGATCGACAATGGTTTAAACTGCGCATGAAAATAAGTCAAAAATATAGATTACAATTTCTTCGTAAGATGCCTTGTTTTCGAGAAAAATAAATTTGAAAATGTATCACGCGTGTGCATTAGATCAGTTCTTAACCAAACACTATTTTCTTGAAATCGTTCACTCGTTACTCGTACTGTTTATTCGTACCAGATCGATACGTAGCCGAGTTAAAGTATACTCGACGAATCTTCGAACTCGATTTTCTCAGAAACGAAGCGCTACATGAAAAAATCGTAAGGTATAGCCAAAGACTCGGCGTTCAGACAGTCGATATTTCCAGGTTTTCAACATTCTCGTCGATATTGACCATAAATATCGATAGTCTGAACGTGCCTTTGCGATTTTTTATGGTAAATGCTGAAATTGTTTCGCATGGTAAATGTTTAAACTGTTGGAATTACCAGACGAAACTACGGTGGGAAATCGAAACGCCAGTGAGTCACTGATTCTGTACGCTTGTTCTAACATTCGCGCGGGACGGCGCAACGAGAGCGATAAAAGGCCAGCCGCCCCGCGTCTCTTACATAAAAGTAATAACAACTGTTGGACGCGTGCCGGTCTCTTGGACCAGTAGCCAGGTCGTAGTAGAGAATCGTGCGGCTGAGGCGGGTGCAGCCGCCGCGATGTCCGGTTTTATTCCATCCAGGAGGAGGGCCGCGAATTGCGAAACCAGCTGTTCGAACGTTTGACCCAGCGACACTGATATCGCCTATCTTGATTAAGCCAGTATGTAACGACCTTTGCATTCCCCGATATCCTGCCACCACGTGAACGCACTGACCGAGAAAGTTCGAAAATGGAATTCACGTGCGTCCCTCGAAACTTCCTGGACGATTTAACGTCCCTGAATCCATTTGTGACAGTTTCGATGTTGGAGGAAATCGAAGTGAGAGGGACGAGTAAATTAGCAAGTTACACAGGCTGTCTCGATGATCCTGATCCGCCGATCGATACGGAAGTGATTCCATGAAAAAATAAATGGAAGATGTGAAATAAAAGGTTTTTTACGCGGTGCTTCGTCGTCGATAAAATTCAATTTGAAAATTTACTTAGCACGTGTGACCGAAGCTAATTACCGACCAGGTAGAAGCAGGTAATACTCGGCGGATTATTCTACGTGTGAAAACGAGTGAAAAACGTGGAATAAAATTTGTTCGTTTAAGGATATTCCGTTCAAGCGTACACTGACATTTTAGCTTTCTTAATACGAGATTGGTAGCAACGTATTGGATAATAATCTTGAAGCAGAGACCCACCGCGTGCTCGCACGGAATCGTATGATCCCTGTGTAACCGTATTACCCAAATAATTGGTTATCGAGCGAATTCGGTATTCCAGATTTGATAAACTTTCTATTTTCGACGTTGTCTGTGTCCCTAACTCGATACGAGCAAAAATAAAAGTAATAAATTAGAAACCATCTTCTGGGAACATCATACATCGGATAAATCAATAAGATTTATTCCTTTGCGAAACAAATTGCTTATCGGCGTCTGTAAAAAACAAGACAGTGTGTTATAATTGGTAATTAAATAAATCGAAGAATCTACACTGATATATCGATTTAAAAAGCAGTAAGATAATATTGAGAAAAAAAGAATAAAATAAAATAAAATATAGAACGTAGAACGTAATATAACAATAATTGGCAATTACAAAAGAGAGAGAAACCGGTTAACGGAAGAGCTGACGAAGGTAAATAGAAAGCACGATCAAACACACAGAGAGATAAAGAGAGTAGGATTTGCGATCAAATTAAAACGAATATTATTCGTTTACCAGTTTGCGGATCGATCGAAGGAAAAGGTAACAGGAGGAATGCGTGCATAAACACGTCTATTAAATATCAGCGGGAAAAAGAGAGGCTTCATAATCGATGAGACACCCCAGAGGGAATTCAGTGACAGTTAAGTCATGGAGAGATTCAGTCCGCCAGCAACGTCGTTGAGGAAGAGAATTAGCCCTCCTATAGCTTGGAATCTTGGCCTCGCTAGCAGGGACCCGAGAATCGTCAAAGTAATCCTACTGGGACATCAGGGCGTTGGTAAAACCGGTAAGAATCCAATTTAAGAATTATAATATTTCGAACATCTCAAGATACTTTACAAGTAGCTGACTTTAGTATTCCAGCTATCAGATTTTCAAATTCCCAAATCTTTTATTTCCTAAAATCATTTTGTGGCGGCAAATCTTTAAACATCACGACTCTTCAAATTTCCGAATTGCCAGATATTCGAGTTTTTAAATCTCCGAATTGCCAGATATCCGAATTTTTAAATTTCCCAATTCCTAAATTTCTGTATCCTCGTATTCCCGAGTTCCTCGATTATTGGACGTTCGATTTTCCAAATTTCCGAATTTCTAATTTCCTGAGTTGTCGAGTTTCCAAATTTTCAAACGTTCGAGGCTTCCACGTGAGATCAATATTACGCGATGATTCTATCTTTGGCAAACACTAACACATTGACATTCGATAGCCCTGGCAGTGCGATTCGCGACGAAACGGTATATAGGGGAGTACGATTGTTCCATCGAGAGGGTTTACAAAGTGGACAGTTTCCTGGATGCGGCGTGGGAGATAACCGATCCCCCAGGATATCTACCACCTCCGTCCGAACTGAAATTACGGTGGGCAGATGCTATCGTTCTCGTTTACTCGGTGTCGGATCGTGTCAGCTTCGACGAAACGTCTCGTCTTCGGTAAGAAAATTTATTAATCGCTCCGATTCCAACAACACTGATTGGAATAACAGTGTTTAGTCTATGTAACGTTTCTATCAATAAAGAAGCGTAATGAATTAATAATCGAAGAAGGGGAATATAATTTGTCAAGTGACGTGCGAATATACTAATGAACATAATTAGCTATTTTTAAATCGTTAATCGTTACGTTACACAGGATACGTTAGAAAATATCTCTTCTATAAATTCTCAAAGAATTTTTGAAAGACAATGCTCGTGTTAAAATTTCTTTACAACCTTTCTTCTACGATAAATATTTGTTCAATATTATACTCTATTGAATATTTGCAATTAACGTTCGTTTCGAATTAAAAAAGCATTTTTTAGCACACATTCTTAACTCTCTGTAGGCAACTTCCGATAGGATCGCATCTCACTGTTTATCTTATGTGTCGTAAATATATTTTTAAATATTTACAATTCTGTCTGGTAAAAATTTACAATTAGTATTTCTTACCCGATATTTATTTTAGATTTCTAGTATCGCACGCGAGAAAAACTAGAAAGGTTCCGCCGATAGTAATCCTGATAGCAAATAAGGCAGATTTAACGTACACTCCTGGTGAAAGGGTAGTTTCTACGGCAGAAGGACGTCAAAGGGCGGAAGAGATCGAAGCCCACGCGTTTCATGAAATTTCCGTCAGAGAATCTGTCGAACAGGTAACGTTAATACCAGAATTCTTATGTTCTTGCCATGAAAATAATTATTCGTATACAGAGCACCCTTCATCTTGGCCTTTACCTTCCATAATTAGATGCGTAGTAATAATAGATCCATTGCCGATGCTGCGTCGATGCGCTTTAACCTGACCTGGGAAAAGACATGGTACTACGTCGATGACATTTTCCACGTTAGAGATGTTACGAACCAACGTGTAGCAACATTATTTTTATAAAAAATACTGCTTTGTATCTTTAAATCTTTAACCATGCAAATTACAAAGCGTAGCATTACGCGATATCGACTCTGCAAGTCGATAATGCGACAACAACGATGCAAAAATAAACGAAAAGAAATGTAAAATAAAATTGTCATATTCGAACGCGTGTTCGGAAAAAGCGGATTGGAAAATTGTGCAAATGCACGTTTAGAAAAGCGAGTAGTCGTTGACAGGGCATTGCGCGGTGCGGCGTTGCGTTTCGCGTTATTACGATAAAAACACGAGCTTTTGACGCAACACTGACATTGACTCTTTTGCCGTACCTTTAACCTTAGGTGGCAAGGACTAAGGCACAGGCCATCCGACCTGTAAATTATTATCTATGCTATTTATAAGGTAAACAATTACGAGATAACAAATTCATTGCACAAATGCCACTTCGTTTCGTAACGATCTTCCCTCCAAGCGATATACCATCACTCGTATTGGAAGCTCGCATTTATTTTTAAAATTCTATTTAACAAACCCTGGAAAATAAATTCGTAAACTTCAATTTATCGGCTATTACAAAAGCACCAACGTGTTGTTTTCATTTTCGATCGTGTCATATTCGAATTCTCCTGTAATCGTAAAATGAAATTAGTACGAGGAAGTCGACGAAAATATATACTTATCGTGTTTTTCTCCTGTAATCTTCGTTCAATCGAACGATTCGATAAATTCAAAATCTACGATACAATCTAATATACGTATCTGTTATACGAATTTATTGGGAACATCCTCAAAAATTCCTTTTCTTCCTCGAACGATGGAGGGTCACGATCGTGCACTTGCTTCATTTTCTAAAATTTGGTAGAGAGCCAGCCAGACACAACACCACGTCATCCGACACGAAAGCTTCGGCAGACAAGCGTTTGATATCTCGACGAGTTGAATATTCGTGGAGTCTCGTACGCGACGATATGACATTGAGATCGTTGACGTAACGTCACACGTCATCGATCGCGAAAGAAAGCCCCCGTCGATCGGAAATCTCAGCTGGAGTTCTGCTATTACTCGTCTATTTCAATCGCGAAAGAACGCAGAGAGAAAGAGAAAGAGAGAACCAAGAGGTTGGCGAATCGATCGCTTTGTCACGATCGATCCCGCGGTCGAGCCTAATCGCGAGCCTCGTTATTTTTCTAAAACGATTGTTTACTTCTCCGGGAAACCGGTCATGGCGTTTGCGCGTGATCGCAGAGTGGTAAACAAAATCTGTATCGTGGAGCGAGCGGAACGCGGGCGATACGGCGGCCATCTCGAAACGATCGTTCCAGCGTTATCGGTATCGTAAACGTGCCTATCGTAATTAAAAATTTGTTTCACAATTAATTATGTGTACTAGGTGGAGACGATATATGGCGCGGTCGTGGTATCGAGGACCGAGCTTCAAATTTATTCCGATACGTTTCAAGGGTGGAAACACGCCTGAAATAGTTTCAGCCCCGAAGAAGCGAACCGTAACGTTCGAGAAACGTCGGAACGAAACGCAACGCACTGTTAAAAATCGATCGAGACTCGAAGAACCGCGAATACGTCGTGTAACGATTACGATGACGGTTTTATTTGATTCTTGCCTTTCGGCACTCTGAATGTTTTCCATGGTTCTTCCGCTGTACCACCGTGCGTCGTCTCAACGCCATACAACGATAATATTTTTCTCTTACGCTACGACACTTGGTATAATAAATATAGAAACAGAGCAACATTACGTTACGATCCAACGGACGATACCATATGTTCTTCTTTGAAAGAATTTCAGGTAGAAGGAAAGGTGAAATGAAAGAGGGTCTATAACTTGTTCTACACGTGTCGCAAACTGTTACACACAAGCACAAATGAAAAAGTGGCATGAGCGATAATGAGACTGGTTTTAAACGTACTTTATGAGAGAAAAATATATATCAAATATAATCGTCATAGCGGTTGAGCAGATAATCCCGCGAGGTTACGTAACGATAGCAGCGGACTGACTCGATTATTTTTATTCGACAGGTCATGGCCGTTTTCACCGACATCTCCAAGCTGTTGACGGAATTGCCGGGAAATTCTGGCCAGCAAACAAATTCCTTCAGGGTGAGAGCATCCACCGATGGCACCTTGGACGCTCTTCGACGCCCCTCGCCTGTTCCGCTCAAACGAAGATTCAGCATTTCCGTTCGAGGAACCCTTCATTAAACGAAGACGCGCTTAGAACTCGAAACTATGCGCTTTGTAATAAAGCTGTTGTTCTAATCCTTCGAGTTTTGAGAAATATCGACTGTTCGCTGTCAATTTGTAATATCGTGGTCGTTTATTGTAAAGTATTGGGGTAGAATCAAAGGCGTATTTTGTTCATTTTTAGAAATATTTTGGGAATCTTTTCACTTTGAGAAATATTTTCAGAATCTTTTCACACGTTGCGATATATTTTTAGATTTTTAACTTTTAAACTATATTTTTAGATTATTAGATATCATACTTGTGGTCCTAGTCTGTCCCGAGTGAACTGCAATGTGCGCTATTGAAACACGATCAAAAGCCAAAGAACCACAAATATGTCAGTGAGAGATATTTTTGGACTGCTTTATCTTTGGGTTTAACGCAATTTATTAAAAATGCACTATCAAACAATATGGAGTTTCGAATCGCTATATGTTTCATAGAAATAAAAGATTTAAAGGAAAATCTGCTGATTAAGCAGTAAATAAACGATCGATAAATTCTGTTCAATACCTCAAATATTTCTCTTACATGTGATATTAATGTATTTAAATTATTGCTGCTATTTGTTGAGTATATATTTAACTGTGAATTATATTCATGTTAAAAAATTCAATGAAATAATTTTTGCACAATAATTATTTCGTAAAAACAAGTATGAATTATAGATTATTCAAATTACGATTATAAGTTATATTTAATGTATATTTAATTGTAAAGATTATTGTATAATTTCTTAAATTCAATCAATAAATAAGTTTTCTAAAGCAAATTCGAATGTCTTATCTTTCGTCTTTAAATCTGTCCACCTCTCACTCTCATTGTAATTTTCACGAATTACGATATGTAAAACGTCAAAAATTCAGAAAAATTTCATTAATCATCGAGGATATGAATAAACGAACGTAAAAAATAAATAAACATTTTTTAGAACTTTGGCGAAATTACGCTACCTCCTACGCTGTATCTGCTGATATAAAATCGTAAAATCGCTCCAAAGTTTTGGTGAAATCTCGAAAATTACGTCATTTGCGAGACTTGCGGGAATTTTTCCTATCTCCCACGAATTTCTCGAACTAATTTGATCACGACCGGAGCTATTTTTCGAGTTTCGAGCTTCAGAACTTTGCTTTAAAGTTCCTCCACTTTGGTTCTCGTCAATGACTGGGATTAGTCGTTGGACAGGCCAGCTGTTAGAATATTAATTTCATGTGTAGTAATTACAATACGCACATGTGGCACGATGCGATGACCAGCCCTCGACACAGCTGTCCTTAAAACTCCCATTTTAAGCCAGTCTTGTTCGAGGAATCAATTGTTTTTCACGCAATCTAAAAAACGTAAAAATCCTCCAACGCATGTCAGTTAAGAATCGACCCATCGAGCGTCTCGAATATTCGAACGAGTATGCGGATATGAATGTGTCGATTCGACAAACGTCATTTTAGCGAAGCTAAAATTTTCATCCCAGTCTTTGCATACTAACGAATATATTTTATGTAGTTCTAATAATCGTTTATTAATCTTTTTGACAAGGGCCCCCATAGCGTTCCAAGGGTCAACGCTTACAGTGACATTAGCGTCAAGGTAAATTCGCCCCTGAATTCATCCATGTCTTATTGCCAGCGTGAGAGCCTTCGGATTCTCGTCCTGGATCGCCGCTCTACAGCGGGCTACTGTGTTCGAGGCACTTTTCCCAACTAGTAATACAAATTTTAATGACACTTTATTTTTCGCAAATAGAAAATAAGTAAAAGTAAGACAAAAGATATCACCTCTTAATCTAGCTGCACGTTGCACTCCGAGATTTAATTCTTTTAAATTCGCCGTGAGTTCTCTATAACTCTTCATTCTGATTTCGTGTTCCCTGATCAGATCGACATTAACATTTTTCAATTGTACGAGTCTCTTTCTCATTTCATCGATATTCTCGAGAATTCTTGCATCCTCCAAGCGAATTATAATATTTTTCAGCAAAACTGTTTCATTAGCTGCCTCTGCTTGCAATCTGGTATCGATCTCCTTTAACTCTACAATAAATAAATAAATTATCTTCCGGTATTCTCTGAAAGCCATAAAATATATATCTTCTTGTCGTTAGACTGCGGATTTCTACGCATTTATGGGAAACTCGAAGGTGCCAAAATCCACATAAAGAGGACAACCATTTCCTAAGACTATGTTCCATCTTTTTAATTATATTTATGAAAATACGAATTTGTATCAATATATTCGCAATCTAATTATTACTTCGAGTCACCTTTGACGTGCTCCAGGGCGTCCAACATCTTCTTCTCTTCAGCCGGAAATGAAACTTCGGAAGAAAGTTCTCTAAGGCCCAAGTACAAGGCTAACGACTGAATAATGTCGCCAGCAAACGTAGAATCTTCTGTTTGAACGGTTACTTTTCCCGTTGCGTCTGCCATGAAACAATGAATCTTGTTGTCTCTCATGCCACGAAGCCACATTTCAATACCTCCGTTGTTTGGTTTGTCTTCCTTGATTTCGAACTCTTCCGGAAGGATGAGACTTTGATTCAACCAAAGAGCGATTCTTTGAGGTCTCTCGGCAAACTGATCAACCAAAAATAGATATGCCGTATAGCAGCGGTGATAGTTACTCGAAGGATGCGTAGATAAGTTAAAAAATAAGCAGATGAAGATAAATGTGAATTTTCAAACAATTTAAACTAATACCTCAGCTGTGACGCTATTTTTCGCAAAGTCCTCCGCAATTTGCGCAGGCCGTTCGATGGTCTGGTACATGCAAAATCTAGGCAATTGGCGCGTCATTTCGAACACCTTAAACGAAGTGTAAAGAAATTAGGAAGAATAAAATTTCGATATATAAAACAAACAGTTTATACGTGTAATATAATAGGAGCTCATCAACTACCCATTATCTTTTGTTCGCATAATAGGAGCTCGCGTTTGGATGAACGAATACAACCAGCAAAAGTTCAGTTAACCGAGCATTAACTGAAATTTCGTTCGGATAAATGAAATTCTGCTGTACTGTACCTGTAACAAATCTGCAGCAGCTGGACCAACGCATACTTTAACGTGCACATCGACAGGGGCATTCTTCGGAGGACGAAGCTCTATTTCCAGCTCCCCTCTAGGTTTGCTGGGATGGACAACGAAAGTTTCGCCTTCGAACACTCCTTCGGTGAACACTATCGCGCAATGCATCTTGGGCAGAGTAAATGTACGATAGTATTAAAATTTATTTGATCTAAAAATGATGAAAGTACGTATCTTTTACGTTTGATGCTACAAATATGAGAAATTTTATAAAGATAGAGAAATAATAGTTTTCTACATCGACCGTTCCGAATTCTTCGTTATTTTATTGTGAAAGCGTTAAAGAACATTTTAAAAAGACAAAAATTAGTTCTATGCAAGAACCGATCGACTTACAAAAAGACCAGGTCCAGACGCAAGGGCAACACGAGCCGCGCCATTGCAGGTCATCAAGCTCACTGCCAATTTCGTTCCATGGAACATATTCGGAACGGACGCGGCCCTCTGCCTAAGCTCCATTTGAAGAATCTGCCTTTTCGCCAATAAATCGCGCATTGCCTCGCCAGGTTCTGGAGTATCCATCGCGGAACCCGAACCATAGCCGCGCACTAAAATATAATTCGAAAAATCTTCCTGTCAATCTTTTTAGCTTATCGCTGTATGCGTATATACATATTCTATTCTACCTTCGCCAATAGAAGACACTACGACTAAATCAGGTTTGCCGATTCTCCTGTAATCAGCTTCCACGATTCCAGCTATTCCGGCGGATAATTGAATTTTAAAAATTACTTCGCCGCTATTGGATGACCTTGCGTCTACTTTTCCATTATTCCAACCAGTTATGACTTCCGGTGCACCGTCTCCGTTCAAATCGAAGCTCCTCGTGACCACCACCCGATGCTTCGACTGAAAAATTTATGAAAACGAACGTTCCTACGACCTAAATTCAATCATCGTATATTGATTTCTTTCTTGGTACTTATATTCTGCGATTTAGACTGACCTTGACACGCCATAGTCTTTGAGTCATTTCATAGACACCAAGAGTCCCATTTCCTACTGAATAAACGAATCTTCTATTAGGTAGGCCGGTTAGAGTGGTAATCGAAGCTGTTTCTTTAGCTTCCCACAGCAGATTGTCTTTCTTGTATACCTTTATTTCGAAATCTCTAGTCCCAATGACCAACTAAATATTGTTTGTATTTTATTAAAGAAGGATTTTTATTAGGCTTATTTCCTATTACGATTTACCTCGTTTTCGTCATCTCCATCGAAGTCAAAAACAGCTAACGAAGTTACAATACCTCCTAGTACTGTCCAAAATATCTCTGTGCCTTGTGAGTCTAAAACTGTTATCGAACTATTGCCACCAACGATTGCAACTTGATTTGGAAGCCAGCTTAATTTACCAACGATTATACATCTTGCACCATCAGACATCTAATAAAAACAATATAATTTATTTGAGTTTTAGTATGATAAGTAAACTTCGGATTTTTATGCAAATTTACATATATCCAAACAACCTAAGAAGCCTAAGTACAAATCATCCATTAAATATTATAACAAGTAATGTACTTTGTATATTTTGTGTATTTTTGCATATTATATACATTTTATGCACCTTTAAATTTCAAATGAATGCGTAAGTATCTGTAGTCTAATAATCGCAGTACCTCTTTGTAAAAAGCATCAGAGTTGTCTTCTATGTGATAGGCCAAAATATGAGATGCAGTTCCAATTAGAAGAATATCTCTCTCGTCATCGCTAAGTCGACCAGTGCATAATGCTGTAATCTAATAATATACACACATATATATATATATTGATTAATTTGTAGTAAAAGTTAGTTTTTATAATTATTTAATTAATTATACCTCAGTTCCTATCTGAAGTTCCGCGAGTTCTCCGCTCCAAGATATTTTTCTGTCGGATTGTTCGTGGTCTTGGCCGGTTATTTGTGGTTGTCTATGAGGGCTATGTACCAAAATATTTCCACCATAAGTTGCAGCCGCTAGGCAAGCATGAGAACCATCGAATTTACCGGATGTTACAAGGCCAGGTTCCACGTGTTTTTGAACATTTAGAGAAAACGCTGCCATTTTAAGATCAGCTTGAGTGGTTGCACATATTCTAATGCATAATGGTAACAGTTTGTGGCCTTGTTCATTGGGTGGCAGATTATTGATCTTTCCCTGCCTTACCTATCTGAACTTCACCTGATATAGTAAACTGTACATATAGGAAGATTGTACAGTTATAACAGTCAACTTTCACAAGTATTATAGCATACTAATGTATGTATATTGCATTATAAAAAATTTTCGTTCTACATGTTATTAGTTAAAACGATAAAACAAGAGATAAACAAAAAGTTTAACTAAATCATAGAATTTATTCAGGAAAAGATACAATCATAGTGTTTATAACTATAATTATGAAAGTAAATATAGTATAATTATGTAAGTTTATAAATAAACAGTTCCCACACAAACACTCTTCGAGGGACCACATACGCTTTATGTTACTGCCTCTGGGCACTTCCTCCTGCACCCCCAGCTTCTGGATTTGTTGCGGATGATAGAAGAACGAAGATCAATGCAGGGACGATGTACATCCACTGAAATTCAAAGCAATAATATATAAACTGAATTTGAAAAAATTAAATATACAAACATTGTTTAGAACAAAAAACCTACGTATCTTGCGAGGAAAGATCTGGTATCTTTCGTATCTCCTCTTTCTCTTGCTGCTCTGTCACGTTCAAGTTTCTGAATATATGTAGCAGTGTCTGGAACTGGTCCACCATCAGGATACTTAACAATAATTTTGGTTCTCCACATATTTGTAAATGTACTTCCTGTACTACAAGGACCATACGACGATGTGCTCACAACTATTGGCTCAGCTGCGCTATCCAGCCAAATTGTTATAACATCTTCAAGATTAGAACCAAGAAGGTAACACTACGCGTGGAGAAAACATTATAAGTCGTATATATAGATATATATGTATATACAAAGTGAAAGTATAGTCAGAGAAGTAAGATTACCGCAGGTACAGAAGTTAAAAATGTTATTTCATTTCCTGAAGAGGTCCGGGCTACTGCTTGAAGTCTGTATTTGCCATCATGTTTAGCAAGGTTTTTTAATTTGTTTATATGAGATTGTAACAATCCATTTTGTGCAACAACAAAGGAATCGCCACGAACACTCGACACTGTGATGTTACCTCGTTCTATAAAAATGGGCTCTGGCTCGTCGTTAAATGCGTGCCACAATCGTAATTGTAACCAGCCGTCAGAATAGAATTCGCTCTAAAATTTTGGTGGTTGTTTAAAACACGATAACATATCAAACATTATAAAAATTTGGAAGGTATACTAACCCCACGAGCTAACGATGATACGCTGACTAACAAACTTATAAAGATATATATCGTTTGCATTATTAAAATTATTTATTTTCTACGACGTATAGGAAAATCAAATCAATCTCATTTTATAACATTAATGTATTTTACAATTTATTTATCGAATAATACTAATGGAATGTGCCAATTTTTTCACTATGGTGCAAGTGCTTTGACAGTCAGTCTACCAACGTTTGATAGGTTTAGATATTTATAACTTTAGCATTTAGTAATTAGTTTTACTGAATATTCTGTTGAAATTGTTTCGAATTTGTTATCGGATTTTGTTTCTCTAAATTTATTTTAAAAACTCATTGGATTTTAAAATTAGACTGTGCACGACAGCGTAATTGTTTCCGCAATTTCTATTTTTATTGGCTAGTTTCTAGTATATATTTATGAAGTTTATATATTTCAACAAAGTACTATATTTTCCTCGCCAATCATATTATGTATACTGAATAGCGTACAGTATTGCTATTATAATTCTATAGTGATTTTTCTCTAACTTACTATATTAGTGATTTAGTATATGTTACACGCAATATTGCTTTAACAAAATTATAAGACTATTTTATAAAATATTTAATGGCTGGAAGTAACGAAACCATGAGTTTGTATTACTTTTATACCTTAAAAAGAGATAGGTTCATATAAATTTTAAAGAACATAAAAATCATAGTGAATACCATGTACGAACACACCATCTAGATTATAAGCGTTACTCATAGTCCAGTCTTGTGATCTGTCATGATCTCGACACGCATATAATATATCGGAACCTAGGAAAAGCCGACCGAAAATTGAGTTGTATAAATTGCTCTCGATATTCATATACAAACGCCTAGGGAATACCGTCCAAAAACTAAGTCGTGTCTAGTTGTGAAAAATCAACATGAAAGACAAGAAAGTTCTTATTGTGCGCATGCATGACGTGTTATGAATGTTCAGACAGAACAGATTCATTATACTCATCTCTGTCTATTTCGTAAGAATACGGATTTCGTTGACCTCCTATGATGATTTTACAATTAGAAATCATATAAAATTATCAAGAAAGTCATATAATCAAAAATATTCATTTCTATAGAACTTAAGATCTTTATTTAAGTATTTTCCACACTCGGACGAATAAAGCGGGTCAACGTTCCATGGACGCCAATCCATCTTCTTGTTTCCCAAAAATTCACTATATTTCTGTAACAATAGGAATCGAAATCCTGCGAATTGAGGAAGCAGTTTCGGATTTCACAAAAGGACTGCGTAACGACATGATAATATTGCTAATTTTAAAGGATAATATTTCGAATCAAATTAGCTTCTGGATTAAAGCATTTGCTGTAGTACAGAAACACGTAAACCGATTCAAAAACCTCCATGAACAGATCTAGGGTTTTTACCATTAATTCTTCTGAACGTAAGTGTTCATTGCGCGACTATTACCCTTCGAGTCGAAAAATGTAATTAAGTGTAGGCGCTGTGGAAAATCAAGACATACGGAAGCTCGTTATTATAGGAAATATAGTCTAAATGAAAGGAATGTAATAGAGACGCAGGTTACCACTGTTCCTGATAATCAACGTTTAAATTCGATAGGCGTTCCGTGGAAAAGCGCCCTTAGCTGCCAACTCCTTCACATCTGTTGCAAGCTAATCTATATTATATCATTTGTTCGTGCCATGTCGTATATGCGCAACATCGCTTTATACGAAAATCGATTTCAACTTTCCTTTAAAAGCGAAAATAAACGCTCTCTGAATCATTGCAACAAGTTGCCGTTAGTCATAATGTGTCGAATGAAGTTGAAATGATAGTATGTTCGTATCCTTCTCTTGAAACTAACGGCTTATATATTATAATATTTAAATTTATTTTACGAACTCAGAAAATATATTAAACAAATACTAAACCGTTATATTGTATAAATAAAAACTGTTATATAATATTAATGATAAAATATTTATATTTCGGATAATATAAAAGTTGGTTTTTAATATTTTTCTAAAAATATAATCAAAGCAATAGTATTTAATCTAAAGTTCTCTTTAAATTAAATACTTAATATATTATGCGAACGAACTATCGCTAATCTCTTAATGTACTACAATTTTTAACAGGTTTCAAAATAACTTCGTCGAAGTAGTGTCATGATAACTTTTGATCTATTGTTCCACGAATAAGTGAAAGTTTATCTAAAATAGTTTACCAGTAGTAACGCAAGGTCGGTCGCTGTAGTTGAAAGTGTCTTTAGCGATGTAAGTATGAGTAATTGTAGAAATCGAAGTAGTCAGATGATTTATAGATACTACGATAACACAGTTGGGATATCGTCCGTGAGTGGCATTACTTGAACGCACAAATGGGTGGAAATAATTGTAAAGGACTTCTTCCAGGGAGCTCTAATGCTACGTCAAGCACATCCGTCAAGACAGGTGAAAACTACGTATCTTCTTTCTTAAGTTATAGATTCATAATTATATATGATATTATTCAATAATATATGGGATACTATATTGGTGTTTCTATTTATTCGATGCATACAAAGAGACAAAGTTTCCTTATAGCAACAAGGAAAGTTTTAACTTGGAATATTTTAACAAAGAATTGTTTGTTATCATCTACATTTAATTTAAGCAATTTATATATGAAATTCTAACAGTCGTGATTTATATATGTAAATAATTTAAATAAATATACATAGTTGCTGCCAGAATATCGACTTTTCTCTCGTATACGATAAGTGTAATTAATGATGGGTTTTTACGTTCGATAATAAATGATTACGAATATTAGATAACACATATAATTTACGCCACAAAATAATTTACTAATCTTTTAACGTATCTAATCATATTTCCGCATGTATTGTTTAAAAAAACTAGACACGATAATTTGTCGCGATACATTAAAATAAGTTAGAATACATTGCATGTGTTACAATATCTTGTTTTGCAACATCAATGGTTTTACGTGTGCGTGTACTTGAAGAAACCTTCGAATAGTTTCATTATGCTTCTCTTTACGACAAAAAGTCTATTTCAAAGTTACAATTCATTTAATGACTAATCTATAAATGTTTAAGTAACATTGATGAATAGTTGCGGTGAATAATAGCAGAACGATTTGACAGTATGCGCTTATTCGTTGCGAAACAATGTACGAAACTATCGTTTAACTCACTATTTCACGTTGGTGGGAAAATAAATAACGGAAGAATGTCAGAATTAGAGAAAAGGAAAATTCACATTTGTAGTGAGTGTAACAAAGAAATTGAAGATATTAGGCGGTCGTATAATAAAGCAAAATGTTGCTGCAGTTGTGAGTTAAGGACTTGCCATTTGCACGTCAACGTATCTAATGAAAAATCTAATGAATCTAATTTATCAATATGCAGCTATATTGACATTTAGAATATTTAAAAATATTTTACTAAATTAAATAAAAAAAAAAAAAAAAAAAATTAAATCTATTCCAGTTACAAATTGATATAAGTAAATTTTTGACTTGAATAATTTATATTTACTTAGGTAAACCAGAGAAGTATGACTATGTTGAAGATGTGGTGTGTAAAAAAACGGATATCAAAGAAAATGAAATGAAACTGTTGCCACTTGGAGAAAGTGGGTCAAAAGTCTTGTTGATTAAACAAAAGGGAGAATTACACGCTATTGGTACAAAATGTACACATTATGGAGCATTACTTCATACAGGAGCACTAGGAGATGGAAGAGTAAGGTGTCCATGGCATGGTGCATGTTTTAACATCAAAACAGGAGATATAGAAGATTACCCAGGATTGGATTCTTTACCATGTTTCCAAGTAATTTAGCGAGCAGATATGTTTACTTTTAATCTTGATAAAATAAAATTTAAAGTTTAATTAAACAGGTAAACGTGGATGATAGTGGTCTTGTACGTGTGAAAGCAAGGCGTAAGGATTTAGAATTCAATAGAAGGGTCAAGAAGATGTATGAACAAGATCCCAATAATAATACTACTGTCGTAATAGTTGGAGGTGGTCCAGCAGCTGCAACTTGTGCAGAAAGTTTGCGACAGGAAGCCTTTACAGGAAATATTATTATGGTTTGTAAGGAGAACACAGTGCCATATGATAGGGTAAAGGTATCCAAAACATTTGATATAGACATTGAAAAAGCAGTTTTGAGACCACTTTCGTTTTACAAAGAGCATAAAATTGAAACCAAGCTGGGTGTAGAAGCTACAGGTAAAAAAATGAAAAAGTTAACGCGGACTATCTTTCTTTTGGTATAAAATATGATCAAATTCTATAATAAAATTCATTACAGGATTAAATACAAATGACAATGTTGTTCATTTGAGTAATAATGAAAAATTAACGTACAATTATCTATTTATTTGTACTGGAAGTATGGCCAGAAAACCTGATATACCCATTAATTTATCTAACATTTATGTATTAAGAAACTACACAGACTCTCATGCTATATCCTCCAAATTATCATCGGACAAACATATTGTAATACTTGGATTAGGTTTCATTGGTATGGAAGCTGCTGCTTATTGTGTAAATAAATGTGCATCTGTTACCATCATAGGGAGGTCTACAGTTCCATTACAAACAGTTTTTGGTACAGAAATTGGTAACAGAATCAAACGCCAGTTTGAAGAACAAGGTATTGAAGTATATCAATAATATCCAGGTACTATACCGTATCTGATTTGTATCAAGTTAGGTAAAAAATAATCAATATTGTTTTTTCAAGGTGTTAAATTTATATTTGAAAGTAATATCACACAATTTGTTGCAAAAGACGATGATAAGAATGCTGTAGGTACAGTTGTACTTAACAATGGTGAAGTCCTTCCTGCTGATATAGTGATCATTGGAATTGGATCTAAATTATATACAGATTGGATAAAGGATACTCCTATCAAAATGTTACAAGATGGCAGTATTATAGTGGATAAGGTAGAGTGTTATTCAACAGTGGATGAATCGAAGTATCAAATTTAGGAAACATAAAATTCTATGTATGATTTCAGTACTTGAAAACAAGCGTTGAAAACATATATGCAGGTGGTGATATAGCATATGCACCGCTATTTGGTTCTGATGACATTTCAGCTGCAATAGGTCACTATGCGTTGGCCCATTACCATGGTAAAATAGCAGCATTAAATATATGTGCTAAAACTACTGCCTCAAGTGCTGTACCATTTTTCTGGACAACGCTATTTGGAAAGAGTTATAGATATGTCGGTACGTTATGCTTTTACATATAATACATGTAAAAGAGAGATGAACCGTTATATCGTCATGATAATTATTGAAAATTCCACAGGATACGGAAAACCGGAGAAAGTAAGAATTTATGGTTCCCTAGAGAACTTGGAATTTTTCGCATATTACATTAAAGATGGTAAAGTTATCGCTATAAGTAGTATCGGGGCAGATCCTATAGCATCGGATTTTGCAAATTTCCTGCACGAAGGAAACATACTAACAGAAGCGGAGGTTAATCAAGATCCATTTGGTTGGATAAGAAATAAACCGAAGGATTTAGAGAGTAGATTCAAAACCGAAACTATCGTAGATCCATGAATCGAAAACGTATAAAAATTATTTAAATGAAATTCTCATACCAGGACCTTGATATTGAATTCTATAATGCATCGTGTATTTGTGTAATCTATTTTTTTAGATTTTCTCAATAAAACTGAGCCTAACATAATACTATGTTTAGCTTTTGTACAATTATATTGTAGATACGTTATACATTTTTATTTAATACAATTCTTTACTTTTAACAAAATAGGAAACAAATTGTAACTAATTAGAAAATAAATATTAATCCCAAGATTCAGCTACTTTCAAATGACCTAACCGATCCATGATAGTTACTTTTCTGTTAAATTTCGCATTTGCATCTTCTCTGAATTTTGTCACAAGAGTTGCAAACTTCTGTTCCTTAAGATGGCTCATATGACCATTCGATTGCTCCGCAGTAAGATAAGGATGCCTTAATATCAACATATTCGCTTCTTCCCTTTCAAGATCCAATTTGAATTGAAAAATATCTTTCATCGTTGGTTTTTTACGTATACCGTGTTTCCTGTACATAATATAATATTTAAATGAAATTCTTGTTAATAACAGTGTTTACGATAATGCAATTGCAATAAATATAACCTTAGGTCCTAATGTTACGGTAGGTTAGAAATTAATTTGTTTAAATGATATTTCCTTTGCGGTAATAGCACCGTATTAGACACTACATTATGCGTTTTATGCTATACTTATCAGCGAATTGTCACGACATAATAAAAGAAATATGTATAGTGATCGAATGAGTAAAAGGTAACCTTAGAATTTTATCAAAATAAGTGATTTGTACATACCCACGATATCTATATGGGATATTATGAACTTTATACAAAAGTATACTCGTAATACGCATATCGAATGCAATTCCCTTTTGTTTCGATATTTAATACTTAATTTTTATTTACTTTGCATTAATGATGTATTTTCGTGCTAAGTGGCTTCAGCGACATCTACATTATCCTATCTCGATATCTTACGTAATTCGCGGGCGAATTTTTTAATCATCGAAGATTTGAATTATGTGTATTCAAATACGAATTTACGATAACAAAAGGTATATGTATCATTCTTTAATCAATAAATATTTCGTGAATCATTTTAGAATATTCTACGCTTATCGACGTATCGTAAATATTCCAAGGCAAGTATATTATTACTTTTTTTATTTATATTCGTAAGCCGCTTATAAATTAAAACTCGCAATGGGTGAAAGCCAAACGCAATAATAATAATAATAATAATAATAATAATAATAATAATAATAATAATAACAACAACGATAACAACAACGATAATAAAAATAAAAATAGTAATAACGAGGACGACGATGACGATGATGATAAATAAAATAATAATATTTTGAGGTAAATATAAAAATGTTTAAGAAATAAAGTAACAAATGAATGTTTACTAGCTGGTTGTATCGATCTTCGTTAATGGATAGGATCGATTTAGGAAGAAAGGGTTGAGAGAAATTAAAGAAATCGTGGTTCCATGAAAGAATTGATCTATTTGATAGCATTTCAAATTTAAGACAAAAAGAAAAGGTGATATTCTTATAATTAATAACAAACACGTTGTCAAATTACGAAGGAGGTTCACACATTCGGTTTCCGCGTTTATACGCGAGGCTTTCGGTTTTCATCACCATTATTTTCTCGTAAGTGTCGTCTGCCTGTCTTTCTTTCTTTCTCTCTCTTTCTTCCCATTATTTCCTCTCGCTTGTCTATTTCTTCCTAAATTATACGTTTACATTCGTAAATTGCACTCGCTTTCTCGGCATTGTACAGTATTCAAATATCTGGTTAATAAACGTTCTTCGCAACTAATTTATATCTATATCCTGACTTTCGATATTCGTTAATGGCAGCAAGGTGCGTGAAATTAAACGGAAAAATAGATATAAATAGACAATAGACAGATAGACGGACATAGATATAGACAGAATGACAGACAGGCAGACAGATAGATAGGCGAGCAGATAAACTACACGGACAAATGGTGGACTACGCTATTCAATAACTGTGGCTTTCCTTTGAAACGATCTACGCGCATTAAATCCCTCTGTTGGTTTCACTTGTTTCCTATATAAATCGAATTTGAAATCCTTTCTATTCCGACACCCTTATTCAACCCCGTAAAAAAAGAAAAGAAAGAACGTCTTCGCACTCGTGCACACGTACAATTGCGTAACGTAATCGTGTCGTATTAGAAATCTCCCTTTCCCTTCATCCTCGCTCTCCAATCATATCGATTACGCTGTCTCCACCGTTTTGAACACTTTTATTTCTATTAGGGGATGCTGGGTGCCAGACTCGCCACTCTTTCCGCTAAGGATTATCATACAAAATAATTAGAAAAATGTACAAAAATTCATAAAAATAGTAATAGTTACACAGTACAAATTACATCTGGGTAATTAGAGTAGTGTGATCGAGAAACGAGCATGAAAAATTACGGTTCCCTACTAATATTACATTTTGTTCTTTTTTTTTTTTTTTATTCGTGTGTATGTGTATGTGTGTTTCCCATTTTTTTTTTTTTGTCGTCGCTTTTTTAACGCTTTCTTTCCACTTTTTTCCATTTTTTTTTTTTTCGTTTCGTTTCTTTCTTTCTTTCTTTTATTTGTTAATTGCCGCCGGTTCCAACGAGTGTCGATCGCTCGTCCTCCATGGTCATAGGAGGGGAACGCCTCGTGGAATGATTTAGGCGCGTGCTAATTATCCATTATTCGCAAACTAGTTACGTTGTTGCACGCGTACATACACGCTTGATCCTCGCATACCTTCCCGAATTTTCATCTTTCCGACTTTTCATTCTTACGTATTAATTAAGTTTTCTTCCCAAAAAGATCACATTACATACATGTACACGTATATCAGCGCAAAGTGAGTTTTTCCTGTACTCCTATCGTCGTCGTTTGCCCGCATCAACGCCAAATTAATCTATCGTGATTCGTGATTTTCGATATGAGAATAGAGGAGAAGGGAAATTTTCAATTTTGATCGATCCAACTAATTTCACTGGATTCTATGGGACGTTACGCGACTCTATCGAATGTTTCGTTGGAACGGGATCGTATAGAGGAACGTTTCACTACGAATAGAGAAAATAGCAGCGAATAAGAGAGACGCGGATGGAAATGAAGCAAACGATGAAAATACGAGTACAACAGATCGAATATTCGCTACGTGGCACGACACGTGTATCCATTTCATTCTCTAAACGTGATCTTAATTTTACTAATGCCACAATATGTAGTGACCACACCGTACCATGCGATGTGGACGTAGTACAAACAGTCCCGATCCTTCTGAACCAAACAATACGGAGGAAGCTTACGGAGAGCCAGCCGAAATCCTCTCTAAACTCTCTAGATTCTAGACGACCGTTCGATTCGGTCGTAATATACATGTATATACGATCGGAAGAGAAAAGGAAGGATTGCCTCTCGTTCCACGCGGTCCCTCGTATCTCGGTTCAAGAGTTGTCTCGCGCGATAACACTTTTCTCTTATATATATTTTTTTCGCTTTTTTTTTTTTTCGTCTTTTTCTTTCTTTAAAAATCGCTAAAAACTTGGCCTACAAAGTTTTAAAAGAACATAGAGCCGCGTACTCGACAAGATTGATTCGTGTTCGCGAAATATAGAAAGTTTAGTTAACGATAATAAGGGGATCGCGCGAAACGAAGGCGAACCAGTGCCAGTAACATTGAAAATTCACGGGTGAATTCGAGAATACCGTTTTATCGATTCGCCGATCCAATCGATCGTCGTTCCATGCATCCATCGTTCAACGAGTTAAGGAATTCGCCTTAACTCGAATCGACGCGAAACATTCGCAATTCTCTCGAACTCACTCCGTCGCTATTACCGATCGACGACGCGCGCGCGTTCCTCTTCTTCAAGTCGCGATCGTCGCGATCGTTGCGCGTGTTCGCCGTTCGTTCCCGTGTTTATTCGCGTCCAACGATTCGTCGCGCGATCAATTGCGATTAAACGTATGCGAGCGCACACACAAACACATATACACGCATCACGCACCTTCACACGTACACACGTGTACACGTATACAGGCATACATGCATATACGTACAGATCGAGAGCATCCACGACACACGAGCTTTCTTTTTCCATTCTTCGCGATTATACGTTCGCTCAAAAAACTTTCTTCTTCTCTTCTCTCTCTCTCTCTCTCTCTCTCTCTCTCTCTCTGTCACACACACGCACACACGCAATCTCTCTCTTTCTTTCTCTCGCTTTCACTCTCTCGCTCTGTCTCGAGACCGATTTTTTCTCGTCGCTTTTTCGGCTTTGCTGCTCCTCTTTCTTTCGTTCGCTCGCCTCACTGACAACGAATCCCTCATTCGTCGTTCGCACTAAACGTATATCGATATACTTACGCACCTAGAACGGTACTCTGTGACCAAAAAAATAAATTCTATCGTGTACGTGCGTTGTATTGGCTAAGCTACAATTATCTCTCGCGATCTTTCTAACGATGGATCGCGATCCCACGATATCACGCACGCTCTCTCTCTCTCTCTCTCTCGTCCAATTTTCGCCATTCGAACGAGAGCCGAACGATTCGAAGAAAATTTTTCGAATCTGATCCTACGATCGCGTACAACCTTCGTTTCCGTTTAGTTTACGCGGAACTGATCACAGCGTGAATTCGAACATAATCGCGACAAAGAGAACGGAGATCTATCTTGTCTTTTAGCACCTCGCGAAATCTCCCCACTTTGTATCGGGTTAAAGAAAGTTTCGTAACTTCGCTTCGATTCGAGACATCCTTTGCGTAGATGGACGCGAGTTTGCGCTAGAGTTCACTTTTACCAGAATCGATCGACGCGTAATCAATCGCGTGTCCGCGGAAAAACAAACAGATTCTGCACATGATTCGCGATAGGAGAGATAAGCTTTAGGATATCGTGTCTTCTCGTTCTCTATGTTGCCGAGTGACGCTCTTCCCAATATCCGTCTCCGATGATTTTGCAGAAAATCGCGCGACGCTCGATTCGTTCGAGAAAACGAAAAAAAAAAAAGAAAGAAAAAGAAAAGAGGAAAGAAGAAGAAGAAGACAGCGACGCGAATTCCCTTGTTTCGGAGCAAGAGTCCTGGCTGGCTCTTCGTTCGAATAACTTCGATCTCGTGCACTTTCGATAGCGAGAAGAAAGTTGGATCTAAACCTCTCGACGTAAGAAATATATCGCATACACATAGTAGTATTGCTTCGACATACTTAAATGCTAACCTAGCGCACAAATGCGGCGTTTAAAAGTAGTTGAATGATTCTTACACGATAAATCGATTCGAGTAAGGTAAAGAGACTAAATTTTATTAAAAATGCTAGTCGAACTTGTGGAGACGGTGTCGGCGGGATACGAACGCAGAGAACGGTTTATCCTTACGATATCGCGTTCTGCCTCTTTCTCTTTCGTCGAAATTTCTACAAAAATGTCGACTCGTACGTAAGTCGACGAACCTATATTTAACGAACGATCGGTTAGTTCGTAATAAAATCCGAGAAAACGTGGAATTCGCGGAACGAATGCGATCAAGGGAAAACGAGAACGCGCTCGATTTGCACCGAGCATTTCCATCGAACGGTAAAATTCGTCGAGCGACGAGCTCGCTAACGACAACTTTCGATCGTTCCTTCGTTCGTGTGGTTTCACTCGGATTTCTCGAAATAATTATTTCCGAAGCGAAGTTCTACCTTAACGCTAGCGTTCCGAAATCTACCAGAGTCTCGGGGAACTGAACCGAATCAAGTCCAGCGACGAAGGTGCAACGTTCTGTCATCGGCAATTTTTCCAAAAAAAAAAAAAAAAAAAAAAAAAAAAAAGAAAAAAAAATAGACCAAAAATTGTTCGTTGCGTCCACGTTTCGCGTAAAAAATCGTTGACCGTGATTGCACAGAGTGAATGGTCTTTATTGAAAAATGATTCTCGATGGAAGAAAGTATCATATAGAAAGACAAAGAAGATACATTTCGTTCGTCCGTGAGCTTTGCCTATCGATAAAGAGAATGTGTAACTATTTTATATAAATCTAGAGGCGAAAATAGAGAGACGAACCAGCGCAACCATCAAATTAGTAATAAGTGGTTTGTTTCACTTAAGCGTAGTTACTTTACTTAAAGTTACGTTAAGCGTAATGTGTACAATATCCTAAGACGTACAGCGCGATTTCCTCTCAGGCGCTGTTCACTTGGATCGTCGTTCGTTCGGTCGGACACATCGATCTTTTTTTGCAAGCCACGATCGAATCGATCGTCCATTAACGTTAACTTTAATACTATAACAAACCAAACGATAAAACTATTATTTTCCTATTCCTTTTTTTCTCTCGTCGTTTCCGCTCTCCTCCTCTCTATCCCGCTCGCTCCTTTCGTTTTCATGGAAACATATAAAAAAGACCTGTATACGTACGACTTGCATGGTGAATCAAGTCCACCTCGTTTGTCTTTTCTCCAAGGACCACACGGTGTTCAATGTACTTGCGATCGTGTTTTATAGATCTCTCTCGGTTTCTTATCGTTGAAAGATTGTTTCGTTAGAATAAAAGTAGCGTAAAAGTCGAACGTGGATTTGATTCGTGCCAGTTCCGAGCCACTAACGTCTACTTTATATAGATATGTGTAAAAAAATTACACGACAGAGTATGTATGTATATATATATATATATATAAACGTAACTTTCACCGAATGTAACCACGGGAGTACCTTCTGTCGTACACTCGATCGAGGTCCTTCGGTTGTATCGGGCTTCGAATCGTTCGACGAGTTTGTAGGAAGCAAGGGAGAAGGATGTGGTGCTACGTGTGTATGTATGTGCGTATTTTGTGTAAGAATGCCTGTATTCGTGTGTGTGTGTGTGTGTGTGTATTTAATCGTATGTGTATGGCAAGCGTAATGCAAAAGTGTGTGAAATGTGAAAAAAAAAACAGACACGAAACGATATCGTTGAAGTATGCATAATTTGCATTTAACCGTAGTACGAATAGAAATTCATTAACAAAACAGAAAAATATGAAATAAGGGAAACCAAGTCAACGTTGCTATATCCAAATACAATAATAAAGTACTTGAAAACTTTCCTCGGTTACAGACGAGCTAAAGTACCCTTAACGTTACCAACGATAATAAAAATGTGTTTAAAAATAAAGATCACCATACAACGATACAATACGCTATTCGCTACAATAACGTGGACAATGTTAAATTACAGGTGAACGTAGAAATAACGTACAAAAAGGATTTCTCGAATCGTGTAAATAGTCTCTAAATCAGTAGGACACATATTTAAATCGCGTTAATAATACCTATTGGTTTTTATCAAAAATTCAGGGATCGAGATACAAAGAAAGTCTTTTCCTTTTACGAATCGAAAATAAAAAACGTTTTCTCGTTCGTTTCGTAATTTCCGTGCAACTTTCGTGGATCGAGGATTGACTAGTAATATTCTTGCTTTCGCCTTTTCTCCTCCTTTTTTTTTTTTTTTTTTTTTATCATTTTTCTCTTAGTTTCTTTTTTTTTGGTTACTTTTTCGTTTTTTTTTTTTTTGTTCCTTTTTCTCTTCGATATTTTTCCTAAGAAAACCACCGTCGATATACAAGACGCGACCCTCGACGATTTATTTACAAAACGCGACAAAGATTTATTTATTGCGACGCTATCGTGTCGTATCCCGATGCAGCGAAATATGAAAGAGCATACATTATTAAAAATAGAAATGCAGTGTAAGAAGGGGTAAAATCGCGTCTTGCATCACGACAGACGTCACGTGACATTTTTTTTTTTTTTTTTCTGTTATTCGTTCGTACGCCGTTTTTACCCAGAGGTGGGCAGAAAATACTACCACTGGTATATATAAAAAAATAAAGATGATCGATTAAAACGAGCTCCGCAAAAAATTGCTTTAATAAAAAATTATATCTTTCGAGAGTATGAAAACCTCGCAGCTTGGTAACTTCAAGTTAAGACTTAAGTTGCACTTGTAAGTTTCCTCTAATTTCATTCGTATCCTCGGCATCGATTATATTACAAAATTATATAGAAATTTGCGTTTTCATTGTTTTACACGCTAGGAAATAAGGGGCTATCTTAAGTAAACAGTAGTATTAGTAACAGGAGTCTCCTATATGATAACTTACGAATACAAATGGTGAAATTTTTACGATAAAAAACAAACGTCGACGTGTAAATGTACATAAAAAGATACGTACAAAGGCGAAACGACATTTAAAAAATTCAATCTTCTTTTTCATCATCGTCGCCGCTATTGTAAATTTCATTCGTCCTTTCTTCTTTTCTCCTTTTTTTCTTTTTCTTTTTTCTGTGGTTTTCTCAACGTTTTTACCTTTTTTCAGCTTGTTTTTACTCGAACAACTTTTCTTTAATATCTAAGAGACGTTAACTATTTCCCGTAAAAATTTCCACAAATCAAAAGCAGTCAGACTTTCTATTTCTACGTAAAAAACGCATGCACTGTGCCCGCCTCTGGGATGCACTTAGCTCTGTATTTTCCATTTTCCGCGCTCCGTCTCTCATTCTATCTTTCGCTCGCACGCTCTCCCATACATTTCCGACCATTCAAACACACGTACCGCCGACATAAATACGCACACAGAGCAAAGAACACGAAAGCACACTCACGCACGCACGCAAGCTCTCTGTCACTTGATTTTCATCTGCCTGCCTCTTTGTTCCTCCATCTTGCTATTTCTTTCTTGCGTGTAAACTTTGTATCTCTTTTTCGTCTCCAAGATCTCGTTAAAAAAATAAAAAAATATCTTCTTTCCTCTGGTTCCGCGATAACTTTCGCTCCTGGCAAATTCCCATTTTGTCCATTATTTTCTCCTCGTTTCTCTCGCACTCCCTCTCGTTCTCTCTTTCCGCATTCTTACTACTGTTATACCCGTCCGCTTTCATTCGTCCGATAACAACATTGCACGGCTCCCAGCTCCAAACTTATACTGTCTTATAGCCTTATCACGTTTTACGCTCTAAGTGTCTCCGTTAAACATATACACGTACATACATTGAACTTATCGCTGTACCGCATTTCCATTGAACGCATCCAGACTGTTTGTAGCTGCGTGGTTCACGCGTACCGCGAACGCGATCGTATTTTGCCCCGTACAATCTATCGATGGCGCGCTACGATCCGGCTGCCAAGGAACAGGGTAGCAGAAATCATTCTGTAGGCGAGCGACTGTAGAGTGGCAATGAATACGATGTTCGGCTATCTTATCGAAAAAGGCTATATATCTGGTCGTCGCTTTTTCAACGCCAAACACTCTGGTGCCCGTCGACGCGATGCGATCCTTCGACCTCGGGTCAGACACGCTGTCCACTCTTCCAAGGGAAGCTACGCCGACGACATACCTGTGCGAGAATCGATCATAGAACGTATCTCGAGGATCAAAGAATGGATCGCAGCGACGATGGTCCGTTCGGAGGATCCTTCGAGCGGTCGAAGCTGACGCGTTGCGGACATTCTTCGACGATTCGCTATCGCGTCGCTGACCCGAGATCGCGATACGATTTTACGTATCGAAGGCAACGCGCCAAGATGTAATTCCTTATCGGCGTCAGACCAACGGGTTTTCGGTCACTTTTGGTTGCACAGAGATCTCTATCGATGCGCGATGCTTGCCTATATTACAAGCAATTATTCCAAGAACGTTACTTCTAAACGATCTACGGATCACATTTACGTCCGACGCTTACAGGATATATCCCAGCTTTAACGAGACTCAAGTTTCTCATTTATCGTTGCGCTTCGGTTTTCGCATCGAAAGTACTCTTTTACCGGCTTTTGTTCTCTGTACGCGTGCCGATCTGTACATTTCCTAACGTGCACATGTCCATGTATACATCAGATGTACAAATATGTTCAACTGTTCTTTGGTACATGCAGATATATGCGTACATCTACAGTAGACACTCTAATAGTAGTAGTGGTAGTAGAAGTAGTAGTAGTAATAGTAATAGTAAGAGTAATAGTACTACTAGAAGTAGTAATAGTAATAGTAGTAGTAGTAGTAGTAGTAGTAATAGTAGTAGTAGTAGTAGTAGTAGTAGTAGCAGCAGCAGCAGCGGTAGTAGTAGTAGTAATAGTAGCAGTAATAGTAGTGGTGATAGTAATAGTAACAGTAGCAGTAGTAGTAGTAGTAGTAGTAGTAGTAGTAGTAGCAGTAGTAGTAGTAGTAATAGTAGCAGTAATAGTGGTGGTGGTAGTAACGGTAACAGTAGCAGTAGTAGTAGTAGTAGCAGTGGTAGTAGTAGTAGTAGCAGTAATAGTAGTAGTAGTAATAGTAGTAGTAGTAACAGACGTAGCAATAGAAATAGCAGTAATGGTAATAGTAATGGTAGTAATAATAATAATAATCATTACCGTCTTCGTAATAATAATAATTATAGTAGTAGTAATAGTAGTAGTAGTAGTAGCAGCAGCATTAGCAGCAGCAATAATAATAATCGTAATAATAATAATGGTAATAGTGCTAATGATAGTAATAATAATAAAGGTAATGATAATTAGTAATCGAATAATAGTAATGACGATAATGACAATTGCAAAAATAACAGCGACTATATTGATTGCGTTAAAAACATTATCAACTAGTAGTAATGCGTTTCGTAGTGAACGTATATCGTATGTAACAAAAATAGAGAAATTTGGAGAACGATGAAAGGAAAGGCGACTGAACGATCGCTTGCCTTTCGTAGGACTTCGAAAAGAAGGAAAAAAGAAAACGAACAAAATACGAAGGTACGAAGGATGATGCGTTTTCGCGCGGAGCAAAAGACCGCGCAACGGTTTAACGGAGGGTTCGCGTTCGTCCACGTACTTGATTACTCGTTCGCCAATTCGAAGAAGGAAAAATCGTTTCGTGGGCGCGCGAACTTTCCGCGGTCCGTCGCCTTCGATCGTGCGCGTTTTATCTGCGAGGTATGGCTCGAGTTACAAAAAAAAAAAAAAAAAAAAGAAGAAGAAAAGACGCGTGTAGAAAGAACAACGCGATGAACAGGAGGGTGGGCGGGAAGTCCAGCAAGAACACAGATTAAACGAGAAAAATAAGATTTGCGAATTGCCTCTAAACGAACGCTAGTCGTTCGAACGCGATCTATACAATACGAGAGCGATAAAAATCGTAACGCTTAAAAAAATATAAATCGATCGATAAAATTGTACGTGGAAAATGGTAGATAGAAATAGGATTGCTCGAGCATATCAGGAGCTAACTAGAGGTAGGATCGACATGGTCGATCGCGTCTGGCGCTTCGTGTTTCGTGCCTGGTATCTCGCGCTCGCTACAATCTCGCTTTTTCGCCATTAATCGTCGTCGGTTCGCTCGTGTTCTCGGGGTTTACGCAGAGCGAGTCTCGAAAGCGTGAACGCCTTTTCTTTCTTGGACAAACGACCACTCGCCAAGGATCACCGAGACTCACGACGTTTCTACACCTTCTCAATCTCATCCGCGGTTATAACAATCTCTCTCTCTCTCTCTCTCTCTTTCTCTCTCTCTCTTATCGTCGGCTTTTCTCTCGCGAATAATCGTTTTGAGACGATCGAATCAAGCTAGAGATCGTTCCGCGCTTGATCGCGACGGACGACAACAAAACGTCGTTGCACCGGTTCTATTCGACATTTATCGAGTTCAAGTTTGAACGCAGCGTGATTATAAAATCTCGAGGGTCGATTCGTGGCGAGTACATCGTGTCCTCCTCTTTTGGAGCTTACGTTATACACGATGTTCGTGCTTTTTCCGATTGCTCGTTCGACTTTCGCTTCTCTTTCTCTCTTTCTCTTTCTCACGCGCACTCTCTCTCTCGTCTCCTCTCTCCGTTACCGCTATCCAAGCCATTTCACTCGTTCCGTTTCTTTCATTCCTTTCCTTCGCTAAAACCTCCTCTCTCTCTCTCACTCTCTCGCTCTCTCTCTCTCTCTCTCTCTTTTTCTCACATACACACACACGTATTCGGTGTATTCGGACGCACCTATATAATTTCATGCAAGCTAAGACGCAATCATCGTCTCCCGCATTTTCTCCGAACTAAGATATTTAGACAAGAATATAACAGCGGTATAAAAAACTTTTCAACACTGAAAAATACAAATCTATCGTAAGTGACTACCATTGTTACTCGTTCCCCCAAAATGTTCATCCTTCCTTCTTTTTTAGCTTTCGCCATCCTGTTTCGTAACCCATACGTTTTTGAATCACTCGTGCGCATTACACGAACGACAGTGTACGCGTTACGTCGCGCCTGTGCTTATGCAAGCATCGTTCGGTCGGCATCGCGATTTCTTTCGTTATTCGAAACTTCCGCTTCTCCGCTTCTCGACGCGTTTCCACGCTCCACAATTTTCCTATCCGTTTTCCTTGAATTCCGCTACTGTCGTGTCGCGCAATCAACATCTATATTTCAAGTTTACATCCATTATCTTTTCTTTTTTTCAAGTCCATCAGAATATATTAAATATTTCGATCGTTATTATCAATTATATATTAGTATTTTATATCCTGTACCTACATGTACACACACACATATATATATACACATATATATATACACACACAAATATGTATGTACATGTAAACACGCGTATATACATATCTATGTATATGTATATACATATATACATATATATATATAATTGTCATTATATTATATATTATGCTTTATCACACATATTACAAAGGAGGTGAAGAATCATACCTAACATATTGTTTGTTATTCTTGTAGTTGTTGTAGTTGTTACTTTTTTTTTTTTCTTAAGGGCGATTTTCTCAAACAATAACTTTGCTGCGAAATGTAGCTTATCATTATTATTATTATTATTATTAATATTATTATTAATATTATTATTATTATTATTATTATTATTATTATTATCAATCGTCATCGTTATTATTTTTCTCTTCTTTGCTTTAAATTCTCAGCGTGCCATTGCCGGCAGATTTGCGTTTCCATCGTGTGTACGCGTGCACGTTCGTACGTATAAAGTTTCGCTATAGGCGACTACAGAGTCGCGGTTATTCCCTTTATCCATACTTTCTCGCGGCTTCAGCCCCTATTTTCAACGACGCAGGAGTCGCGCGCGGTGTTCGTACGCCTAACGTTAAGCGGCGAGTTCATCGGATTTTCGCGATTCGCCGGTCGTCAACTTTTGTTTTCTCGCAACTTGCCGACTAGCAGAGAAACGTAAATTCGTCGAGTCGCGCGCAAATATCCCGTATCGCGTCGATCGTGCTCGAAAGTGATATGTCACTTATCCGCTACGCGTGGAATCTCGACAACATTCGCGAAATAATTTTACCTAAACGCTGCTCAATTCGTACATCGGGAATATCCCCGATAACGGTTCACGGTCAACTAAAATTTTCTAATTAATCTAAGCATCGAGTGCGCACAGAGCAACCGTTCGCGGTTCGTTGATCGAGCGCGAAACAAAACGAATCTTTCATCGATATTGATTACCTACCTAGGCACGGAAATTTCGAAATTGAACATTGATTTGCGAACGTGCCGTTAAAACGTCTGATAAGGTCATTGTTTCGAGTACTTCGTATTTCGCGCGAACCTACGCCGACGTCAACATTCTGCCGGGACGTTTTTATCCGAGGAAAAGTGACCAGAGTTCCGCGTACGAAAAACGCGCACGTACGTTCTCGCGTGTGTGTATGCCTCTGTTTGTTTGTTTGTTTGTTTGTGTGTGTGTGTACGCGCCCGCGCGCGTGCGCGCGAGCAGGGAAATCGGTACGATCCGTGTCAGAACACAGGTGAACGCAAAAAACGCTCGAAGAAGAAGAAATTCGTTTAGTCGAGATCGCGCGATAGTTCTGGCACGGATACCGGTCGTTCGTTTCGGTCGTTCGCGGCGTGAAAACGCGCGAACGAGCCGAGATCTTTGTTTACGAGGCATGATAACGCGAGTGTATCGATAGAAGGAGACGTTCCGCTCGATTCAACGGCGGAACGCCGCGCATTCGTCAACGATTAGAAAAATTTGTCTAGAAAAATCTCGATCTCGATTCTCGCCCAAATACTCGGCTCGCTGTCGAGTATCGGAACAATACTACTTTCTATATAATATATATTAATATATATATCATATGTATATGAATATATATATATATACTTTGTTTTAATTATCAATTGATTTAGGTGAATTGGTACCTAGATAAGTTTCACTACGATTATATCGATCGATTAGTGGGGAGAACGTGTCCGTGCACGAACGAGATCGTGTGTCTAAGAGTTGGTCTCGTTTTCGTGTGTCGGTGTGTACGAGCTCGGGGTCGCGCGCGAAATCGTTTTCGAACGCGTATCGTTTCGTGCTCGTTTACGGGATGCAAATTTTCACCTAGTATATATATATATGAGCCGCGGTAGCTTCGTAGCCGCGCTATCGCGATCAAAGGTTTTCCGATTCCTTCGAAGCCGTCGTTAACGGTATCTCTCGACCTCGAAAATTCTTCGCCAGCCCTCTCTCCCGTCTCTCCCATCCATTTACGACCGAATCTCGACGCGTACGGAGACACACGCGGCCGACGTCGCGTTCCCAACTTTCATCCCCGAGCAATCTTTTAATCTTTCGTGGAAACAATACGCATGGTGTACGCGGTGATAAACGAAAGGCAGCGTTACGATCGTTACCGATCAACGAAAATAAACGAATTCCACGCGTGTTTTCTCGAACCGCGCTGCGATCTAATGTCAAGGAACAAACGGAGGAGACGCGACAACGCGTTGTTCCGCGGGCCGTTCACCGCGCGTCAGAATCGGCGGCCAAGCGAATCGTCGAATCGAGAACGTTTCTCGTTATCTTCGAAGCAATTGGAAAACCATCTCGATGCACCGCGTCATATATGCACGCTTATACGCTGCGTTTGGTATATGCGTTTTTAATAAATTTATCCGTGAGATAGCGACGCTGCCGAGACGCGTGAATCGCAGCGCTTGCTTCCTAATCGCGTGAGTCGCCGCGTTTCATCGCTCCTCGTCCACGCGAGAACGGTGCCGAGCGTCGACAAAATTACGCTAACTAATGCTCTTCCCTTCCTTTGTCCTTTTGTTTCGCCCCCCATTTTCTCTCCTTCCTTCCTACTCGCCGTTCACTCGTCGCGCCCCTTCGTTCACAAAAATCTCACTTGGCTTTTTTTAGACCTCGACAAGGTTCTCCGCGTGGCTCCAACGATGTTAACAAACGCGTCCGTTCGCTTCGATCGCAACTATCTTGCCAGTCGACCCACCTACGACACGGTCGAAATACCTTCTGTATATTTTTACCAAACGTTTTACCAAACGAGATCGATAAACGTAAAACACGAATGCTCGCCACGAATATTTTCCTACGTTAATGTAATAGCCGATCGGTTTACAAGATTCGATGTTGAGTTAAGTTGCGTGTATGCGAGCACCGTGGATAATTCGTGTGAACGAAGGGACGGAGATGATCGTCGTTAACGTGGCTCGTTTCTCCAGCCTTTTTCCCACCCTCTTTCTCTCTCTCTCTCTCTCTCTCTCGCTTTCTCTCTCTCTCCCTTTCATGCACTTTTCTTCTTTCTATCGCGCATACATACACACGTGTGTACAGACAATCGATTTTTCATTCTGTTTCTCGTTTTCTTGCTCGCACTCTCTCGTACACTGTTTCTCTCGTCCCTGGTTTTCGCTCTGTTTTCTCACGCGGATATCTCGTACCTCGTGTGGATCCTAGACGTCACCTAATCTATGGCGACACGTATATACAAAAAGAGTACCAAAAAAATAAATATATATGTAAATATATATATGTATATATAGATGTGGAAATTACTTTTGTTTATTCATTCCTTGTTACTAAACGTACGCGAAGGTACGCATCGGTTAATTCACGATTAATTTTTATCGATTCGTTCCCGGATGACTACATTTGTGATATCGTAGGTATGCGTGTACGCGTATGTATGTGTCTACGTGTACGTGCGCGTGTGTCTGTGTGTCGTGTATATCTTTTTCTTACGAATGCGTAACACGCTAAAACGTGTCGTTAAAGATACTCGTCGTGCGAGGTTAATCTACGAGCTTATGGTTTCAACTGACGGTGCTGCTACGTATAAAACGACCATCTATTAAGCGGAACACATAACGTTGCATACTGATAACCATCCGTGTCGTTTCCACCGTTGCGTCCTTGTCCGAAATTCGCGTCAATGTTTCCTCCGCGAACTTTATCCAACTACCGACTGGCTTCGTATCCATTTATCGAGAAGAAAATGAAAGATGATAAAGCTACGGGCGGGATGTCGGACGAAAGTTAACGCGTGGCAACGGGCCCACGGTCGGAAGCGACACCGCTGGCAATTACCACCGAGAAAAGTCCTCTGTTCCTCCTTCGAAGAATAAAACTTATAATAACGCGTCTCCGTCGAGATGAGATTTCATTTGAACTACGTCGATTGCATCATTGCGTTTGATTATATACATCGAGCGAAGAAATTCGTTAGGATCGAGAAAACGTGCATCGCGACAGGCGTTCAACGCGGATCGTATCGGTACGAGAAGGATCGGTCATCTACACAGCAGAAACCCGTGCAGTTTTCTTCGTATTTTATCCTATCGATTTAGCGTTCGTTCGCGCGAAAACAACGTTAATCTTTGCACGCGTTTCCTTCGGATCTCCTATATATCGGACGTATGAAGAGTAATTTGCTAGGAGCTCGATCGCTACGTCTCTTCCCCGTCGAGAAAATTGTAACGCGTACGTGTTTATGTGTGTGTGTGTGTGTATGTGTGTGCGCGCGCGAATCCGCGTCTGTGTCCGCCCTGGAAAGGAGCGTTACCGTGTATTCGCGAGATCGACTTACTCCAAATACACTGATCCACTGAAGAGACGTTCGCCGCTCGTTGTTCGAAAAAAAAAAAAAGAAACGCGGAGGCCCAGGTACGTAGAATCGTTTACGTTCCAACAGCAGGTTCGAGGATCGTTTACGGATTCACGGCCGAGATTAGTCCCGCGACTCGTCTCGATCGCGAGAAATCTCCCGTTTCTTCGCTCTCTCGGTATCTTGGTGTTACGCCCGCTTCGATGCTTTTTCCTTCCTTGACTTTCGAGTGCCGACGCGACCGTTCGTTTTGTACTCTCTTTTATTTCCTTGAAAATGAGTAACAGACTGTCCCGGTACGATCGTTATGGTTATTAAGCCTCGTACCATCGCGTTTTCTTTCCTCCCGTCGTTTCACACATTTTTGGAAGGGTCGCTCGGTTAAGGTTTTGGTGTATTGGCTGAGGATCTGGTACGGTTAAGCAAACTCAACGCGCGATCGTGCGTTAAGTAAATTGGACTATCGTCTTTTCAACGTCCGTTTCGAATTCCATTTCTCTACTTCGCTCTCCTAAGCCCCCTTCTTCTTTTCTTGGTTTATCCTTCCTCCTCCTCCTCCTTCTACTTATTTCGTCTCTTTTTCACAATCTCTCCTTCACGCACGCACGCACACACTCAGGCAAACGCGCACGCATTCTATTCTTTTTCTTACACTTTCGTTCTTGCTTTCCATTGACTCTCGGCATATCATCTCACCTCCGTTTCACTTTCTTTCGGTTATTCCTCTATTTTCTATCCCATGATACTTTTTGCTACTTATTTCTTGCATTCAAATAAGTTAATTAGTAAAAAATCGTTTATTTTACTCAAATATTTTGTCTACGAGCGCAACGTCACGTTTTTCACGCGGGAAACGCATGTGTATATATATGTATGTTATATATACATACAGATATATAACGTATATATACATATATATATATATATATATATAACGCACCTATGTAACATTTAATAAGTTCTTAAAAGCTAAAGACCGTGTGATACAGATAATTATCCGACACACAGCGATTCGAAGCGTGGTTGGTTTTTCATTACCTATTCAACGTCCAACGCGAATGGCTCATTTTTAAACGTTTGCGTCTTTATATTTATATCACTCTTCCGCGTTTATCTACCAGCTCGCGAGTATCGATCATTTTCTAACTCTTCGCGTCGCTCTGCCGTCTCATCTTTCCATCCGCATCTCCTCTTCCTCGTTCATTCACACAGGCATACATACACGCTTCTTCCGATTCTTTCCAATCATTTCCTTTACTCGCTTTCGTCTCAATCTTTTGCTCTCTCGTGCTCGCGTTCCATCAATCTTAATCCTCGCGGTTTCACGTCGAATCAGGTACTCGCTATCACCTCTTACCGTTTCGATTCACGTTCACACTCGTACGTTCCTTATATATTTCCGTACACCGCTCGGCTCAGGTTCGAAGCGACGGCCGCATCCTTCCATCGAGGAGAGGGCAAGCTGCCGTTTGGCTACGTCGATCGACGCTCGATTCTGCCTCGATCGATTTCTCGAGGTGGCACAGAACGCACGACGAAAGAAAGGGACGATTGCCCCGGTACGGCGCTCCGTTCCTCTCGTTCTCCGATTTCCTTTCGTTGCCTTGGCCTGTTCGACGAGAAAGAACAAGCGAGATCGCAAAAGGAGGAGGTGAAGCAAGTAGAAGTAGAAGAAGGAGGAGAAAGAAGTCAACAAGGAGGATATAGCGCGCGTTCGTCGCGCCAAAGATTTCGTTTCGTTCGAGCGGCTCGCAAAAAACGGATTGACAATCGGCGGACAACGGAGAACGATGTTCCTCGTGGTAGCTTCCGCGCCTCTGCCCGACGCGCGATCGATCGACGAGGAGATCCGTCGTCCGTCTTCGGCCGACGCGCTACGAGAAAAGGAACGAGCGAACAGGCAAGGAGAGGAAGAGGAACACCTGGAACGTATCTTCCCGTCCGACAGTCGGTAATGGGAAGAGACGATCCGCGAGCGCGAACCACGATTAAAACCTCTCGTCGGACGCGTCCAACGCGTGCTTCGTACGAGAGAGCTTTTAATTATAACCGTCTACGCACATTCGTAACTTATATATATATATATATACATATGTATGTGTGTATGTATATATATATATGTGTGTGTTTGTGTGCCGATATCGATATCGGTAACTAACGCATGTTCCATCTCGGTCGGACGAAAGGCGTTTAGGGCGACGGTCCGTTGTTCCTTCTTGGCCTCGACTCGTACGTTCGTTATAAAGCGGAACTAGCGCGCTGCACTCTGTGTATTACCGGCGCACCGACGAATCGTCGACGAGTCTTCCTCCTCCGCTGCTAAACCGTTTCCTCGTGGTGAATTGGTTGGTGCGCTGAGTATCACACGTACAAACTCGGAGATGAAAGATCGAAGTGGTCGTCGGTGCGAAAAGGTAACGTCGAGACGCATCGGTTGGCAGAAGACGATGGCGGCGGCGGCGGCGGCGGCTGCGGCGGCGGTGGTGACGGCGGCGGTGGTGGTGGTAGTAGTGTTGGTAGTGGTGGTGGTGGTGGTGGTGGTGGTGGTAGTGGATGTGTGGTGGTAGTAATGGCCGTGACGGTGGTGAAGGCGACTGATTTGTCCGCCGTGTAACCGGTAAACACGTCCATGTAGCGGTGGATAGCAGAGCAAAGGTAACTCATAGTGGAATAGTAATGGTGGTGATTGCGATAGAGCGGTAATAGCAATAGCGATAATAGCGATAGTAGTAGAATAGCGATAGTACCGACGATCAGTGGATAGTAGCGATAATAACGGTTTTCGGGCTGTGTTTCGATGCAGGTAGGTATGTGAGCAAGGGTGAGACGAAGTGTCGGACGGGCCGGGGGAGGTTGAATGAATGGAAGGGTGGGTGGCGGCGGGCGGTAGAAGGTTCTCTTAGGGGGGGAGGAGAAGTTGGTACGTAGAAGTGGTAGTTAATTAGCTAGGGTTGCGAGATAATTAGGGACAACGCAGCTGGGGTTAACACCAGCGGTACGGTACGGCTCGAGGTCGATCCGCACCCTCCTTCACCAACGGCTTGTGGAACTCGCGACCTGGTCGCGAGTGAATCGTCGCCCAGCAGTGCTCGCAATAGTACTGCAACAACAACAACAAATGAGAATGCGCGTTTCGGCGCCGTTGCTTTCAGTTTTTTCGTCAGGGGTTTGCTGCTCTCGTCAATTCGTAGTTTTCGCTTTCGCCGTCGTTATCATCGTCACTGTCGTTGACGCTGTCGTCGTCGTCGTCGTCGTCGTCGTCGTCGTCGTTGACTCGTGATACGCGACAGGGAAAATAACGAAAAAGAAGAAAAATGTATAACGAGATGAAAGAATTTACCTGTAGGCAGGTAACGTTTGCGCAGAAAAACGGCGCGAATTTGCCACCGCAACGTTGTCCCTGACACTCGTCGCACATTTGATCGTCCAGAACGTATGGTTTGACTTCGACCTAAATAAAAATAAACGAGCGATAGTTACAAACGATGGAATCGAATACAGGGAAAAGGGCGCTCGCAGTGACTACTCACTCTCTTGTCTATGTCGCCGTGTTGTAACTGAACGAATCTCGCCGATATGGCAGCTATGTAGCTTTGTTGATTACTGAAAGCGACCCTGCCGGCTCCTTTCGGATACTTGAGCTCGGGATCGGTATCGATACCGGCGTAACACACGCCTCCGTAAAGTCGATCCATGATCATCGCCAACTCGACGGCTTTCAACGGCCGTGGAACACCACCGACGAACACCGTCTTTCGTGGATCCAACGGCATCGAAGCGTCCAGCACGAAATCCGCGTCGCTCAGTCGCCACGGTCGAATTTGCACCGGCTTGTCTTTGGTCGTTGGCGAGCTCACGCATAGATACAATTTCTCCTCGTCTTGAATGCACGCGTCGATCAATTGTTGTACGGACGCTTCGTCCTGTCGTCAAGGAAAACATTCTAATTAACGTGTCTCTTTATTCGTTATTCGACGTTCTAATTAACGATCTTGACAATTTTCAATTATCGATACACGATCGTGTCGATCTTCGATATTATTTCGTTGCTTCGTAGTATCACGTACGTGAACTAAGTAAATCGAATTGCATCTTTCGTAGTAGCCAAACTGCGAGTTTACTATTACTCGGAGCATAACACAGCGAGAGTTTCTCGCTTACCTGGAAAAGCAAGAAAGCGTAGCCCTTCGGTGGAAAGTAGGATTTGCTCTCCGCTTTGTGGGGCCAGTCGACGACCAACGATCCGAAACGACGGAAACTGGCTTTGATTTCCTCTGAAACGAGACGATAACGAGCAGTTAGAAAAACGTTCGTCGTCCCGTTAAACCGTACGATTCGCCAACAGATATACACGAACGTCGAACGGATAGAAAAAGCGAATCACGGAACAAAAAGCTTACCTTCGTCGATGTCCGGTGGCAGACCACCGACAAACACCTTCCTAGAGAAGCGTTCTCCGGTCTCGCTGCCTTGACTGTGAGGACTGCTCCGACTCGGGGAGGAAAGCGGTGCGGTCTGAGAGCCGGTTATGCCGCTACCGACGCCGACTCCAACCCCGACGCCGACACCGACGCCAACTCCAACGCCGACTCCGACTCCAACACCGACGCCAACACCGACGCCATCAAGCTGACTCGCTGCATTCGGATCTTCTAGCAGCGTGCCGCTCTGATCCTCCAGACTTGGAAAGAACGGCGATTTGCCTGCAACCATAGACACACTACGTTTATTCCTCGTTATTTTCCTTTCTTTCGACCACTGTTTTTAAGACGAGAATAATCGACTCTTAACTATTCGGTTATATTAATCGACATAATCCCGGAGCCACTGCCCGCTAATTAGAAATTAAAAAGAGAAAAATTATTTTTTTTTAAATTATTTCGCGTCTCTTCTCTTTTCCGTTTGATATCGACCACCACGATCGCGCGATCCAGCCAAGCTTCCTCCAACGTTCGTTTCGTTCGCTGCTTTCGTCGAACTTTTCATCTCGAGAAAACGCGAATACGAATCGAAGTCGTTGATCCGTAGAGCTTTCGCTCCGAAAATAGATCGATGCTCTTGGATTCGTGTTAGACTGCGTGAAATATAAAGGGTCGAGGAGTATTTGCGATCGTCATAACCTGAATATCATTAAGCGTGATCGCATAGCGACGATTCTTACGCATAGACATGGCAACAAGACGGTTAGGAGAAATCGGGGCCGATGCCACGCGTAATTTCGGATCGATCCGAGAAAAACTCACTGTATCTTCTTCTGACCGGGAATCTCGCTCTTCTAACGAACGTCGCCATTGCTAACGGCGAATTCTCGTTTCGATAACGAATGCAAAATAGTCGGGCAAACGTAACCGCTTGTTTCTTGCTGTCGCGAAAAGAGAAAACAGAAAACGGACAAAGCGTACGCGCAGTCGAGCGGAACAATCGAGTCTTATTGTTCGATCTTCATCTTTCTTTTTCATTTGCCGGCAAGATCGATAGTTTCACGCCAAACTATTCGCTTCCAGGCGATCATATAGCTCGAAAAATAAGTCGATCGTCGTTTGTCCGAGCAATCGGCTTTCGAATAGAATCGGAACGATTCTTTGCTCGGTAGGTGGATAAGAGAGGACACATGGTGTCCATCGTGCTGCCTCGCCCACCCCTTCGGTTTTACCCGTTCCCGGTTTGGTGCAGTATCGATTACTCGAGCCAGCTCTGCAAGGGCCTCCAACAGCACCCGGTTCTTAGGATCTCCTATTAATCAACGTGGCTCACAGCGGTATATCCTACGCGCAACTTGACATTTTGTTTGTTTATTAACGGATTAAAGAATCCTTTAGCGTACATATAGACACGAAGATCAAAGGTGGGGCAACACGAGCGTATTTGAGTATATTTTTGCGGATTTACCGATTCTAACGTGATTTTACGATCGAACGAGATAAGTTTGAAAGTAAAGTCAGCCGGTTAAATTCGGAGATGAGAATCCGTGAAAGAAATTTTGTAAAAGTCAATGGCATAGTTATTAAGACGAATGATATTTTAATATCTTGGACGTTCTACTAGCACTGTGACGAGCGATAATCGAAAGATCGATTCCCTAATTATCGAAATTAGGTTAAAATTCCCGATCTTAATACAACTAATGCAGGAAACGAACAAACGTATGCAATTATTTATCAACGACTCGTAGAAACGAAAAAAGGAAGTAAAATTTAATCAACGCATTTCCAGCACGAGATCGCGTAACTGGCACACGCGCACGCCGCGCGACCTATCGATTAGAAGATTTTAAGTCGCGAGTCCTCCTTTTTCTACTAACTCCGCTTTACCCGATTCCTCGTCAATCATTCGTTGACTCTGACAGCAAGTTTGATCGCGGAGGGTAGAACGTTTCGTTTTTGACGCATTTTCGAGGGATCGGGACACGAGCGCGATACGCTCGCCTGCTCTGCAAATCGTAGAACGATGTCACGCGAGTTAGGGGACCACGTCCCTTTCCCTTCTATTCTTCTTCCCAGTGATACGTAAATACGCTAACCAAAGGTACCTACGTACGTATATGCCACGAGGGTTATTCTTTTTTAACAGCTTTTATCGCTAAACCGCGAACAAACACGTCGATTCTGTCCAAGCAAAGAGCCAAGTTTCCTTCTTCCGCTCCACGCTCATTTTTCTCCTATTTCTTTTCTATCTTCTTCTTCCAGCTTATAATCTCACCCGTACGATAGATACAAGTCCAGAAAGTCGTCGTACGCTTTATAGGAAGTTGATTCTTATCAAAATAAAGCGTCAGATTTTTAAGAAGATACAGTGTGTGATACAAAGATAGATAGATGTGAATTACGATACATCGCGATCTTGAAAATTCAATGGAAAAATGTTTCACGCGTCGGTGAAACGTCGGCACATCGACGTTTTATTCGACAAACAGATTTTATTATGAAAAAGGAGAATGGCGAGATAGAAGAACGGCGCAAGGTGTTTCAAGTAGCTCACGGAGAAGGGAAATAAATTGATCCACGCGTGTGATCGCGATACGTCTATATGCATGAAGTATAGACACGAGATACGAGACACGAGACACGAAACACGAGACACGAGGGTTCGAGATCGAGGGAGGCGAACGATGGCGACCGGTTCGCCGTAGAATAATCTGTGCGGATAATCGCAGCCTTATTACCAGGGACTGCGCCTATGCCATGCTCGTGCTCTCACCCTCGCGCTCCACCCTCTGGCACGTATTGTTTCGGAAAACACGGCAAGACGCGGCCTTTCACTGAAATTATATTTATTCGATTAGTCGATGGTCGTAGAATGAGAGCTTTCCTAGAGAGCAGACGTTCCATGTCCAAAGAGAATGCTGGAGCGCGACGAAAACGTTCTCGACGATGCGAATAATTTATGACGATTCGTTTAAACGCGATAACACTGCCATATTTAACGGATCGCTCGTATTCGCTACTCACGCTGCGTCTTATTAAATATTCCACGTGCGGCGTACAAACACGCGCATCAACGGAAAAGAACGAGGTACGCGATCACAGCGAAGAGTTAACGATCCTCTACTCCGATGTATTGTAATTGGTCGATTCTGATCGCCCGATGAAGCGACAGTCTGAACATTAAATGGCGAAATTAAACACGACTGTCTGAAAAAAGAAGAGAACGTGTCGTCTGTAGGAAAAATAACACGTTGGTTAGGAACCACGTGCGAGAAGCCACTCTTGGTTTCAAAATTAGCTAAGGAAATAGATAATTGAAACGTATTTTTCCGTGTTCGTAAGAATGGTCGTAAGAGAGGGGGGGATGTCGAAAACGTCGAAGCTCGTAGCACGTGTAGCAAAATTGAAACGAGGGGCGATGTTTTCGTTCGGTTGTACAGCAACAGTAATGGGGAACATCCCTCTAACGCACGCCGTCGACGCTAGGAGGTTCTATGGATCAATATTACAGGTAGCGCTGCCCCCTGTGCCCGTTCCACCTACGTTCTCCCTTCCATTCGTCACCCTTTTACACACTACACCGATACCTTAGCTTTGGCAGGTAACCAAGGTGCAAGCTTCGTTCTACATTCCTGGCCAAATAAATCAAACGCAGCGTGCGTATTTCAGAATCAGGAGAGTCATCGCGGAGTGGCGCAACTCGTTGACATTTCCACGCCGTGACCAAACTTGCGACGGACACGGTAACTGAAAGCCGAATGGCACGAGGTACACCGAATCGTTTTGTTCGCGTTTCGCGGTCGTATCGCTAACTAAACGACCCGCATTCGAGAACGCGGTGAAAAAGAAACGGGTGTGCGCGAAAGCTAGCCGAGGTGAATGACCTTTTATAGCCACTACCTCTCTACCGCACCCCATCGTCGGTAAACAGTTCCCCTTACGCTCGTTTCGTGCTTTCCTGGTCTTTCGACGTCGACCCATCGTAAGCCAGCGTTTCTCTTTTCCTTCCTCGCTGCTCTTCTTTTCCTTTTTTTTTCTTCTTCTTTTTCTCCTTTACATTTTATTTTTCTCGCGACGACGCGCACCCATTGGCACGTAAGCTACAGTACACGTACAGTGGAAACGCAGGAATCGCGCTATCGTGCAATGTTACTAACCTACCGCTCCAATAGCGGAGCGACACGATGATGCGTTGCAGCTGATAAAGCTTTCACGACACTTTCTGCGAATAAATCGAGTCTGCATGACGAACAAAAGTAGCGAAAGAGATCGGATTTTCCTATAAATTCTGTATAAATATATAAACGTTCGATAAAGGGGTTTCGGTAACAGGCTACGACAATTCTACTTCCAACTGATTCTACCGTGGCAACGATCGCGTTTATAATAACGCTGTAGCGCCACGTGATCGTAGAGAAAGTCAACGGAAAATTCGAATCTGACAGACCCATATCATTCTGCCTTCGAATACCAACGCTGTTTTGGTTTACAAGATTTAGAGGCAAACGAACTTGGGACAGATTGTTATTGCCGTTATCTGTAATGCTCAACCGGAGTTACATAATAACTTTAACTTTTTTGTGCTAACGTTCGTCGATATAAATGTATGAACGTGGACGGTTGAATCGTTATCCGATCGGCATAACAGTATCGAGCTAGAGACGATTATAACTGGCGTATACTATCTCGTGTACTTATACTAATTTTAATACTATTATAAATTCATGCACTCGTTGCATTATTAAATACGCCAACGCGTTTAATCCATCTCGACGTTTTGTCAGATAGACATCAGGTGGCGAGAGACGGTCTCGTATCGTTGCAACGTACGTTCGACCAGCTTTTCCGGGTCTAACTTTTGGAGGCGTGGAAAAGAACAGACGCGCAATCGTTTATTGGGCAACCAAACCCTGCTCGTTTCGACGAGGGAGCTGACAAATAGACAGTTGGTCACGCGACGTGACGAATTTTTTTACGAGTCGTATGCAAATGCACGGCAGCGTGTTCTAAGCGCATTTGCGCGATAAACGACTCTCCTCTGCCAGCATGATTTTCCATTTCGATACGAGCTTCATAAATTTCGGAACGTCAGCCGGCTCGTCCGGGAATATATCCTTTGTCGTAATTTCTTGTCGATACGTTGTTCCGTGTTTCTATTTGAATCGTTCGGCGATCGAAATTATTTGGAAAAGTATCGAGACGCAACGATCGTCGCTGTGAAATTGAAAAAACGAGGAGCATCGTAGGAGAACGAAGACACGGAAAGGCGAGACATCCTGACTCGATTCGAGGAGTGAAAGAGGAAAAGCCGAAGAGACGAGAAGAGAAGGGATTACCGTAATAATCGTTCATTGTTGAGAGAACATAATGAATGTTGTTTCATGAACGATGCCTGGCCATTCTTCTCTCATCACGTTCTTCCTGCCCTACTACGAAGTCCTGTTACAGTCGAATTCCTAGCAAAGATACACTCCCCCTTCTTATTTGGGCAATGGATTTAATTTTAGATAAGCTCGCAAGGATTTTATTGCTCTGGCTGCCGAAGTCGATTCAAACGGGACGCCGAGAGATACATACTCGTTCGTATTGTCTGCAAAAATCCATCGAGTAATCCTCCGATACTCTAAGTCGTGATGAATTTCCTATGTATCGTGATTACAAAACTCTATATCGTAATTTTGATATCGCGATATACTCTTTACGATTCTCGTTCGTTTCAGCGACCTCCGGATAACGGTGAAACAAGGAGCGATAGAACGCGAATAGTCTATCGGATGTTATCGGAGGAAAATCGAGAATTAATTACCGGAAGAAGGAGATCGATGGATTGGTCTCGCGAAAGGACAAGAATCGAAGCTGTTGGAGGAAATGGGAACGCGAGCGAGTGTAACGCAACGGACGCGCGATGTGCAGCGATAATGGTAATCGGGGAGAAAGCAGCAATTAAAACGTTACTAGGGGCGCCACGTTTTCGCACTTCTCTTTTCGCGGTCTCTCGGCTGTCTAGCCTACCCTGCGTCTCCCTTTCTTTCTTCGTCCCTTTTTTTCGTCTGCTCCCCACCACCTTTACCTATGTCGCTAACCCTTGCTTTCCTTTCCCTTCTCCTGTCCCTTGCTCCCTCGCACCCTTCATAACCATTTTCGAGGTTTCCATTTGCCAGCGCAACTTATAAAAATTTGCAATTATGGGCTTATTAACGACTTAGAAAATCCTGCGAATTAACGAGCGCGCGTCTCAAGAGCCAGTAACTTTACGACAGCCCTCTTGCATTCTCGTTCCGTCGACCTCGACGGCTTGTCGTCTCTCTGCCTCTACGCCACTCTGCCCTCGCCGCTTCTTCGCCCTCCGCCACTCTCTCCCACTCTCCTTCGACTTCTCCTCTTCCTCCTACCGCTTGGTTGCCGTTCGTCAACCCCATAGACCGCGATCTAACCATCCCAAGAGAGAAGTACAGAGACGCGCGAGAGGGTGAGCACGCCGACTGTGAAATTGCTCGAGGTACATAGAAACCTCGTCTAGCTACGTGTACACCTAGAGGAAACGTTAAGGCATAGAGATATATAGAAAATATCACGGATGCGAAGATTATAATATATACGAACGATATAACAGAGTAATAATAGCACAATGGAAAAATGATAGATTCTCGGTTGAGATCGAGCGTAGCAAGGTGAAATCAATTCGTCATAAATTTTATCCGAGTGGCTTTGCTCTTTCCGTGTTGCGAGTATTTCCCTGTGTATTGACTAACAATCAAATAAAAGTATATTCTCGATGCTGGAAAATACAAACGTAACGTTCGTCGCTGTAGAATTCGTCGACAAACCTGAGCTCGTGGTTATAGGTAACGCTTGAGAAGCTTCGACGCGTATCGCTGCTTCTATGAAACACGTGACGTCAACAAACGAGAAGATACAATTCTCCTCCTTTTTGCGTATCTCGCGTTAACTTCTTTTCACATCGTCGGTCTATCCCGCAGGTGAAATAGAAATCTGGTACTTTGATATTCTGGTTTCCCTACGCCTGTCGTCCTTCTTCTTCGTATTTTTACGCTGGAAAATCGCTTCGTGAGAGACGACGATTCGTCGAGTCGTAAAACGCACGATGCTTACCGGCGCGAGAAATTTTCAATTAATCAGCTATACTTGAAAAGCACGTTGAAAATCAAAGACATTAACGACGATACGGATTTAAAAGCGACGTAATCGAACGTTCGAAACTCGGCGCGATGCGATATTGCGAATCGTACCGTGTATAATCCAACAAAGAAAGGGAACGCGTGGAACGCCTGCTGCACTCTTGACCTTTCCAAAGTCTTGTGCAAGCGAGGCTGCGGAACGTCTCGCCACGTTTGCAGGAGGCAACGCGAAGAATTCGACTTGCAAACAAAGAAGAAAGCTGAAAGATCAGGAAACGCAGTTATCGCGTCTTCGTCGACTATCGTTGTAAACGACTTTGTTCCATGCTTCGAGTTGTACGGTTAATTCGTAAGAGTGGAGGATGGCGGAACCGGTGTTACGGCAGGGCGATCAAATTTTACGAATTTCCAGAGCTGAATTTCCAAACCTTGTTTTATCCTAACGATGTATATTTAAAGCTTGTTTTCGTTCTTGATCACCCGTTGTCTCTCAACGTCGAACGCGAAAGTGCTCTTGATACGAGACGCGTCTTACAACGCGTTAAGGCAGGTCTTGAAAACAGGTCTCCCCGGTCTCTCTCTGTTCTTCTCTCTCTTCTCCGTCTCCTTGTTGCACCGTGTTTCGCGACACGCTTAAACTCCGATCGAAGGGTTCAAACTCTATAAAATAAAGCGATCCATCTTCGCGACGCGCTTGCGAAGGATAGCGAAAACCTCGACGAACTGCGGACAGCTATTCATTAAAAAACGAAAGTATGTCGCAACTACGATCGTCGCGCGGACACTGCTCGTAGAAAGACTCGCGAGTTTTCGAAACCACAGTTTTTTTTCAAAACGCGACCTTTCGATACCTGAAAAATATCTTATCGCGTGCTCGAAATATTCGCAGCAACGCCTCGGACAACCATATTCTACGAATATGTAACCATATGTTCGCGAACAGTATGCGGACAGACAAGCTATTCACGAACACCAAGGAGGACGCGCCTTTACGAGAAAATTATCGACTTCTCGGCAGACGTAGCCTACCGCGAGTAACGTCAGTAGCGAGCGAGACGACTGTTTCGAGCAAGTTCGCTGTTCGGACGGTGTCGTGCATCAAGGAGACCTCCGTTAGTCGATTCTCTTTCGGATAGAGTTTGCCAGCGGCGCGTTACGGTCGCAAAAGAACGGCCTCGCGAATCATTCTGCACCGATTCGAACGAGAAGTACGCCGAAACGATCGTAGGATGATGAAGACGGCGCACGTGCGCCTGTTCTTGCAATGGCGTATGATCGCGTTACACGTTGCGTCCCTATTCTCCTCCGGTAAAAGTAGCTCGCGTGATTGGTGTCGCGTGATTCGCGCGACGCGAATACAACTCCCCGGTAATTACCCCTAATTGCGTCGCTCCGCGATAAACTTCCTTGTGATAATCGTTGCTTTTAATCGACCAAGAAATTGCTTTTTCCGTCGTTCAACAAACCATACGCGATCTCAAGAGCGACTGCGGTTGGCCATTAGCGAGAATAATTCAACGAATGCTGGCGAATAACATCTGTAATCCTGTTAGATCCGTAATAGACCATTAGATATTCGTAGATCTGTTCGCAGAATATCCGAAGAATATTGTCCTTCGAGGACACAGATCTTTTTATTTAAAGCGATATTATCGATATCGACTTAATCACGTACGGTTGTCTGAGACAAGACTGTGAGAATTAGAGAAAATCAGATCGGAGAGTCGTATTTGAAGCGAGTTTTGTCCATTTGTTATTGTTCGAAACTGTCGAGATACTTATGCACGATAACGGAGATACGTGGACTGTGCGAATGCTACGTTTCGTATAGAAATGAAAGACGAAAGAAAAGTTTGTACTTAGTTTATCGGAGAGAAGCCGTATAGAGCAGGTTTACCCTGCAAACGAAGAACGTCAACGACGCGAAACTTTGCCAAGGATGCTAGGAATGTGGGACAAGGAAAATCTTACGCCTTGGCTTCGATGCGTTATATCGCGACGACTAGCGTTCCGCTGGTGAAAATATCGAGTATCGACGTGCTAATTTTTATCTCGATTCCGTCTCACGTAGCCCTCTTTTACCTCGAGCAAAGAAACAGAGAAACGCGAGAGGAATGTTGCGGGGCGAAAGGAAATATTCGGGCAAAGTATCTCCGTGAAACAGAACGTTTCCTAGCGAGAAATCAGACAGGTTGTAACACACAAAGGTCGAGCGTACACGGGAAATGAATTTTTCCGGTTTGTACGGTAGACTTGTCGAGTAACGAGCGACCAACTCGTTCCGTTTCATTATGCAAGCAAGGAGACTAGAAAAAATACGCAGCGATCGAGCCTCGTTGGAATCGTTTTTTTCGCGGTTGGTCGACTTTATTAGACGCCTGGATGAAATATCTATGACCTTGACGCGATCAAAGTTTTACATTTAAATCGCGATCCTCGTTCGGGGAAAAGGTCATTTCGCCAGCAAAACTCTAATTCGTTGCCTGCTTGTAACAAGTTGCGGAAAAGTTTTAGACCGTTTTGTTCAGGCATGCGCAAACTCCGTGCTCTGGATTATCCGAATAATTGATCCATCTACTTTTACATAATGTTTCGGTAGCTATACGGCTCGTGCAGTAGCCGTATTCGTTGAACGTACAATCGGTTGCCTTGACCTTCCGATCCTGTCTTGTATATTTATCGGTTTTCCTCCGTAAAGATCAGCGAAAATACGTTCGTTAGCTGCTGTGATAACAACAGCGGAACGGTTCTCAGCAGAGTTCTCTTCCACTTTTCTTTTTAGCTTTTTCATGGCGATCAGGCGATCGATTTTTATCGGCACGCGTGTACATCGCTATGCTCTAAATAGGTTCTCGCTTGTGCGTTTCGCGTGCGCTTCACGCTTTGAAGTTTCACGTAGAAAATCGTCGCATCAGCGGAGGACTCGGTGCGTGTCTGTCACGCGCCCGATTCCGTGCATGTTCGTGTAATTTTAGTTCGTGCTTGTCCGCTGGCAGAACCATACGACGCTACGTAGTAGAAAATTCTTCGCTTTTCGATGACGCGCGAATCAGAGCACGACTCTCTTCCTCGGTTAAGATAGGATTTTCTATATGCGTCGGTACGTCCGTACCTGTTCCATGGGAATATACGGGAAATCTCTGTGGCTGAACTTGCAGGAAACCCTACCTCTAAATACCAGTTTTCTCCATAGTCGTTTTGTGCTCTTTTCGATCGAAAGATCGCAGAGAATCGATTTTTTTTTTTTTTTTTTTATCGGACGCTGCCAGTCTGCGTGTTTTTCCCTTCGAAGGATATCGAAAGGAAGGAAAATTCGCGATTAAAGGACAACACGGTGAAGGTAATGGAGGTAAAGGAGCGAAGGGAAGAAGAAGCGGAACGTTAAACTACGAATATCCCTGGAAGAGGAGGCCAACGGACTAAAGTACAGGCTCGAAGCCAGTCCTTTTCCAGCGATTGCAACGAAGAAGGAGGAAACGAGCGTCGCGGAGGAGGGCTTCGTTTCCTTGATTGCCGTCAGAAAAGTGTACAAGCCTGTTGCAAAGGCGTTGCGCAAGCGTAAATTTTAATTGAGCGTACCACGGGCTCTGGTCTCTCTCGAGGAATCTTCCTGTGGCGTAGCGTAGCGAGACGTGGCACGCCGCAAGTATCAGCGAAACGTTCGAGAAACGGCGAAAAGAGGAAAAGAACAAAAGAACCAAGACAAGAGGAAAGAAAAAGGAACGAACTGGCAGTTTTCACTCACCGTGCAGTTGCGCGAGCGATTGCAGCGTGCTGGCATTGCAACTTATGTATCCTGAAACAAAGAAAAGTTCAGTGGGTTCGATTAAACCTGCATTTCCATGAAATCGGTAGCGACGATCGATATTCTACGATAAAAGGTGAACTGATTTTCAGTCGATTTTCGTCGATTTAATCAAATCGCCGAACGAAGCGAAGCCACATCGATCAACTGCATAAACTGAAAAGTATCTTCCCGTATGTTAAAAAACTGCATCGTGTTTATATTATATCGAGCAAACGAAGCGCCACAAATACGAAAACAGTGGATCGAGATTGATAAAAAGCAAAGTTGATCGATTTAGCTTCTGAAAATGGTAAGATTTGTCCCAACAGGAGAAAGAAACCTTGCGATTCGTTCGATCGTAGAAAACTACTTTTGCCTTTTGCAAGCGTCTCTCGATCAGCCATATCTTGGACGTGTGAGCGTATTGGACGTGCATCCACGCGCGGTAACGCTAGACGCGCGCGTGAAGTTACGAGCCGGGATATTGTATCGCAAGGATATAAAGGTAAAGAAAAAGAAAACGAACCGCTCGCGTGCGGTTCTCGGAGATCGCGTTGCACAGTGTCGTAAGTAGCGACACGAAAGCCCGTTGCCGGACACGTGGATCAAACGCGGTTTCACCGTTTCGAAAAAGTCCGCCGCGTTACCTGGCTTATCGAGAACGCGACGCTGCTAACCGTTAACCACAAACGAAATAAGTCGAACGAGAAAACGCCGGCAACTCGAATCTACGGTCAAACTCTCTGTGCGAGGTTTTGCGGCTTTGCAGACTCCTCGACCGGAGATAACATCGACACGCGCGTACTTCGCTGAGTCGATGCTGTTCTTGTCTTCGTCCAAGGAATCTCCGCTAACGTCTCGCTATATTCGACTATTTTTACGCGGCAGTTGTATTACGTTCTGTTGTATTACGCGCTTCGATATAGCGTTCGAGAGATCGATGTTGCGCCGTTAACATGACGCTATTAGTAGCTACGTACAGGATTCGCGTTCGCAAAATCTTGTAAAACGCGTTTCATTTATCTTTCTCGTCTACGACGCTCTTAACTTTTCGCGTCTTTCTTACGCGTCCTTTCTTACTTTTTGTTTCTACTATTTTTTACCGCGTTGACGTCGTTCGCGTACTTTATACCAACCGTATATAATATAAATGATAATAACCAAGGTTGTGGATGCAACAGACAGCTAATTTTAATTACGAAATCGAACTTTGTCATCGATAATATCGTCGATGATAACGAAATCGAAAGTTGTTACGCGCGATCGATCTTTCGATAATTCGAAACTTCCAACGTTTCTGCCGTGAAATCGAGAGAGAAGGTGTCGCGTAAACTAAACGCGCGACTTCCAATCTTCTTGGCGAGTGTTTCCATCGATTTGGACGTGTGGCGAGGGAAGATGGATCTCGAGTGCGAGAGCGAAGCTCGCGAGATAGAGCCGCTTTGCGATCTATCGTCCACTCGACTCTCGTTCCGCCCTCCTGACAATCGAACGTCTTGTTCCGTCTAGCGGACGTTGTTACATAATTCTTTCGCAGCCGTAACGCGCTAGCAAGCGAGCAACAAGAAGAAGAACAAGAAGCTTGAAACGTGCTAACGCTGGTAAAACATGGGTGTTCGACGAAAAGGTAATAATAGCAACCGCAGACTTTGACTTTGCGCCGCTGCGACATACTTGGACGACGAATGAGATAAAAATCGACCGCGTTGCCTAATTCTTCCCGGTCGCTTCGAGATTGCGCGCGTTCGAGCGTTTCCTTCGACCTCGCGCAAACCGAACAAGACGCGAACGTTCGCCCAACGTGTGGGGAATTTTGTCGACAGTTTTCGTCCTTACCGATCGAGATCTAGTTTCCTTTAAGGATCATAAACTTGCTCGATGCGATTGGCGTTCGCGTATTTACGCGGCAACTGCACACCTACCGGATTTTCCGATTCAAGGTTAATTAAACGAGTCGCGACTCCTAGTCGGCTCGATCGTAATTCGAAAGTCGTCGACTAAAAGGCAGAAACGTTAATTACCACGCAGAAGCAAGTCGAAGTACGCACTTATACGTATATGCAGGACGCCGTCGAATAACCGCTGTACGCAGAGGAGCACGCGCGTGCTTGTCGAGCCGAGAGAGTTGTGCAATCGGCTCGAATCGAAAATATCCACTACAAGTATATTCGGGACGCTCGTTGCGCGAGCGACACTTCCCTGTTGCCACAGTCGGCGCGGCAATAATCTCCTCGTTTCTACACCGCTGTCCCGCTCTCGCACAAAGCTCTTTCTCTTTTCTTCGCTTTCCTCCGGTATCCGATCTTCGTTCCGTAACCCAACGATCGAGTCGAGCAAATACCGTGTAAGTACTCGTATCGCAAAAATTGTCAAGAGATCTAACGACAAGCGTAAGGAAATTCGAGCCTCTTAAGAGACAAAGCGATCGACCTCACTTTTTCCATTCTTGAGGTTTCCGGCTTCCGACTGGCTCGTACACACGTGTACGCGTATACTTACGTGCCTTTCAACAAGCCCCATCAAAGTTACTTCACGGATTAACCAACTTTCGATCGCACGCTACATAAATTAACCTGCTCCAGTCAGCCGTCCTTCGGAGCGTAACAAGCAAAATATTCGAAAACATCTGCCCGTAAAGTCTTCTTTTACGATTACTCTCGCATCAAATACCGGATCAAAGCAACTTTAAGCGAAAACCTGTGCGATAAAAATCAAGTTTCAAGCGTTTTCTCCTTTATGAAAGACGTATCGTTATTTAGCAAAATCTAAGCAACGGATCTCTCTTTCCCTCTGGCTACGCTGTCGCCGTTGATAACCACACAGCTGCGGTTGATGCGGCGTAAAAACTTATATAGAAAAAAAAAAAAAAAAAAAGAACGCCTTTATATTCACGCAAAGTCGAACTGAAATTTATCGGAGGTCGTAAGCGAAGAAAGAAAATTTCACTCTCGAATCTCTCAGTTTCTTATCGACGTACGTACGCGAGTTCTAAAACACAATAGTCGCGTTTCGAGCGAACGGGGCTCGCCTTTCCATCCCGCGAAAAGGCGCGTCACAAAACCACGACGGCTTGATTTTTTGCCAAACGACTTGGTCTTGCGACACGTCGATCCGATCAAATTTCTCGACGCTTTCTCCTTCGCGGTCCCCGGCTGAAAATCTTCGCGATCCCTTCCAAGTTCCCCGTCAAAGTGTGCGTCAGGCGACAAATATATATATATATATGTATATACGTAACTGGACAAAGTTTCTACAATTTTCAAAAGTCGACGATATACGGTATTCTCTTTTTTCTCTTTTACGACCGATTCAAAATCGCGGTAGTTTAATGCAACCGGACAACCGGACGTTAGCTCGTAGAAGAAACCGGTTCCGGGCGGCGCGCTACGCCGCGCTGCGCAACGCCGGAGTTTGGTCACCCGCGCGAAATCAAACGCGAAACGAGACTCCGTGGCACGATGGTATATAACGATTCGCTTTCCATACTAGATATTTCTGCCAGTTACCAACTTAACCGGAACCAAGTAACTAGCGTAAGTACGTTCTACATCTAGTTCGAGCCGAACCGAGCCGAGCTTGTTTCGTCTCGCGTTTGAATTCGCGCATTGAATTTCCTCTTAATGGCAAATAAAATGAATCGCTGATCGACGGTCTTATCAATTTCGGTATACCGCTTCTTTTACGCAGTGCCGACTTCCTCCAGCGCTAAATAAGTAAATTAAAACGCGGAATCGCGTCGTTTATTCGCTTCGCGTCTTCAAAGTTTAACGGCGTATTCGCTTTCAAAGAACGTGGAGTCGCAGAAATGTATTTCTCCGCTCGTCTTAAATAACAAACATCGCGTTGAATATATTTTTACCGATCAGATACGAACATACGGTTGGTCGTTCGTAACGCGGATAAATTTTACAACGTGTTCTCCGACTTTTCCTAACGTTAGGTATCTAACGCAGGATCTCGACCATGTTCCTTTCTGATCATGACCTTGGCGCTTAACGACACCTGTGACCTTCGAATAAGCTCGCTTCCACGGATTATACACGGTGTTCCTTGATGATCCTGCTCCGGTGATCGTATAGTTAAGGAATGCTCGAAAACACGCAAAAACCGAACCACGAGGAATATTTTTTTCGTTCGTATTGCGTTAAATTTTTACATACGTACGATAAACTGCGCGATATGCTGCGATAAATTCCGTCCTATATCGTATTACCATTAAAAAACGACGGTTGCTGGCCGAGAGAAGAGGAAAAACATGGAGTTGCAAGCGGCTCAAAATGGCGGGAACTTTCAAGGCGACTTTGTACTACGACGTACTACTATAGAGTAGAACGTTCGAGCTAGCGGCTGTCTTGCAACTTGAACCGAATAGCGGTATATCCGTACCGTGTCAGGGAAGCAAAAGTTTAAACGTGCATCGACCTTTCGCGTTTCCTTTGGCTCATCCGTTTCGCTGAAACTAGGATCGCGAACGTTGGACGTTTGCCTATCTATTTCTGTCATATTTCTATAAAACATCGTCGAGTATTTACACGTTTATCCGATGCGGATAATTACGTAAAGCGTATATTCCCGTCAAGATTTATCATCCAAAGGTTTCCGATAATCACAGCAAGCGATCGATGATAAAACGAGTCGAAGAATGCGCAGGTTCCGTCTCCGATCCAACGATAAATCAGCGCAGGACTCGGGGAAAAAGTTATCGCGTCGAATTCCTTCCGCCCGGTGTAAATTAACGTTTATTCTAACGTCTTATCAGCTTCGGTAGATACAGCCAAGAAATGCGTCACAGTTTTCTTTTTAAAGGAAGTCACTCACACGCTTTCAAACTCGTTGCCTGTTAAATCGTAGGAAACTGCGTTTTCTGTTTCTCTACGGTCGTCAGATTCGAAGAATCGCGTCACAAGTCCGAAAGATAACCATTTACTTATTCGTTATTATTGCTTATCGTTGTCAGCACATTATTCGCGTGCGTTTTTCAACGTCGTATTCGAGAAAAGATTAGAATTACGCCGCGTAACGGCGACTCCACGACCGACTACTCTCTTCCTACGTCCGTTTCCCGTTCGCGCTCGTGGCAGCCATAACACGCAACGTATTGCGACACGGAACGACGCTATGCGAAGAATCGATTGTTCGAGGCTTTCTGAAACGCGCGATGAAATCGATGCTACGTTACGTAAACCACGGGCAAACGAACGTCAGTTTTTGGATGGAATCGAAATCGACTATCGATCGGTTCGATCGGTGAATTTAGGCGAGCGCTTGATCGCGTCTCGCATTACGTACGTCGTGTACGTCAAAAACCGGGATATCGGGAAATGAACGCTCGCTTCTGTCTCGACAAAATCCAGGCAGGAATATTCGTGAATTAAAATTCCTTGAAAAGTGAACAATTTTCGTACGGCTGTCGTCAACGGACGACGAAACGAAGGTTTCGCGAAGCGTAGTTGTCTCGAACGAAGGACGATGTACAAACCTTGATCCTTTCTTTCCGTTTACGGGGAACGATTTACGAAAATCTAGAAATACCTAAAGGATTAAAGTCCTATTTACCGATCGACGACCAAAGGGACGGATTCGTTGATTTTCCTACGAATACGATCGACGAATTGACACGTTATCGTGGCTATCGTCGTTTCCTGGTATAAACGCAACTCTGCGTCTCTGGCAAGCGCGAACGTAACGCAGCAACGATCGTTTTACTATCGCGAACGCGTTGCTCGATGATTCGATCGGAGCGGTACGCTCGACGAAGGTCGACCACGCATTACGTACGTTATTTACTTGTATCCCCACCTATTCGGCTTCTCGCGATACTAGTTGCTGCGAGATATGAAAAGCGTTCGTACGTTAATGGTGCATCGTCGAGTCGGTTTGAATCGGTTCGAGTTGGAATTCTACTTTGACGTGTCTCGCAACACGATCTCGAATCGTTCCTGTCACGACGTCTACTTGGTGAAAGTGTTAGATAACGATTTTATTCGTGGCACGCTGCTCTGGCCTCGAATCGTACCAACAATTTAAAAAAGAGATCTCTGCGTCGTTGCTCTAGACTGTGGCCGAAACGCGAGCAAAGTCACGACATTTTTATTCGTGCACTGTGTACGTTGGTCGCGAGAATCGCATTCGTATCTGGAAGCTGCGAAATGACAGCGAAGACGATGGTTTTAGAACAATCTCGAGACACCGGTTAGAGCACGGCCTATTCAATTAGAGTGGCATCGGTGACATAACGCGAGCCACGATACGGATGTGCATATTAACCTATTTAGCTCCGTTACACGCGGACAATGCATGATACGCGTTGCGCGCGATGCGAGCGACTTCGAAATGGACGCGGAAGAAGGTGGACGTGGAATGGAGTTAGACGAAATTCAAATATCTCGCGCCATTACGTACAAGACGGTAGACGCAACACCGAGCTACCTAGTTTTCCCAAGTAGCGTCGATCGGATCTGCGCGTATGTAACGAACGCACGTGCGCGTGAAACTCTATCTCGTATAAAATTCTTTCTCTTTTTCTGGACGAATTTGCATTCGAACGAAATCGTGCGATTTTTCGTTATACGACCGCGATATTATCGTCATCGCCGTTGACGGACGAAGCGCATATAGCTGGCTTCGAACATCGAACAAAACAGAGGAGAACGGACGAGAAGACGGTGCGAAAAGATAACTAATTAATAATCGCAGAAGAAGTAGAACGCGAAACGATTCAGTCGAGTATTTAAGATTAAAGGCGAATTCGACGTAAATTCGATATTTACGTAAACGTTTATCGCGACATTATACGCGTCGTTGAACGCGTTTTGCGCGAACAATCGCCGTGCACTTTACATAATCTTCGACCCTGCGTCTCAAATACCGCAGAAATATATAGCCTCGTTATCTCTCTCGCTTTATCCTCGTCGTTCCTCGGCTCCTTCTTCCGTAGTTATAAATATTACCGAGTTACGTTGCTTTCTTCTTTCGTGTCGCACGCTGCTCCGTTTTTATACGAGCTTTCCAGAAACCAAGCACGCCGGCTTCCGACGAATTCTGTTCTTTACGAATTCCTTGATTTCATTGGTACGCGAGTTATACGAGCCGCTTCGAGTGAAACTCGTCGTTCGTCGCAAGACGATGACGCACGATGCTTCACGAAAATATTTGAACGCGTTGCATACGCGTAGTGGTACCTATCGCTTTGTTAACTGGCCACAGTGAATCCCTTCCACTTTTGTCGGGTTCCTGCTTACCGAGCTCCGTTTCGTTAATCGGTCGTGCAGCGAAAGCAAAAGTAGTGGATGAGAAAGCAGCGACCAAAAAATCCGCACGAGCGAGACATTTACCGAAGCATCTTTGGTTTCTCTTGTCAGAGAAATCGATTTGATGTTCTTTTAGATGGAAGAAACATCCGATTAACGGTAAAAACGTGGAAGGATTTTCTTTTTTCGTCGAGCCGGTTTCGCATCCTAAATTTGGACGAAATCTGGTTCGCGTCGAACGGTTAACGCCTCGGAAACGCTAGGCATCGTTCGAAATAGAAAAAGACTTGCTATCTACGGAATGCAAGCGCCCCGTGCATCCGCTCCGTTACGATTCTATTCCGGTCCACGCGAGCAAACCGGTGAACTGCTAGGCCATGCTCGACTAGTACGCGCCTCTATCTACCGCTCGACGCTGGAAATTCGAATTTCGACGACGATCAACGAGAAGACGTACGTACGATTCGCGCGCGCGTCTAAAAATTCGAATTCTAAGAACGTTCCAGATCGGCAAGAAGAGGCGTTAAAAAATGGTCGGAAACAATGGTAATTCGGTAATAGGTCCACAACCGTCGAAAAACCGTAGAGCGGAGGGATGCGGGTAATTCCGGGGACCGAACGGAGGGGACGAGGCTTGGGGGAAGATTCGAACGAGGTGGGGTGGGCGAAAGAGAGGAGCCAGGCTAAATTTAAATGGCCCGGTACTACTCGTGCGTCGTTAACGAAACGCACTTGGCTGCCGTGTACGCTGTTCCCCGGTCGTGCTACTCCCCAGGACGTAGTACGCATACAGACATGTACGCGTCGCGTGCACGTGCGTCGAGTCGGCCGATCAGCTGGCCCGCATATAAGGGTTTCCACGACCCTCTCTCTCCGGCGGCGATTCCGTCCGGGTGTCCGTGCGTTTGACTCGGCTTTCTCCTACTTCCGGCGCTCTGCGATTCGTTCACGCGAGCGTTGTTTATTAACAACGCTGTTTGACAGGTTGTTCTATGCGGAAAGTAACGCGTGCCATCGCCTACTCTATCGGCAAGATCGGGCAGCTCTCAATTTTACGCGTGAAAGCTCGGCTTCGCCTGTGGTCGGTCAACGATACGTACGAGTCGTATATATGGTTTGGCAGAAGGTACGCGGAACGAGCTTGTAAATTGAAACGCGGAGAAAAAAAAAGCGACCACGAACGTTGCCACTCTTTGGAATTTGCCGCTATTCGCGATAAGTAAATTCGTCGAGATAAATACGTTGTTTTCCGAAGATGTAGGATACCGAGTAGCCAGGTTATGAAATTGGCAACTTTTTGAAAGCGAGGAGTCGATCAATTTGGTTTCCGAAAAGTTCGTAGAAATGTCAACTGGAACGCGACGGACGAGAATCGTCGAGAGAGGCACGTTCTACCGACAGGTTTCTCCAAATTTCTATTTTCTTGCGTGGAAAAAGTAGCGGAGTATTAGGAGAGCGTGAAAAGAGGAAAAAGTGAGCAGCGCGAGAAGGGGAGAAAAGGAGAAAGAGAGAGAGAGAGAGATGGTCGGGAGAAAAGGTCGGATCCGGCTTACAGGAGGGTGGCTGAAACTATGCGATCGATAGTTGAATGCCCTCCAGTTGACATGCGTAGCCCGTACCTGCTTCGCTTACGATTCACCCCCGATAACTTTTTCCCCTCTTTCTCTCGGTCTTGTCGTTATCTTGCCTTTTAACTGATTCCGTTTTTTTCTTTTTCTATCTACAAGTGAATATGCCATCGAAGAAAAATCGCTCGATAACGCATAGAACGTACGAGTCGACGCTATCGACGCTAACAGCGAAACTACCAGTCGACTAGCGCCGAACTCGACGCATGGAAATTTCCATCCAGACGAATTCTCTTCACCTTTGCCTCGCGCTTCTGTTCCACGTTCCACGTATATTTGTACTTCCTTCTCCATATTTTTTCGTTTTCGCCGGGCCGATCGATGCCACTCGCACACGCGAAATATATCACAATTGGTGGAAAAATAGCACGCTTTTACTCGTATAAATTACATCCAATTAGTTGCCGTTAATCGGCGTTAACATTAATCGGCGAAATTACGCGATCAAACGATTTAACCGTAATTGGCCCCGCTACGCCGAATTATAATAACCTTCGCGATAATAAATAGCGCGAGGAAGGGAATTGTTAAGATCTGTAAAAACGTTATATCTCCTCTAACGACGAACAATGTTATGCATACATATATGTTAATTCGATTGCTATATAATTCGTGGTGATTAAAGTTTGCCACTTGTATTTGTCAGAGGTTTGAAATACTTGAAAAGCGAAAATATAGAGATGATAAATAAGCAAAGAATCGCGTAAATCGATAAGTAAATATCGTGTGCTAATACGTGGTTAATATTTACATGACGTTGCTGTAACGTCAGCGGTCGTATACGTGGCATAGATCTGTTCGTTTTGCTCCAAAAACTCGCACGTAAAATGCGGGGGAGAAAGGTTGGAAATCGCGTTAGCAGAACGCCGCTCTGCGTGCCAATCCAAAACGTAATTTACTGTTGCAAATATCGTACACGTATTTCGTGCACGTTTCGTACGATGCGATCGTAACGAATCGCAAGAAAGCTATACGATACGAAACGAAACGGCAGAGAAATTATGGAAAACTTGGTCGAGTAAAACGCTTTGATTACACGATCGGTTCGCTGAATCGCGCGGCCTTATTATCAAGATGTTGAAACAGAAACGTTGGCGTTATTGCTAAAGAAGGAAATCGATATCTTATCGGGGTTTCGCGATAACATCGAATATCCTGCTCGCAAAACCCTAGATATATACGTTTTACGTATTAAACTACACGTTTGTTTCTTTGCAAAGCGTATAGGCAAGTTGTTAGGATGTAGGTCGTAGATCCGTAGATTTCCAAGTTACGGTTTACGCAAAAAGAGGTCAACGGTAATGCAAGGTGCATACATCCAGCTGATCACGAATTCACCGAAACATTTCGCTTGTTCGCGCATCAATGGAAACGCGATGACACGACCAACTTTCTTGCAGAACAAGTCGCTGCCGTTGGTAGCGGCGGAAACAAGAGTCCGTATAATGGCATGGTTTATTACGATCCATAGTTAGCTCGCGAAAGGAACACGTATTTCGTAAAATCGTAGACGACCTAAGCGTTCGTCGCAACGCTTTCCTAAATTATCCTATCATTTTTGTAATATCGCGCTCCGGTTGAATTATTTATAATTGTTTTTCGCTTTCTTATATTATTATTATTATTATTATTAGTAGTAGTAGTAGTAGTAGTAATAGTAGTAGTAGTAGTAGTAGTAGTAGTAGTAGTAAAATTACGTAAAATCATTGTCACACCATCGATAATCGGAATACAGGTAATCGATGAAACGTCCGAGTCTTCGAACGCTACCATTCTTTTTGCCTATGCACGACACGTGCACTAAAACGTACGAGTTATATAATTATTCATTGTTACTTACGTAACGCCGTAATCGCCGAGCGAACCAAAGGAATACGAGATAACGGAAATGCGAAATACGGTCGACGATACAGCAACGTCAGAGGTAAATATACGTGTACTATGCAAGTTTCTGGAAACGGATGGATCTCTAATTGTAAGCTTGGAGTCGAGAAAAACACACGTGCGAACAAACAGGGGGAAAAAGCTCGGTGATGTAACTGGATTCATCGGTAGACGCGAACGAGCGTAATCGAAAGATCCCATCTGGCAAAAATTCGGCCTGCTACGATTTATTTTCGAACGATCGGTCAACCATCGACGAAACGAAGTTCGTCGACGAACAACGGCTCGTTTTCCACAGGTTCGTGTTCGCGACGTTCGACAGTGGATTCGACCCGATCGTAACTAGCCAAAACGTTGCAAGCAACGGTCACGATGTCCGTCTCGTTTTCGAAAGTCGGTCGAGGCTGTTGCGACAAGGGACAAGTGGTTGAGAAACAGCGCAAAGGAGAAAGGGGCATTTTGTTCAACGCGAAAGAACCAACTATGAATCGTCAAACGTTCGTGTAACGATAGCTCGTGCGTAATGTAGATATCGGGTCTAACGTTCGATGGGCAAGGGATCGTCTATTTACGTTAGACCGATATTATATATACAGCTAGAACAGCCAAGGTTCCAGTTAAAGGTCGGTACAATCCCCTTCGTTGTGCATATTTCTCATCGAATCGACTACCCTACTGTTACCAGACCTTTGAACGTTTCGAATCTAACGCGTTCGCTTTGACCTATGGAACAACATCCGCCAGAATAATTCTCAGGATTTCAAATATCGCGATACGCGTACACACGGAATAATACGGAGAAACGCGAACTGATCCAACTTTTTTCGAAAATCTCCGTGATTTCCTGCGCGTTTTCGCAGAACGGAAAACATCAAAGAGAAAAGGAAAGATTACATTCGTTTGTCTCGACGTAATCTTTCGACGTAAAGAACGAGGAATTTTTCTATCGTCTATCCGTATATCTACTCGTTTAACTCGATAAACGGTACGGTTCTTCGACGATAGTACCTCGATCTCGATCTTTCTTTCTTTCTTGTACTTGAACGTTTGAACGATAGCGCGACGATAGCGTAAAATGCCGGAATAATTACGACGTGAATAAAAGATGGTAGAGAGAAAAGGAGACGAAAAGTATCGGCGGTGAGGCGTTACCAAAGAAAAGAGGCGAAAGAAGGCGTGAAGGGGTACGCAACCTGGATCAAAATGCATTCCAGCACGAAGTACACAAGCAGGGAGAGGTTTTCCCGAGGGGTAGAGTGTGAAATTGTGCGGGTCAGGCCAGGTCAAGGCACTCTATCGGCGAGCGAAACAGAGGGTGAGCTAAAAATCGCGACTCGCGCTACGAATCGATATTGTATCTGTACGATTTCACGAATACCTGTCTTACGCACAACAATTCAAGTGCAAAATCTCGAAGATAGAATACAACGGTACAATTCTAACACGCGTTAGCACGAACATCGAATCGCACAATTTGAATGAAAGACGAACGATCGTATTATGTAAGCGTATCTCGCAAAATGTGGAATACTATTCGTTTCTATTATAGCGTGCGTACGTGGTTTCCTGCGGTCGAGTGTGAAACAGGTGCGTGGCACCTGACGTACCTGAGGGACGAATCTTTTAAAGTTTAAAAGGACGTTCTTTCGCGAAAATCCACAATGGAGACCGTTCAAGCGTTTCAACACGATACGACACAAAACGATTCATTACGATACCAGAAGCGTGCGTGACACGGACATCCCTCTTTGCCACGTGCACGCGTAAATACATACCTACACACTGGTGCGTTTGGTATCACGATTGTCATCACCCATCATCGATTTGTTCGACTCAACGCCGTTCGAAAATAGCAATTATTTCTCTTTCAGTTATTCCAATTTGAAAGTACTTGAAAACACGGCAGTTGTCGTTAAAACGTAATATCAATTACCAACGTAATATCAATGGTGATTGACGGACGAGCAGAGTAGCGCATTCTCTACGCTTAAATTATATAAACAGGAAGAACGAAAAAAGAATAAAGGACAGAATGGAAATTTTCGAACGCGCTCTTTCATTCTTGCTTGGAAAGTATTTGTATGTTACGACGGGCACAGTCATCGATGAATCGTCATTGAAAGCTGTGTATGTGTATATACGGTATATATATTTGATGTTGTTTATCAACTACCCCCCCCCCTCCCTTACTCCCAACACGCCATCGTTTGATGTCCTCTAGTAATATACCGTCTCTTCCCTACTCCTATCGTAGTTACAGAAATTAAGGCACGCGTATAGATACTCGTTACGAGATTAGAAAAGAAACTTATTCGAAAGGGAGTAGTCGCAAAGGATCCACGCAACGTTAAGGGGGGATTAGCTCGAGACAAAAAGAGCGGTGAAAAAAAAAAAGAAAAAGAAAGAAAGAAACGTAGCGCTCGCGACGACGAAGAGCGCGAGGCAGGATGCGCGGCTACGCGGGTGCGAGGTGCGATCACGTGGCGGGACACGCGTCGACGAACTCTCGGCTCGAGCCGAAAACGGGCAGGCTGCACGGAGTGTGGTTGCGTCACCGTGCTCCGAACCCGTGATCACCCCGCGCGGCCTCTTTGCGAAATTCGAGAGAACCATCGAACGCCATACACGCGACACGACGCACGAGCCTGGTCTCGCTGCTGGAAGGAGCGAGTACGAACGATCGTTCGTTCAACGCGACGACTAACCTACGACAAGTTTCATACTCTACAAGTACATAATATAGGCACCTTTATTGGGGAACGTGGTAGTCCAGATGTCGGCGGTTGAAGGTGTCTCAGCCGGCGCAGCGCCGAACGCGCGAAACATCTTCTTCCGCTATATGGATTCCTATGGGTGCGACTACGGTCGCCCGATGAAGCCGTTGAATCTTTTAACGCGAATGTTTCGACGGTAATTCGTAGGTTACACCAAAAATCTTTTCGACTCCGTTTTCGTCTGTTGCCGTTGGTTGTTAAACTCGTTCCCCGGTCCGTCCACTCGGCCCGGTCACGATGGTCGCCGCGCACTTTGAACCTCACCTCGGCGAACGACTCCTCCTGATTTTCGATAGATTCGGCACTACGCGGGTGACACGGAGCGACTGCACGCAACAGGACGTGATCAGAGCATCGGAAGTTTCGAGTTTATGCACAACACACATACGGACAGGAACGGCACACTAACGGGCGCGAGCAGCCAGGCCGAGCACCGGAGTACCGGGGTACCGTTTGCCGATGAACCCTAGATAAAGTTTCCTCCTCCACTATCGAGTCACTTAGCACACACTGGGGCGATCTTCGATTCCACACTGCTACCCACCGCGCACTTTTATTCTTATTTCTATTTTTCCTTTCTTTCTTTCCCTACCCACCCTCTTTCTTCTCACTCCTTTCTTCCTGTATTCCTTCTCTTTCTCCGTGTATCTTTCTGCTGTTCCGCGCACTATCCTTCCTCGTATTTCACCGAACACGCAACCAAATTAAACACGTATGTAGTACACGTAGTGTCGCTACTGTATTACCCGTATCGCATCCCAAAGACGAATGGATTTAAACGGTGTATCTGGATTAACACAAAGTTAAGCACATGTCACGGCCGACGAGGCGAGAGTATTAGTCGCTACGTCGTTCGTTTATGCGATATGCGGTTAAACGAACGGAAAAGTTGTCGCGCGCACTTTGCTTCGATTCAACACGTCCCTCGGCCGTGGTCTCTCGAAAACAGATCGTCGTTCTTTCTCTTCGCACTTTGCCGCTTCTTTCTCGGGTACTCGCTGCGTCGGCTTCGAACGAGCGTACGCGACACAACCGGCTATTTGTTTTTAGAAAAAGGCGTGGTTACGGTTACGGTCGGCTGTGTGTTACGTTTCCGACTGCGATTGCGCGGCGTGTGAATACGACGTATGATGCGCGCTGTCTGAAGTTCGCTGAAGGAATGGCCGCTCCGCGATGGTCCCCGGCCCCCAGGCGTGGGAGGAAGCTGGTAGCGCGCGGAGGTGCGGCGCGGCGAGACGAGGCGAAACGAACGTGGTGGGACGAAACGAAGCGAGACCAGGCGAAGAGAGGCGAAGAGAGGCGAAGAGAGGCGAAGAGCGGCGAGACGAGGCGAAGTCCATGCGGACATATATGTACGCGCGCGGTGTGTGCGCACCTCTACCGTTTCTACTCCGTTCTGTGTCGACACGTCGACGTGTGTATGTGGTAGCGTTCTCGCGCGCCGGTGTCCGTGTCCGCTGTTCGTCTGCGAACGAGCGCGACAGAGTCGGAGCACGCGCGCAAAAGGGATCGATGGCGCCGCGGCGAAGCTACCCGACCACTACTCCATCGGAGCCACATCGAGCGAAACGCTACTATACGACCAAAGGAGATACAGGAGTCGTCCACGAGCACACGTTCAGTTTCGCGCACGTACACGTGCGATCGCGGAGAAAGAGAGAGAGAGTACGTCAGGGACAAACCAACGACGCGAGTCAAAGCGAGTTCGAACGATGTATGCGAGATACGGCTCGATGACGTACTAGGAGCAAGTGGATGGAAGAGCGAGAGGCGGGACTCGTACCGCAGGGACGTAAACAAAGTCTCGAATACCCCGATGTAAACCTTACGCGTCGTCCTATTTGATGCTTCGTGGCTTGTTCGATGTTTCACCGCGATCGTAAACGTAAAACGAGTCGCTGATAAATCTGAATCTGTTATCTCACCTGTACCTAAATCCGGCCGTTGGGAATAAAAAGACAGGTTCGGTCATCTCGAAATACGATCTCGAATTACCGCGGTTACCACGGGGTTCGGACAGAGTTCGTGTGAAAAACGATCGAGGATAGAGAAGTTGATAAAAGATAAAAATGGAAGATGGAGGACGGGGCACGCGTGTACGTGTAAAAACACAAGCGGAAGCTATACGACGTATATCGTACGAATGTAATGGAGGCAAAAATGGGAAGAGATATATGTTGTTGCGCGTATGTACGCCTCTATGTTTATGTATGCGTGTTGATATACAGATAGATAATCTCATACGCATACGTGCGTATATAGCGCGCACGACCCCTCGATAGTCGCGTTGCCTCCGTTCATGTTTCAGCATTGAGACGCGATGACTCAAAAACAAGCGTGTGCGTCGTATCAACGTATTAGTATAGCGCGTACATCTATCGCCGTCGATGTACATATGTAACTTCTTATCTAGCCGTGCATCCTTTCTCTATTTATTCGTTTCTTTTATCCTCCTGTTTACACACCTTATTTCAACATCTATTCGAATTCAAGAGCGGCATTGATCCTCGAAATACGTATTTTTACACCCTATCGAAACGAAGAAATTAACGGAGAAATGGACTCGTCGTGTTCTCTTCTCGTATGCCGTTCAAACGTATCGGTGTGGAAACAGTTTTCGTAGCCATTGAGCCACTGTGTACGGTCAACGTTTTGTCGAAAGGAACGGATCATCTAATCGATCCGAAGAATCTCGAAATTAAGTATAATATATTCAGCGACAGTCGAGCGTAATCTTAACCGTATTATACAAATGAAAGAAAGAATTGCAGCTGAATATCGTATCGACCGATTCAGCCGCGATCTCGCGGTCGTTTGGCGATCAACGAACAAATTGTGCGTACATTATCGCCGACGATTACGACTGCATCACCAACCAAAGAATAATAAAAAATGTTCTAATATTTCGTCCAAGCCTGTACAACGACGACAACGACGACGACGTGGAAGAACTGGATAATACGCTCAAGGTTGTTTGCTCACGAGCTCGCTGCTTATACGAGCGTTTCTGCATCCACGTGATATCGCGAAATACGCGAACGTTGTTTCGGCGCTTCGTCGGTTTCTTCGGTTACGCGTCGAATCCGTCTCGAAATCGAGTCGAATTTGTCCGCCACTGACGTCCTTTTTCTACTACCTCGCGCGCATTCGAAATTCCAAGCGATCCATCCATCCCTTCCTTTCGAATCGTCCAAAAGATAACATTTGCAAGCGTATATGCGTATAGGCGGCTATAAACGCGTATCGCGATTCGATCGAGACAAAACTTTTGTCATCGTTACGATTTCTTTCTGTGGGTAGATAGACGATATTGTGAATAATTACGTAACATCCCTGTAACCTAGCATTTCTTGAATGTACTTAACCGTATCCACTCGGCATAATACTACTAGGATCGATACCTAAAACGTATTTGAACGATTGGATCAGTTTCGTGCACGAGCGAATCGATGGAAATCGAGTTTTTCGACGAACGTTACGCAAATACATCGGCCGATTTACCTACAAATGATTAATACAGCCCGTAGAAGCCGGCCACTCTTCCAACTACTCTTGCAAACGTTCGAGTAAACACCTCTGATTTGTTGCATCGATCCTAAGCGATTATGCACGGTTCAAGGCATATGGCAAACAGCGTGCACATGTGGTAATATCTATATGTAACGTTGTTCCGACGGCGAGAGGTGTACCGATACGAAGGATACTTTAATCGATGTTCAAGGTTAAACGGCAGAATTATTAGCGCTCGCGCTTGTTGCGACACGATCGCGGTTGCTCGTGCTCGTCTCGCGGTTCGACCAGTACCACGCCGATATGTAGACACGGTGTGTCGGCATTTTGTGACGCATAGCCGTTACATAATCGTTCAGCGTCGAGACGAGCCACGCGTGGTATAGGTCCTCGTGCTCGATCATCGTCGATCCAATTCGAAGAGTTCGTTGTTCGGCAAACATTCGAGCGATTAAGAGATTTGGCGAACAACAGCGGGAAAGCAGCGAATGAAAGAGAAGCGACGAATAACACGGCAAATTGTTCCATTCATATACGGTACGGTCTTGTCTCAGCCGTTAAACGATAATTGCAGAAAACGAATAAGTCGATGCAGGGACATACGAAAAATTAGAAAGTCAATTCGGTTGTTCGTGTTATTCCGTGTCTTGGAATCGCGCGACGTTCCAATGTCGTCGTATTTCGTAACCAATAAGCTGGCAACAGCTCAGCAACGGTCACCGATCGAACCATCGTTAATGAAAACTCTAAACAATGGCCAAAGGAAGGACGAAGGAATTTGCGTACGTAGCTTGATCGCGAAAATTAGTGCATGCATAAACGAGGTAACACGCACGCGCTTGCGCGGTACTCCACTCGATCGAACTGCGCAACGGCACGATGGAATTTCACGAAGCAGAAACTGCAGTCGTACAATTTCGAAACGTATCTTGTCGTAAACCAGCAAATCCGCTTTTCGTCCATCGCCTTTGTAACGCCAACGCGCTTCAACGTTTCTCCGTTCGTAAAACGAAAGAAAAGCTACCGCAAGCCGGACGTATAATTCGTTCGCGATCTTCCTGGCAAGTTTGTATCTCGAACGTAGGAAATATCGATCGTTGAGAGATATCGACGTTGAGAGGAAATGGCGAGGAGAAAAGCAACGGATGGAACGTTCCTTGGCCGAAACGGTTGGCCCCTAAGCTAAAATAAGCGGAAGTAAGCAGCACGAGCGCATCTAAATTTAGACGTGGACGTGTGCTCGTCGTTCGGCCTTTCGGCCATTACGCTACTAGCTTGCTCGTTGCATATCTGGCTGATGGGGGCTCGTGCTCCGGTTAAACGTGGAAGCTTCGATTCCAGCACCGACTTCGACATTGACGTGCACGCAATCCGGCCTGAGCATTTTAGGCTGCATGCATAATGGATATCCAAGATCCCGCCGAGTTGTGGAAAACTGGTCCCATTTGCATTTCGGCACATCGTATCTGCCTACCATTAGGCCTGCCTTTCGCTATTTCCACCGACACGCGATATCGAAGAAAAAGAACGCTCGCGTGTCATATTCTTGATCCTAATTTATGCGTTTGTTTATTGTGACAGGTGGCAACCCCGTGGATACAAAACGGGACCCCCCGTAACGCGGCAGATACGTATTATACGGGACCCGTATTACCTTGTTTCGTGTAAAATCGTCGAATTATAAAAGAGAAATCCACGATCTATAATTTCTCGCTTATCGATTCGCTAACGTTATTTTGCTCGCTAAATTGCCGCGCAGAAGGGCCCGAGTTACTCGGAAGCGGCAAAAGGATATCGAGAAAACCTGACTATCGTCAGAAAGCATGTTGTAAATTCTATGGAAAGGATCGATAGAATCGTAATTAGAGATACAGAAGTTTAGCCTGAAACTAGAGTGGACAAGTTCTCGCGGCTTTTACCGATACGAACCAACTTTTACCGCGATGTCGTCGTGGTCTTCTTCTTCCTCGTTCATCGATCTCGACGATTTTCGATAAAAAAAAAAAAAAAAGGAGAATGGTCTTTAACAACCGTCTCAATGGAGAGACAATGGACGGTCGCGAGGACGACTAGACTAGGGAAAATTTGTCAGCGATTTGGTATGTACGCAGCCTTATCGTAGATTCGGCGCGAAGGATGGCCGACACGAAAGCCCGTAGTACAAGATACGAACACGAATCGGCCGGACCAGCTGACTGCCAAAACAGCTGCGGCGATACACGCGATGATGGATCATTGCTTGCTCCGTTCCACTGGTTCGTCCTCTCTTCCGCTTCTCCTTTCCACTTCGACTCGACCTCTCGACTCGATCGTACGACTCTATGCGTTCAGCCAATTCCCGCTTAATTAGCCGACCTTCTTCTTTTCATCGATTACGCGTATATGCTAAAGAGATCCAAAAGCGAACAATCGACTCGTAACGTAACCTAACGTATCGCGTCGAACGTAATACATTATTTCTGCGATACGGTTAGAAATTCGCTCCTCTTCCACCTAGATGTTACAATTTTAAGAAATTCGAAGAAATCGATGTGTTCATAAAACTATAATTTATATATAAGTATACGCTCGTAACAAATACTTAAATATAGATACACGCGTATTTAATATATATAGATATATATTTGTAACAAGCTATCGCCTTGGTCTTTAATCGGGAAATTGACGTACGATCTATTTGAGCGGAATTTGAAACGTTTCGAACTGATTACCAACCGGGTATGCTTTGCCTCTCTCTTTCGAGAACTAGCTGTTTTATTTTTGACCGTCTTACGTAAGGAACAATGTTCGGTCGACGATCGAGGCGACAAACAGCGTTAATCGTACCGTGCGATTTTGCTGCTAATCTCAAAGTACACTCCAATTACCCTTTCTCAAGGTGCGCGTATCGAAGCGGCTATTATTCTTTAAGGAAAATACAAATCGCTGTTCTTGTTGCAGAGTCACGCAGTGACGAAGAGGTATTCGGTTTTCTGTACGCAATAAGACGTTTGTTGTTCCAAATAGAAAGTTACCGTTATCCAATCCTGACGTTGGATAAAAAGATTCAAAGGCCTTTTTCGTCTCTTTTTCTTACGATTAACCAATTGTCGCGTTGGCTTGGAGTCTGTCGGTGCCAAGGAAAAAATTGCTACGGGGAACGTAGACGAGTCGAGGTTAAAAACTATCACGTTCCATGGGATAAAGAGAAACGCCGAAAAACCGACACCGGCGAACTAATAGCTGGAGGAGAAGTACGGTCGTTCGAGCGTGCTCGCGATATTCTAACTCTGGTTCGTTAATTTTTTCGTCGCTTTACGATTCCAATGAATTTACCCGAGAGTCGTTCGAGCCTCTCGGAAACCACATTCGATCGATTCCATAAGTCGAAAGTACGTTTCTCAAATTTCCCTTAGAATTTACCATCGCTTCTGTCGCGTTGCCACGAACGATCCTGTACAAGCGGTTCGTTGCTCAAGAATCGAACATCGATCGCGCACTTATGTAACGAAATTAAAAAATTAATAAATAGTCGGTCGATTCGATCGAGCTACCTTTTCGAATTATCGCAGCTAACGTCCGAGGAGCTGCGCGCGTTGCAACGAATTGTGGTTGCGTCACGCGTATAACACCTTCAATGAAATATCGTAACGAATATGATATCTGATATCGTACACGGTATCCTTGAATTTATATAATGTCCATTCTTTCGTTATTCGTTAAGGCTTCCTTCGTTCCCCTCTATTCACGCCGGTCGTTCCTTTTCACCCTCTCCCTTCCTCCTATTTTCCCCTCCATCCATCCATCTACGCGTCTATCCGTTACTACACCTTACTTCTCGCACGATTCTTCCTACACGATAGACGAAACGATTGCGTAAGGATTTCTTCGCTTTTGTAAATAATTGGACGGTGCTCGAACGACCGCTTCCATCATCAAACAGCAATACGGAATTATAAGCGTACAGAAACTGTCTGTGGCCACTTTCGTCGTTGACTTTGACAGCCGACGATTGTTCTCCGTATCGACTCGTGTGTCTTACGGCGAAAGACATTTTTCCATGCGACCTATTGCATAAACGTAGAAAGACGCTAGTCATCGGAGAAATATTTCCGAACGGTGAGTTGCCACAAATACGAACGCATTTGTTCGCTTAATTCTTTCGAAAACTGTGCGTTTGAAATCAGTGGAGTCTACGAACGGAGGAAGGAGCACGGGGGTAGTTCGAGTCGCTCGACCGACGGCGATCGAACGCGATAGAGAGAGGAAATAGACGGAGAATAATGACGTTCGTTCCGGAGAATAATTTTCAAGAGACGACAAAAAATATTTAATTGCTGTCGGTAGGATCAAGCTGTTCGTTTCGATTCACGCTTCGATAAATAAGAATTATCGATGGATGGTAGATATTACGTAGCAGCGAATCGAGCTGATCGTTCTGTACACGCGCCGAATGCTTCTTTCTTCCGATTAATATTTCTCGTGCCTCTGTTCCGTTTCTTTCCTTCGTCGTTTTATCTCGCCGACGATCAGAAAACAAAATGTCAGATACCACAGACGCGTAATTACGTAGGAATTAAAAAGCGACGTAACACGTAAGACGGAAAATGCAAGCTTGATAGGTTACAAGTGCAAGGACGAGAAAAGAGTCTGTTAGGTGTCCCCGAGCGAGTAGCATCAGCGATCGCGCGTGTCGCTCGTTCGTTCGCCCGCCAACCGCTTTCATCCACTCTCGTTCTTGCACCCTTTTACCCTTTTTATTCTTTGACGTAAGCCTTTTGTCCCTCAGGATATTTGCGGAGCTTTGTTTCGTCGACAGTATGTACAGCGGCTTAAATATACGTCGCTAATGGCACGGAACCGAAGATACAAAGGGTTGCTCGCTACTGCTACCGTTCTTACTATTACCGCCACTGCCTGCTGCTGGATGCTGGCGTGTTTATTTATAATTTGACCATGGTCAAGAAAGGAACGATCGAATCGGTGGAAGCTAAAGATCGACTTTCAAAGCGGACAAAGTTACTCGAACGATGCGAAGAATGCAATCTTTTATAAATAAGGAAATAAAATAAAGCCGCGCGACGTAACGCGCAACACGCTCGAAAGACCGAAAGAATGCGTTCTTTTATAAATAAGAAAATAAAAAAAGCTTGTACATAGTACGCAACACGCGTAAAAACGTCGAAAGAGCGATCGAGCGATAGATGGTAAACAAATTGCACGTACAGAGGCTCGCGAAAGTATTCGAACGCTTGTAGAAACGTAGAGACATCGCGCGTTTAAAGTACGAAAAATTTCGAAATTTTATTAGTTTTCCAACGAAACGCGACTATTAATCAAATATCTTTACGAATTTTAATTTTCTATGGCGAGCGTTCGAACGTTTTCGTGCGCCAGCGTACACGCGCGTAACGACGGCCGAAAGTCCCTTCGCGTTGCGCGAATACGATGTACGAAGAGCAACATTGCAGGTCACTGCAATGCGGCTGATGGTGGCAGTTGGTCAATAGGCAACCAGCCAATTCTGATCGAATTTAAATAAGCCCTTGTGCCATTTTGCACTGTCAGCTTCGAGTATAACGTTTTTAAAGAAACCTTTTTTTGCTTAGTCCACGGAGCGTGCTCGCTACGCGGTACGCACGAACGATGCAACGCAGCGCCACGTTGATCGATGACCTGAGATCGGAAGATCGAGGATCGAAGATCAAACGCGACGCGAGTCGCGTACGTCTGTTCGCTCGATTAATAAACTCGTCCAACATCGACGGATCGACAACTTGAAAACATTGCAATTTCAATTGAGTCTTCGCACCCTTTCGGTATTATAGAAGAATATTCGCTTTGTAAATAAATTTTGAAACGCAGCGTGCGCTTGCGCGATGCCGAGCCGCTTACGATTCCTTTTACAGGCCGCCTAGAGATGGCGGCACGCGCCTTTTCCACTTTGCGTGTCGTTCGAAGAACACGTCACGCGTATACTCGGTCGGTATTAACGCCACGGATTAAACGCAAACTGCTCGACAGATTGGCAAACATCGATGACTCGAGAATTCCACGAGTCATTCGCGGGATTTATGACTCTGTTCGAACACGTTATTTATCGATCGGCGTATATAGTTCTCTTACAACGGAAACTTATTCGTAACATATTACATTCTCCTTCGTTTCTTCGTTTCAACTTCCAGAGCCCCTCTACGTATATATACGTATATAGGGGTGTACAGTACCGTGTACAGCGTAGCGTAGTATTCGGACTTGCCACGTTTTCCGGGTTAAATATACAAAACTATCGACGAGAATACCGAAAGATAGGAACTTATAGGAAAAGTAGAAACTCTACCGAACAAACAGGAGAAAGGATCGTCGGGTTTGTTCGTTGGTTAAATTATTTTTCCTTCCACACGACCCGAATACTATTTTCAGTCACACCTTATCGCTTTATACGCTTATTGTTTGCACCGTTACCGTCTTATCGGACGTCAGCTTCATTTTTCAGATTATTATCTCTAATTCACACCCGACCGTTTTATCGTACTCCGCGACGTACGAGAGAATACTATTTCGGAAATTGTTTGCTACTTTTGGTAGCTTGATAAACACGTGGCAGAAATACCTCTTCGATAACGAGCACGACCATAATTGCCCGTGTTGCTCGAGATGCGAAAGATTCGCGAACGATGGAAAAACGCAACGAACGATCGGACAACTTCGATCGAATCGAATATTTAGAACGAGCAGGTTTCACCTTCACCGTGGTCACCTGACAACTTTTTTTTTTACATGGACTTGGATCGATAGCTGCGGTCGCATCCTCGAGACATCGTCGCATATTCTCGGCCAATATCGCGTCTACGCGGCGCCATTTCATAACGGACGAAAGCTTCGTAGCCGATGCTACGCAACAAAAGGATTGTCACTCGTTTTTCGTCGTGAACGAAGCTCGATTCTATCGCCTAGCTGGGACGAGAAATTGGTTTTCGTTTTTCTGGATGGATTAAGGTCGAGAATTGCGGAAAGACAGTCGAGTCGATTCAGCGGGATCGATACGAGAATGTCGTGTCGACGCTGTAACGCGTAGCGTAGTAGCTGTAAAGAAAAAGCTCTGCGATTCTCTTCGTTTCCTCGTCAATTCCGCCTGGTTTTTACCTAAGGGTTGTTTCACACTTGTGACGCGATCTCGCGATTTCGTAGGATCGTATCCTTAATGACACGGGTCCATAGTGGTCTATGAACGAAATTTAGTAGCTTCGAGATAACTTACAGTTCTGAGTTATCAAATTCGTAACTCGGATTAGCTTGCTATTTAAAAATACGAAGCTATCAAATCTCGCAGCGTCGCTGCTATATGTAAAGTCTTGACGATATCGTCGCAACCACTAGTTTACATCGTGTGAAAAATCTCGCTACTAAATTACGTATCGTCCTCGATAAAGAAGGGGATGAAAGAGAAAGAGTAAAAAAAAAAAAAAAAAGAAGAAAGAAAGAAAAGAAAAAGCGAACGAAACGTTGCATCGGAAGATTAATTCTTGTTTTCTTCACAGATCGAATCTCGAGTAGAGGCGCACGAGTATTTATGTATTTACGCGGTGTCCTTTTTATCCATTCACCTTTTCAATTACAGGCGTAGCGTTTGTTGGCAGTAGCGAGATGGGGTGTGCGAGAAGATAGAAAGGGAACGAGGGGTAGAAAGCACGATCCAATGAAACCCTAGATGGTTGGAGCGCGGCGTAAAACCACCCTCTATGAATCCCGTCGGCGTTACTAACCGATTACACGGTACACGTATGCGCGATATATAGGTCAGAGAATGCAATCGTAAAGCCCGTGTCGTTCAAGGACGGAAAGTTGGCCGCTAGTTAACCGCTAGTTACTCGCCGTGAGATAATCTGGACGAGTGCGCGCACGCGATCCTATCAATGGGACACGTTCGCTCACGCGGGATATTGTTTTCATCGTACGATATCGAAACGATTTAAACGGGTTATAGTTTTCATCCGTAATCGATAGAAATCTTGGTCCGTAAAAATACCGAGCGGAAGGAAATTATTCTTAAGCATTGTTCGTGTTTAACTACGGTGCGACGCGATGCAGTATAAAAACGCAGCGATAACGCAAAATCGATCCGCTTATTTTCGAAAGGATCTTATCGACGCGAAACACGCGATCGTTAGAGTCCGAGTAGCGTGATCGTTCTCTCGATGTGGCTTCTAACGTGCGTTTGATCGTTCCTTTCGTGCTTTCGTAACGAAGTCTGCAAACCCGAACCACGAATTTAAGCTCGAATAATTACGACCGCCGATACGCGTGTATTCGAATTTAAGGCGCGATTTTTCCGCTTTTCCTCGGCATTTAGCAAGAGGAACACGCTCATCGGTTAGAACGAAGGACGACGCGAAGAGTGTTTCCTTTGGTCCAAAAGATGGCTACGCGACGCTACGTATATACAGCCGGACTATCGTTGCCGTCTCGAGGTTGCACTCGGATTTTCCGAGACTTGACCTACTGGTGCGGTTTAAAGTGCCATGCTGACACTTTTAAAGATGGCGCCGTAGCAAGCACGCCCACTCAACCGAGCCTTACAATGCCTCAAGAGAGGTTTTTGTTCTAGAATAAAGACGGGTTCGCACTCTGGCGATTTGCTATCCCATCCTAGCTCTCAACCCTATTATTCGTTTTTCATCGAAGAGTATCTTCGACTAGACGTCGTTTTGCGAAAGGGTTACTCCTTATAACTCCTCTATTCTTCCAGCCATCCTCTTTCTCTCCGCCCTCTATCGAAGCGTAAATTTCTATCGGAAATTATCGTCGCGATCTATTCTTCGTTACCGCGAGCTTGTCCCCGGCCGATCGTTATTTCCGATGGTATTTCGATCGTGAAGAGATTTTAATTACGGCTATATGAGGGTTTGCGGCGAGTTAAAAAGGAAAGGCAGGACGTCTCCGATGGTCTCCGATGGTCTCCGAGGGAGCCGATAATTACGCGATCGAACAAAGTAGCTTGGCCAAAATATTTTTCTATGCCTATCCCCGCTGCTACGTTCACCGTGTATTATTTCATCTTTCTGCAGCTTCTCGCATCATTCGCGAAACTCGACGAGTCGTTTCGACGAGTCTCTAACCTGTAACTCGTAACTCGTCGACTCGGCGATATTATTAACTGCGAAATTATCGAGCAAGGACGACATAATTCGCCGTGAATAAATAATCGCTTCATCGTGGGAAGGCAAATTTATCGACCTGCAAGAACCAAGGCGACTCGAGTCAACGAAGGAAGCCACTTTCACCAGAAGCTGCTAAATCCTACCAAGCTTCTTGGCAAGGATCTTCTTGTCGCGCGCGTTTCGTGCTGGAACAACCAGAGTAGTCGATTTTAAGACGTACGAATAAATTGCGTGGCTGTGGGAACTCGAGCGCGGTATCGTCGGGAGTGTTGGCGACGACATGGGTCGCTTGGTCCTTCCGGTGGTCGATGTCGGTGGCGTCGTACGGTTTCGGTGTGTAGACGGACCACTAAGGAAGAAGAGGCCTCGCGATACCACCCTTGCCCTTGACTGCAGGCGCGAGACCGCTTGTCTGAGGGTTGCGTCGGAGCTCGCAGACAGGGTGAGTAGGTGCGAGAAAGAAAGCGAGATCGCGACCGAGAAGGGAAGCGAGAGGCAGAGGATCGCGAGACGCAAAGCGTTTGCGAGTCTCCTTCCTACTTCTTTCGGCTCGGTCTCTATGTTGGTTCGCGAAGCTCAAGCTGGACGTGTAGATACAGTCGCGTCGAATCGCACAGAGTGTACGGGATAGAGCGAGTAAAGTGTGTAGAGTCGCGTCGAGTGGAGGGTGTCGAGGAGGGTTGGTCTGCGTTAAGTGGTCGGTTCGGCGGCTCTTTCGTTGGTCTCGTTGCTCGGAAAGCTAGTTGTCTTACTCCGCGCGCCGATCTACGATCTTTGCCTATCGACCACCTTACTTCGTTATATACGTTCGAGAACTTGTTTCGTTACGCACCGTCGTCCAAATCTTGTTTAACGTCCAAACCTTCTCCCGTTTCTGTTACGTTTTCTTTGTATCCGTTGAATACTGAATTTTTATAGTCACTTTGATAGTCGATCTTCAGATAGAGTTTGATCAAATTACGAAGAGACATCGAGACGATCGTATCTCGTACATGTACGCGTAGACGAAACCTTTCGTTAGGTTCTCGAGTCTTTCATCGTGTGATAAACTTTTCAACATTTTCGAACGACGATAACTTTGTATTTGCGGATTATCGCATCTTCTGTTCGGCGAAGTTCGGAAGCATCGAGTCTACGTTTAATTACGAGCATTGGAAAATCGACTTACCTTTCACGTGTTCAGAGGTATCCGCTGTACCTCGCATGATGTCGCTCAAGTAATGCTCCAACGTTCTCATACTGTCCAACGGTGAATTTCCATTTGTCGTCATACGATCCTGCAAAAACAGTAAAATTCGTTTGTTATTCAGCTTGCATCGAGCGGGAAATCGGACGGTTTGTCCATTCGTTTGGTAACAGGTCGTAAGAAGAGGCCAACGAATCGCTTCGAATATTCCGCCAACTGCGGGAAACCGATCGTTGGCAAACACGATTTACGAGGCGTTCGCTCGATTCGCAATTTCTACAGCGAACGAATTTTAATTTTTCACCGGTTCTCGTTATCGCGTTTCATCGAAACGAGCCTCTCTCGCGGAGAAAGGGCTTTTGAGGACGACCGAGTACCTCGATGGAAAACTTACCCGGCAGCGATGTCGCGCTCTCCGATGAATAGAGTAACCAAAGACAAGAAGAAAAGGAAGGATGAGGGAGATGAGAAAAGAAGCAAAGTTACGAGTTTAGTTTCCTCGGAGAAGGTTACGCGCGAACGAACGATTTAGCTTGCCGTAGTCTAAGATCCCTATTTTTAGACAGAAATGAAATTCTTTGTTTCAGAGATTTCGCTTGTCATTGAGAGTACGTCGGTTTTGTATCGTTTGGCTTCCTGCGCTTTCTTTCCTAAGGCTTCGGTCAAAAAGGGCCGCCAGTCACAGCAAAGATCGGCATTTGAATAAACAGGCTGCGACGTTTAAGTCGTATTTATTGAAAAAGGAAGAAACGTCTAGAGGGAGGTTTATTATTACGAATGTTAGTTGACCGTGAATGTACGACGCGTCTGAGAAAATGACGTAACAATTAACGGAGGAAAAGCAACGATTATACGCGTCCTAGAATCATTCGGAAGCGAATCGATCGCGAAGCGTCCGACCACGCGTCGTCCTTTACTACTGAACTCGTTTCATAGCAGAATGCGCTGTTTATTTCATTTCCACGAACCGCTTCACGAAATAGGGAATTCCTTTGGTCGAAACATTAACCTACCGCGCATCGCAGATCTATCGCTATAAAGTCAACGGCAATGCCTATTCCGAACGTCGGTATTTAACGTTTGTTCGATCGATCGATCGGTCGATCGTAAGTAATACGCGGCTAGCAAAAGTATTCGAGAACGGAAAGAAGGATCTTAAAATACGCGAAAGAGAGAGGAGTGCGAGGCGATGGACGAGGCAGAAGGAGAATCGAGCTAAAAAGCACGCGAATATCGTCAAACTTTGAGCCGCAACATAAATTCACCCTATTTTGTTTACTTGTCCTGGCAAATAAACGTTACAAGCCAGCGCGTACGAATTAATTCTCTCGACCCGTCGTTACGTTATGCCAAGAATCCGAAGACAAAGTATGTGTCGAGTGACGAAATAATTTTACAAGCTTAAAGAACTGCAAACGCCAAATATATCGTTGCACGCCGACTTTGAAAGATCGATTGAATCGGGTCGTAGTATCCTCTTGAACGAAGATAGGGTGATCGTAAAAGTCAAGTTCTTCGTGCTTTGCTAATTAAAGTACATCTTGATAGAAATAGACGTGTGTCCACGCGTTTCCGAACACCGTGCAGCGTGCATATAGCACGTATATTACTGTATCGTTGTTGGTTGGTGCAGGGCGAAAGTTGCAAAGGTAGCCCCACTTTTTTCGCATTCGCGTTTTCTTCGTATTACCTGGAACTGCGAGGTGTATTTTCTCCACCCTCCTACGTGAACACCGACTCTCTAACACTACCGTGTTCCAACCTAGTTCCCCTTCTTTGGTTTTAAGGCCGCCCACACATTGCTGCAAACGTGACCGAGGTGCGCGCGCACACACTCACCCACACATGCCGAAACGCGCGAATCACGAATGAGCGCACGAGCACCCTGCTAGCCGATTTCCGTGCACGCGCACACATCCGTGTGCAAGCACAAGCGCAGAGCAACCTTTCCTCTCCCTCTAGCCGTGTCGCTTCGTTTCCGTCTAACGCAAGGCACGCTGGAAAATCAATATAGGGGAACCAGGAAGCGACGGCAGGGCGTCGACAGCAACCTCCGTGCAGGCTCCATCACAGTACCACCCCTATTCCACTTGTTACCCCTCTGCTTCTCCTCTTAACTTTGCTTATCCATTTACCTATACATTCCTTTTCTTCCCTTTTTACCCTCTACTTTAGCTTCGATCGGTTAGTGTTTTTAGGTTATGTTTTTGTTTTCTTCCGTACGTTTCGCAAGACGAGTATACAGATGTTATTTAATGCGCGATATCGCGGTCAGTTTATCGCGTAGACGCAAATGTTGAGAAATATAGAACACCTGGTTTTATATTTTCCGAAAAAATAACGATTATTAATGATACATAGATCCTGCTAGTTACGGCAAGAACGCGTCATTGTGAATCTATGAAATTTTTATGAGAATTGCTCTAGTTCTAGCGTTAATAGAACGTAGATAGGATATAATAGAAAGAGAGAGAGAGAGTCGCGTGTCACGAAAGAAACGAAAAAGGGAACGATACAGAGTGTTAGGCGATACGCGTTAGTCGATTCGTTTCGATTTAAGAGCGAAATCAAATATCATTTTGCGATTAGCGTGGAACGTTAATTTTTCTAATCTATTCGTGTTTAAAGTTCGCTCTAACGATTGAACCAGAGAACAAAGAGAATGCGCCACGGCCGCGCAGCAGTTTGTCGCAGACGGAGCAGATTCGAACTAGGATTCTGCGCTATACGATCGCAGGGTGTGTACTCGCGACAACGTTGGCCTACTTCCAATGATTACGACCCGCAAAATGCTGCCACGTCCTTCGTCTTATGCCGCGCTAGCTCTTTCCTATCGAATTTAATTACTCGTTACCATAAATACGACTCAACGATATCATCTTCTGTGTAACTTAAATATAAATCGTTGCTAAGATGTACAAGTTGGCTTCGTCGTTCCCTCCGAGACGAGGATGCTGCGAGCCAACGAACAAAGAGTCGTCGTAGAAGCACGGCAAGGACGACGACGACGACGACGACGACGACGACGCTCTTGCGTGGAGAATTTCGGAGCGTTCGAAAGAAGAGAGAAAGATTACGCAAGGGGGTGGGTTTTATAAAGGGAGAGAAGCGTGAAAGGGATTGTTAGCGAGTGTATACGCGCGTGCACGTATTCAAACGCGTATACATCTTCGGCTCCGCCATTTCCGTGCATCCCGCCGGTCTAGACGCGACCGTTCTCGCGGCCGTTGTTCTACGCGTGTTTTGTACTCGTGCAATCTCTTTTTCTTTCGCTCGACGAACCAGACGCGCGTAATTCGCCGCGCCCCGACGCCTCCTATCCTCTAAAACGCGCTCTTCTTTTTCTCGAACGCGCGCGACGCGACTATATTCCACCTGGACGACGCGCGAAAGCGCGTAACCCTTTCCTCGCTTCTGTCTTCCTCGGAATATCCATTAGACCGCGTGCACCCATGTAAGAAACAATTATCGCTTTGTTACGCCGGAGACGAAACGCAGACCGTGTTGAACCGAGAAAGAATCCTCGCAACGAATGAGAACGCCATACAGAACGTCGAAGCACCTGCTATATCGCCGATATCGAGCCAAGCAACGTTGAAACTCGGAGACTGTGTCGTTAAGCGGTAGAAAATGCAAGCTTTTAAGCAAAAGTTTGACGATCCTTGCTATTACATAGAATTTCGACCGTCGACGCTTTTAAATAAAATTATAATAATCGACGCTTCGAAGGAAAAGTTTGAGAATCGAAGGTTCCGCGTCAAATTTTCACGATTGACGCTGCCAAGCAAAATTTTGACGACCGGTCCGTGCTATTGATCAAATTTTGCCTGAAAATCCATGCTGTTGATTGAAATTTCGTATTCGAATAGACCAGAGTGAGCGAGCGAGGCGGCGAGGCACAAGCTTGGTGTAACCTGGATCCCGAGGCATGTGCGGAAGAAACGATTCCAGCGGCCTGTCCGGAACTAGGTCACCGTCGGTGGAAACCGGGCTGAGCAGAGGTGCGGCAGGGCGCGCTACGCCACCGCATGGCATGGCACGGCAGGGCACGGTAAGACGAAGCAAGATACGCCAAGGAACACAGCCTTCCGAGAGAGAAAGAGAGAAAAAGGGGGGATTCAAAAAGTGGAGGTAGGTAAAGAAGAGAAAAGAAGAAGAAAAGAGAAGAGAAGAGAAGAGAAGAGGGAAAGGATGGGGTGGAAGCAGTCGATGGTGAGGGTAAATTGATGGCGACAGAAGGGCGGAAAAGGTAGAGCGCTGCCGTCGATGTTCGCTCTGTTCAGTGCGCGTCTGCTCGTCCTCGGCAATCTACACCCTCGTCCAGTTTCTGCTTAATTGCAACATTACCATTTATCGACGAGATATATATATATCTAAATATATATATGAAGATGGCGTTTTTAGCCGATAAAGTGTGCAAGGTTAACCACGCTTTCTCTCCGTCGTTCCATTCTGATACCTTTATACGAGCTTCTCAGTAACCGAGAACTCGGTAACTTTCTGCGCAACATCTAGATACGCGATTGATATTAACGATCCAAAATAGAGAGCTTATCTTGGTAAATTTATTTGTCGCAAAAAGATAGCACGAAGAGAAATCCTAATTTGGATTCGATCGTCGATCGTTTCTATTCTTAGAAGTATCGTTCCATTGTTTTCGTAATTAAGATGTACGTTTATTCTCTATCTCGATACGTTGTCGTGATTGGAAAAACACTGTGAATTTTTGATAAGAACGAACGTAGAACGGCTAGCTGATGAGATATGTTAGTCTTGTTAGTCGGTTTGGCGAGCGAAATAACGCTGTCGTTTGTACGAATCGGTCGAGAGTCGAGGGCACGGTTTACAGGCGAAAGCTTCGATTCGAAAAAGCTGTGTTCCGTGTTTTCGATGGTAACGATGGAGGAGTAACGGCGTAAGGTCGGCCGTTGCGTTCGATAGAGGGTAGTTTCGCGCACACCCTCTGGCAGCGCCGCAGGGTCGCGCGCCTTGCAGTTTGCCGTATTTTATTACATAAGCTGCGAGCTTGTGTAACGCAACCGATCGATACGAGCTTCATAATTTTTCATCGTATCGGTTCTGTAAGTGCGCGCTCGTGAGCAGAAAGAAAGAAAGAAAGAAGCGAACGTGGCTGTGGATTTGGATTCGGCGAGTGGACAAAGAGAGTCGGTCGATGGTGCACGCGTGGATTCCGAGGAGGTCGCAACGGGCGGGACACCGTCGAGCTCTGGCTCGCGAAAAATCTATATCGCGCGAAACCGGACTGACCTATAAACCTCATACCGGGTCGGGTCACTCCGCACCGGCGCAGTCTCGAATTCAAATAGGAGGGATCTTAAATTGGGTTAACGTCCCCGGATATATTACCGCGTCACCGGAATTAGTCGAAAAAGATCGTCGTTGCGTCTTGATTCGCGGATGCGAACCTAACTCGCGATAACGATATTCCGTTGCGCTGGCTATCGGTATCGCACCTTCCGATATGGCGACCAGTAAGGTTCTTAGTTTAGCGTTTGTTTCAAGGACGAATTGACCAAAACGCTCGGCTACGACGCGATTAACGCTTTTAACTAGAACGTGGCGTGTATCGAAGCTATCGAAATTCCTGCATACGATTCGACATGGACAGGATTTTTTATAAACGAGACGATTCCACGCGATTGCGTATGCGTCTGACCCAAGCCTGTCGACCGATTAACCGAAATCGACTTTTATCGAGTTTCCCGCCTGTTCTTTTCTATCGGTGTGCACTTGGCGTACCAGATGTTACGCGTCTCCGCCTACATTCTGATACGCGTACTACGTTGTGATACTGGTTAAATACCAAAACACGAATAGACACTGATACGCGGTTTCTTGGTTTCGTCGACGCATAACACGGTTGCGAAACAATCGTGATAGCATGAAAGTACTTATGGAAGAATTATCAAGTAGATAGGGCCGGTGTTGCTTGCATTTTCGTTTCGTCAGAGTAGTACACGTGTTTCGTAACGATATATATACATATATATACATATACATATATCGATATACGTACACGGACGCCTGTGTGTAACGGCACTGCGTCAAGGTAAAGTCAATAAAAAACTTTATCTTGTCGCGCGTTTAACGTTTTTCGAATCGACGCTGGCTTCGATCGGCTCGTTGGCCAAACTCGTGGTCGGAACTTGGCCTAGTTTTCCCGTGACCCTCGAACGCAAGATCCGCTGCCTGGTTTTAAGCAAAAGAGCCGCGGAGAATTTAGGGGAAAACGCACGCGTAAATCGGGCGCACGCGTAAATAGAGAGACGCAAGGCGTAATCGGTGCTCGTCTTCGATTGGTTTGCTGCTCTGGCTCTGGCTGGCCAGCCGGTCTACGAGCACGTGCCCCGATTCGCTTCCAAGGTGAATGACGACCGACGAGTTATCGGACTTCGAGCCCGAGTATTTTTTCACTCCGTTGCGTTCGACGAATCGCTTCGTTCGCGTATCGCCGTATATTGCCACATTGCCAGTTAGTATACAACCTCCTTTCGATCGACTACCCACAGCCAGCTTTTTTGTTATCGTCTATTTTACGGCTAGATATGGAGTACGGTAGCAGCGCTATTCCAATCACCTTCTAAACTTCCACTTAAATTCTCCTTAAAATTCTATCGTATACGGAATAATTCAACTCGTTGAATATTACGAGAACATCGTTACAGCGTTTAACGTGACAAGGAAAGAACGAGGAAACGTGGCGTATTTCAGATCCAGGAAGAAAAAATATCAACGATCGGAGAATGAAACAAAGCCTACGCTAGGGTTATTTTAATTAGCGAGCTGTTGTTATATAATAACTGGTAAAATTAATGACGAAATATATATTTGAACTACGGTAATCTACACACGCTACTGGATTACGATAAATACATTTGCGTTAGTCAGACTTTTATCGAGTTAAAGTTACATCTATGATAAAATATTCTAGAAGAATAGAAATTCTATTATACTACGTTCTATGTTCCATAATATCTATTAGAAAGCAAATTACTTAGCTGGTCACGATAGAAGGGAGATAATCATAGTGGAGGAAAGTGGACGTCCGAACGTCCCACGTAGATTCCTATATCCGATGATCGGATTATCGCGTGTGCATCTAGTTTTGCCCTTCAACGAACGACATTTGTTTCAGCATCGATCTCTTCTTCTATTCGTTTCATCGTGCGTAGGTATAGCTGGTTCGAACGCGCCCAATTGATAAACGCGGCAAACCGAGGGATGATATTTTGATGAATATACGACGTTATTACCTTTCGGTAAATATCAGCATACCGATACGATCGATCGCTAAAAACTGATCGAGCAGAAATTTCCACGTAGAACACGGTCGATATCTAGAGCCGTAAAACAGACAGCACGAACGTACGACGTTACGTACAACAAATGCACGTCACGCGTACTTATCGAGAACAATGTCGCGAAATACGCCAACACGAAGAACGAACGAGTCGATCGTGACGAATGTAAATATACGCATATTTGAAAAAAAGGAATCAATTCCGAAGCGTTTTCGGACATACTTGGAGCGATACCGCGAACCTTGATCAACTGGGTTTCGGATAAGTTGTAATTGGATTATGATGCCTGTTACAGATTAAGAGAACCTTCCTACACCAAACGACCGACCTAACGACAAACAAAATTAATCTTACACGCCATCCTCTCGTTCGATATTTCACCTCTTCGTTCCGCTATGGCCCGTTCTTCTCGTTCCTTTCTTACCATTTCGTTTGTTCGTACGCGATGTATAAAACACGAGTATAGAGTTTATAAGTATCATAATGCATATAATTTAAATATAACCGTCGAAGAAGATGCGCGAAGGGTAATAGCTCGCATAACAGAATCCGCCATTTCTCCCGGATAGTATGCAGGTCTATTTTTGACAAGTGGCTAAAATAGCTGAGCTTAAACTTCTGCTAGACACTGTTTGAGCTGTTCGAGCTGCCACGCAGCAAAGGAATTAGGTCAGACATCAATAACAAAATAAGTACATCGGAAAAGTTCTTCTCTCCGTTTCTTTTTAAATACTATAAACTCGATTTGAAAGTTACGTTAACGATGCGTTTGCTTGTTAGCCGATATTTTACGAGTGCTTTCGCGCATTACGCGCCATCCTAACCTCCCACACCTTCGTACATTTCGTGTTTTATCGTAGCTACGCGTGGCCAACACGAATAACCAAACGAATCGAAAAAATTGAAGAAAGAACGAATCGTCGATCGTTGATACGCGAAATCGACGAGAGCCGAGAATCGGAATAGGTTTAGGTAAGATTTAGGTTAGTTTCGAAGTAGATCGAACCACGTTTCAGAATGTTTATCGAATTTCGAGGAACGAAACGTTCCGTTTAGGAACAACGACGTTGCACCGTTCACAGCGAGCAAACCGTTCAAACAGCCGTTGTACCGTCTAAATTTAAATGCATGTCTCGAAGCAGTTGCATAACCTGGCATCGAATGCGTGCACCAACGAAACTGCGGAAGCTAAAGCTACCGGTATATACTTTTTCGAGCGAACCATATACCGCTACAGTAACCTTTCTCGTAGGTGGTGAACGATCGATAACGGAATAAAAACTCCATTCGCTCTGAAATCGGCAAGATCGCGGCTCCTTCGTTGAACTTTAAACGTTCGACGATCTCGGAAGAGATCGATTGGATCGGCGTATTCTTAGGTCGAGTCTTACGGGTTAATCTCGAGTCGGATAAGTTCGAAGTAATTCGTGGAAGAAGAAAGAAGAGAAGCTAAAGGAAAAAATAAAGATTCTAACCTGCTGAAACGGCGGCAGCTGTAGCAAATCTCTGTCCTCGGCGGTGGTAACTTCGAAGGTTGGCGTAGGTTGAGGCGGATATATGTTGCCTTTTCCGGGATACGAGGTGCTTCTTCGAAATTTCACCGGGCTGATGCAGGAGGGATGAGCCGCTGGTCCCGGATGACCGGGAAACGTAGGACTCGGTTTCCTGCCCTGTAGCCCGGCAGCTGCGGCGACCGCAGCAGCGGCGTGCAGGGACGAGTGCAGGGGAGGAAGATTCGGTACCGATCTGCCGCGATTCCAGGGCGAAAGGCCGGGACTCGCGACCGCCGCAGCTTGCGGCCCAGCGCTCCATTGTTGAGGCGCTTGCGGGCCACCGGACCAAGCCGCGTAACCTTTTCCAGGTAGGTAAACTCCCGGATGCGAGGTGGCTGTAGGTTGTTGTTGATGTTGCTGTTGCTGCTGCTGCTGTTGTTGTTGCGGCGGTTGCTGCTGCTGTTGCTGTTGCTGCTGCTGCTGTTGTTGCTGCTGCTGCTGTTGCTGTTGTTGAGCGGACGAGACCTGAAGTCCGTGTCTCGTAGTTGCAGCGGTCGCGTTACCGTGCTGTTGCGGGAAATTGTGACTAGCCGTGATAGCGCGACGCGTACCAGCCGAGACGGTTGGACCGGTACCAGCGAACAACCCGGTCGGACCACCGGTCGGAAAGTTCTGAAACGCTGCGATGGATCCGTTGACCGGTAACGCGTGAAGACCGGTGTCATCCGGAGCGGATGACCACAAGCTCGGCACTCTGGCCGCCTCGGAAAAACTCTGAAGCGCCGAACTGGTGCTACAGGCGATCTCCTTCTCCGTAGAGGAGGGCGTCGTCGGCGTGATAGCGATACTCTCGACCTCGACCGCGTCTTTCGCCTTTTCTAGTCCAGCGACGGCTTCCAGGCCTGTACCGGGCGATAGCGGCGCTGCTTTGCCACTGGCTTGTTTCTCGATCAACAGATCGTCCTGCATCGTTGAAGACGTTACGGTTACACCGGGACTCGCGGTATTGCTACCGATCGAAGATTTCGTCGTGCTGGACAAACTATTGGAGAAGAGGCTGGTCGCGCTAAAGTCCCCCATAAATCGCCAGGGTTCCAAGATCCACGAGTATCCTGTCGATCGTATCGAGGTCCCTTTCGCCGACCAACTCCTTTTGGATCCCCCTGTCGAACAATACGGATTCTTTTAGAATCTGTGTTTGGCGATTCGCTTTCGAATCGCTTTTGCCCTGTGATTCGAGATAAATCGACTTCGTTGGCTGTCGGCACGGACGTCGTCGACCACCCGTCGACCAGAGCTCGCGAGACAACTATCGATCCACGGCGTACGCGTAAAAACACCCACGAAGCCCGGAAGCTGTGCGAACTACACCGATATTTGGCTTCTCTTATTTTCGCCGTTTTCCTCGATTCCTTCCTTCCTTCCTGCTCTTTCTTTTCTTTCTTTCTTTCTTTTTTTCTTTTGCACACGACAGTTCGCCAAATAACCGTGGAAACCGAGCTAAACTATGACAAAGACGCGTCGCGGCCGTGTAATTTGCCAGCAACTTTGCTTCCGTAGCATTCTGTTAGTTATCGAACGACCGCCCGCTCGATGAGATGACCATCGTCGTTCGCGCGAAGCTACCGTCCAAACGACGTTTGTTCGTTCGTTGCTGTCTAACGTCTTTTTCCGGTATTTTTCAGCCGCTTGCGGCCAGCATAATTTACCCTTTTCACGAATATACGACGAATTTATCCAGTTGGAATTCTCCCAAGTATACGCGCGAAGCAACGCGACCTTCCGTCTTGCAGTGCGACTATTTGTCGATTCCTTCAGCCGCGTTTCACACATACACGCTCACCCATAGAGGCACGCACACACACTCCACCGTAGTACTACGCGAAACGAGGCCGGGATCGTGGTCGTGATCGTCGTGATCGTCGTGGTCGTCGTTGGTCGTTGCGTATCGTGTACGCGGCACACTGCGAATACGCGTTTTATCACTAAACACAGAATCTCGGCAATAAGGATAGGCGATCGTTTCGTTTCGTTCAACGTCGAAATTCACCGCGCGAGAAGCAGCGCGCGTATCGCTGTACGACACACTCGCGTCCTCGTTAATCGCGACTATTCTCTCGATTACCGATCGCTCGACCCAGTCGTCGAGCGACTCGCGACGCACGACTCACGACGTACGGCCACTGTGCGTATCGCGCGCCAGGGAGATCTCCGCTAGTTCCACGGTTCCCCGGTTCCACGATTCCCCGGTTCCACGGTTTCCCGGTTCCACGATTCCCCGGTTCAACGGTTCCGCGCTCGTTCAACTCCAATACTATCGCCGAACCGGACCAACTTGTTTCCTTCTCGCCAACCCTTTCTTCTTTTCGTCTTCTTCAACGTGATTCCGCGCGTCCTATCGACGATGCGGCTCGAACTTACCGTCGTCTCGGCTTGTCTTCGTTCGAGCTAACGCTGCTTCTCATTGGCAATTCGAGTACTATGATCACTCGCGGTTTATCGTTTGCCCACGGCACTGCTTCTGTTCGTTCACGTGTCACGATCTTCTACAACGATAAGACGTCGTCGTCGTCTTCGTCTTGGTAACTGACGATTCTACGCAAACAGAGTCTCGAGTTTTCCGGCCCTCGTCGTCGTCGTCGTCGTCGATTCGATCGATCTCTAATCGGACAGCAGCCAGCTGTTGGTTACTCGCGTTCCCTGGCTGCGCTCGACGGAGCACTCGATCGGAGGCCAGCCGAGCGCGATTCGACGACGCAGCTTGGTGGCTCTGCGTCGCGCGTAACACGATTCGTGCGTGGTGCCGACTTTTGGAACACTGTGGCCGTGCTGCGGCCCACACCATGCCAGCCGTAGTCTCTCCGCGTAGCCGTCCGCTCGGCGATCTTCGGCCGCCGCTTCGTCCTCGTCCTCGTCCTCGTCGACGTCGTCGTCGCTACGTCGCTGCTGCGTCGCGCGGCGACGTCGCTCACGCACGCGCGTTCACGTTCGCCTTCGAGCTGCTGCCGCCGCCGCCGCCGCTTCCACCGCCTTCACCGCTACCACTTCCACTACCGTTACTACCGTTGCCATCGACTCTACCACCGCTACCCGAGGTCGCCGACGAAAACCATCCTCGTCGTTGTTCATCCGATCCTTTTCATCTACCCTCCCTTTCTTCGCACGGTACCATACGTTAGGCTTCTCGGCCTCCCCCGTGAATTCACCTGAATTTTCAAATACCTGCTCGACGCGAGCGCCTTGGTTCCTCCCCTTCCTCCGTTACCTTTCTCTTCGACTTACCTTTCCGCCTTCAGTTGCCGAACGTACCTGTGTACTTACCGACAGAGATAAATAACCCGACTGTTGTAACATATCATATCACTGTACATTTGCAACATTCGTTCGTTGATTTAAGGTTAAACGCGTCTAATCATGAACGATATAAGTGCGCGTTTTAAGACTCGTTCGAAATTCTTTTACTCCGCGTAATAAAACGAGAACGTTTCGTTCTTCCAACGAATTGTAATCTTTATCGATGAAACGGGAATCTTATTATTCGTCGATTAGAATTCAGCCAATCGGAATAGACCGCTGATAATGGCGATAATGTTGTTATCAAACTATCGACAACGTATTATATTATAATATTTGTTCCAAAAATTGGATGACAGATAGGAGACGCCATAGATGGATAAAAATTTACCAACAACTTGTTCGAATTTTCTTATATTTTACCTTAAAGGCAGAAATGCCGAAATCCCGCTCAAAACTAAAGTACATTGATAAACGTGCTACGTGACAGCAGATGGAGCAACTGACCGCGCTGAGTCAGTCAGCTTGACGTTTCGATTGAAGGCGAGTAACGATCGAGAAACAGAAAGAGAAATAAAGGAGAGGAGAGAAGGAAGAAGAGATAATCGTATCTTACCTTTACCTTACTTTATTCGTCAAAATGAACAGACTTTTTGGTCGACCTAAAGCGAAAGAACCACCGCCGAGTCTCACCGACTGTATTGCCGGGGTATGTATTCGTTTTCGTTGCATCGTTAAAGAGGTTACGTTACCGTCTACACAATTTGTACGTTTATAACGCGTAATTAACGTTTATGGTTGTAATAGGTCGACAGCAGGGCGGATACTGCGGAGAAGAAGATAGCAAAATTGGACGCGGAATTGAAGAAATACAAAGATCAAATGGTTAAAATGAGAGAAGGACCCGCGAAGAATGCGGTTAAGGCTAAGGCATTACGCATCCTCAAGCAGCGTAAGATGTATGAAACACAGGTGGACAACTTGCGTCAACAGGCCTTTAACATGGAACAGGCAAATTATGCTACTCAAACACTAAAAGATACTCAGGCAACTGTAGTTGCCATGAAAGAAGGAGTTAAACAAATGCAGAAAGAGTTTAAAAATATCAATATAGATCAGATCGAGGTATTTTCAGAACAACATCCTGTTTATTGTATCTTTTCTTTTTTTTTTTTTTTTTTTTTCGCTAACTTACGACGATAAGTTAATGCACATCTTAGGATCTGCAAGACGACTTGTCCGATATGTTGGAACAAGCGGACGAAGTTCAAGATGCGTTGGGTCGCAGTTACGGCATGCCGGATATAGACGAGGATGAACTAGCCGCCGAGTTAGAGGCTCTCGGAGACGATTTAGCCATCGACGAAGATACCAGTTTCTTGGACGATGCGATCAAGGCACCTAGCGCTCCTGACAAAGAACCTGGCGCCAGCTCAGTCAGAAATAAGGTTCGTGCTCTCTGTTCTATCGTTCGTAGAAATATTAGAAAACATTTTATTGAAACATTGCATTAAACAAGAATTTTTTCATTCCAGGACGGCGTATTGGTAGACGAATTTGGTTTGCCACAGATACCAGCTAGTTAAGATGTTGTTTCGTAAAAACATCGATGTTGTTTCGTATAAGTAAATATTATGTATATGGGTATATCCAAAGATGATTGGTTCTTGAACGACTTTCGACTTTCAGAAACTTTTGCTACGTACATATGTAGTACACAGACAACGTACCGAGTATTCCGAATTTCTCTAAATCTATGGATATAAACTCGCGCAAATTGTAAATTTTCGATGAACGAAACGTTATTTCGTTGTTGCTAATAGATATGCTATGTTAATATATTTTTATTGCTTTCTGTTCATGTTGTTAATGTATAGATCAAGTTAAATAAAATTATCTAATCTAAGAATTTAAACGATCTGTAACCGAGAAATATTTTTCTGAGTTTGGCTTTGCACTTCTGTGTACTGCATAATTAAGTTTGAGATTACCTCTTTACTGTCAATGAAATGCGTTTCTTCAAAACCGCATACTTGCGTGTAGTGATACACATGTGCCTGCAACATAATCGGTATAACTCTACAAGCTTACTTTATAAGTTTCGTGTTTGTATATACAGGGCGGACCAATAACTTTGAGCGCCTTAATTATTTTCTTTTATTTACAAAAGTTATACGGTTGGCTATAATTTTTTAAGATTTCAACAATTTATATTTCAGAATCATTTCTGATAGTGAAGGTCCACCCTGTATATGTATGCGTGCCCGTTTTAACGTTACCTTCCTTCTATACAGTCTAGTAAACTGTTCTATTATGTTTTTAAATAACGATACCATCGAGGAAGAGTTTAAAAGACTCAACAAAGAAGTTGAGTGCCCAGCCGGAGGTACAGAACACAAACCTACTTTCATAGCTTCGTTGCTCCACTCTGTGAACGTAACTTTTTTCCGAAATCTGGAAATTCAAATATAACATTGCATAGAATGTTTTCCAAGCGCATATAAAAAAGTGCATTATCGACAAATACACGAGATATTTACCTCTCAATGTTTCGTTTTAAATCGTTTATAGGACAGTTTCCTCTAGCAATATGTGCAGCGCTTAAAATCATAGAACCTGATTGTAGCGGGTCTATTTTAATCAATTGATTATTTCGTGACCATGCATTGGTAAATATTTCATCTATTAGCCTTAAAGAACGTATATAGATTACGTTTTTATAATCTCTTACGATAATATCATAAGCTAATAAGTACCTTGTTTCTCGCATGCTGTACATCGTCGGCGCTGATAATGCTAATGGACTAACGCTGCTAAATATATAATGTAATTTTTGGTACGGTACAAGATTCGTCGCTATTTCGTTCATATCCATATTTAAATTGCCAGGGAACCTAGATCCGCTAAAAAACGTGGCTATTTTCATTTACTTGTTATGAATAAAAATTTGTGAAATTATTCCAATTACCTTGTTAAATGAAGAAGCATATTTGCAATAATGCTGTTCATATCTTGAAATGGTTTACACGAGATATTATAGTTTATCTGATCTGTGTTACTTTTTATTTTCAATTGTGCATTGCATATATCCAAAAGGGATTCGTTTTCAATAGGAAATACACAAGTTGCATAATCTATAAGCTCTCGAGTTGACAACAATACATTATATGGAGCTGTAACAACATCTTGCATAACAATTGGATATACGCAAGATACTAGTCTGTAATGATAACAATAACAACTACTAAAATGTTATTAAAATAATGCTAGTAATAATAAAAATCATAATGATAACGATAACGTCAAATATTATTCTTCGTTGTAATTAAAATAATCTTGAAGAGACATTTATATATTTTATACCTATCTACAGTAGGATAATTATTGGCCAGTAACTTTAAAACAGCTGTTCCTAATCCAGAACCAGTACCACCTCCAAGAGAATGCATTATTAGAAAACCATGTAATCTAGAACATTTTTCTGCCATACGTCTGATAGTATCTTCTAATTTATCGTGATACTCTGTACCATAGGTATGATAACCTACAGCCCTACAAAATGTATCTGTAATGTTTGTTTTATCCAAGAATATACCAAGGTAATCGAAGAAAGCAAAAGATCAGTACCAATTATTCGCAGAGCCTGGATAATTTGTTACAACGGAAGTCTGGTCAAACAAGTCACGCACAGGTCCTCTCTTTAACCCTCCTATGACACTATCCTCCATATCTATCAATATTGCCTACATACCAAGAAATCCACGGTGTAAATCTTTTTAACCATTTGTCTGATTTTTCTGTAATTGTACAGCAATAACATAAATATTATACCCTAGCTCTGACTTTAGCTCGTTTTAAGTCAGTTATACTTTTAAAGCATAAATCACGTGTATTCTCAGGTATAACAAAGAAACTATCAAAAGCATCAGACAAATCGCTCATATTTTTAACGTGGCTTCGTTGCGTCTTAAGTAAATTCATCCCAGTATTCGTTGTTTGTATACCGTATTCGTGTAACGCCAAAGGCCAAAATGCTGAACCAATTTGATTTCCACATTGTCCAACTGAAATCAATGTAAATAAATATAGTATTTAGTTTCAATATATGCTATTTCTTGAAATCCATTTATACGACGTTCACAATTTATCACAAACGTAATATCACTCGATATATACCTTGTACCGAAATGAATTGACTCATTAAAAGTCTGTCCAAGGTGCTCGAATTCGGACATTAAATTCTCTTCGTATTTGACATATTTTGATATTTTCGAGCTATACGGTAAACTCGCGCGATTTTCAATTTGACGAAGTGAAATTAGAAAGAATAGCATCGATATTTAAATTAGCGTTATCGAAAGTCGCTTATTTCGATTTCGAAATTTCAAACGAGCACTTACCGATAAATTCAGTGTTGTTCTATCCTGTAGAACCAGATAGTACATATAGATTAAGGTTAAAATATTGGTTATTCTTTGTTCGATCTTAAAATGGGCAACGGAATAGTAAACCCGTTAAGTGCAGTTATTTTTTTACTTATTTTTGATTGTGTGTACACAGAATCTGCATCAACCACGGAATCAAGTAAGCCATATTAACTTATAATACCGTAACCTATAAAATGTGTATTATAAAATATACCGACTTTGATGACAAAGGATACGGATGAAAATCGAGGGAAAAAGTTAATTTCGCTCTTATTTTATGTTATAGCAACATCCGTACATTTGTAACAGTTTTTCATTGAATAATTCAATTTTGTTTTATTCGTCTCATGAAAAGTTTAACAATTGTCATTTGTTGGCGTTTTGCTTCTTACGTTATAAAAAATACTGAACTTTGAAAGCATTATATTTTACTCATATTTTACTTATATTTTGTTGATAAGAATAAATTCCAAAGAGATACCTAAGCTTTTATTTGTTTGATTTTCTTTATCTGACCTTTCTAGTACACTTTTTAAAGCCGGGAGATATTATTGAAAATAACAAGCCTGGATTGCAAACTTTCTGTCATAGTGCCAAATCAAAATATATGAAACATATGTTGGAAAGTTTAACAGTAAGAAATAAGTTTGGAATTCATGTAAAACATGTATGTACATCTCTATGATGTTACATTTAGTTGTATTTTATACGTTATAGATGTACTTAAGAACAAATATAGAAAACTATGATGTTTACAATGGGAAAACTCCTGAAGAAGTTTTACAAAAGCACGATGACAATCATAGGTCCTGGAATTTTAATATATTTAGCATACAGAAGAATAAAAAATTCAAAATTAATCCTTTCGAAGATGTATGCATTGGCATATATGTGTATCCCTCCAATTTGCACAAATATACAATCAGCATGATAGAAACACGTGAGTGTGCCAAAGCAAAGGAATATTTTGTGGTATAAATGAAAGGCGCTTAAATTTTTGTATAAACAGGTACCGATAGCTCCGCATTAATATTAATGGTGGTAGGCGCTGTATTATTTTGGAACGCTTATAAACTCAGTAAAAATACTCTATTTTATTATTTGATCAGTATAATACTTGGAATCAGCACCTCCATTATAATTCTAGTGTACTTCATTAGTAAATTTCTACTAAAGGTAAATACTTTTTGTACAAGTTTTATTCACACGTGTAGTTTGCTACGTCAAATTTTTAAAAATTAATGTCTATACACAATTTAAGGGTAAGATAATGTATATCACGGTCCTCACTGGTTGGACAATGAGTTTTTATCTATTACAAATGTTATGGGAAAATACCCAACTAATCATCGTGCGGTATAGGGAATTGGTGGTATGGTACATTTTAATCACGTCTGTCATCAGTTTCGTCATTTCTTATCGGTTTGGCCCAATTACGAATGTTAGGACGAAAAGACTTATACAGTGGTGCTTGCAGGTTTGTAGACTAATGCGTTTGAAAAAAACTAACGGTTCAAAGTTCACTTGTTCCCATTTAACGTTCTTTTTTTCGTTTATTTAGATAATAGGATTGATTACCATATATTATAGCAGTTATTTACGCGAAGCATCAACCTTTTTTTGTATCTTAATTTTCATACTTTATAAATTTCCTATTACATTAACTCAAAGAAGCAGAACTTACTGGTAAGTTATTCGATGATATCAACGTTGTTAAGCTTTTTAGCAAGCTTGCTTCGGTGTTCGCTTTCAGTGTTCGCTTTCAGTGTTACTCATATTACTTCTTGATCTTAATCGTTCGTTCCTTATATCTATATTTTCGATGTTACAACTAAAAATGTCTGTTAACTCTCCGTGGACAAGCATATTTTTTGCACCTTTCATGGGCAATCTGGGTCATTGTGTCCATAACTTTACTCTTATACCGTTTTACTGTTCTTGACTTTCAAAAAAATCTGAAAAAATTTTTGTGATGCTTATCAAAACCACTAGTTTAGTACATAATAGCTCTTTCAGTCGAACGTTTAAAGGATTACTTAGCAAAAATATTTAGCAAAAAACCTCATGTGGTGATCTTTTAGAAAATTATATGTACATTCACGATGGGTTTAAGAAGTATAATATACTTTGAAATTTGAATTTGGAAGAATTTTGGAACAACAATGCAGGGAAAAGCCGGTATATTTATTAGAAAATGTTACGGCAAACGTACTGATAATGTAATGATAATAACGTTGAGCAACTTTTTCCTATATATACTAATGACAGTCGGTCTTGGTTGGCGAGATATTTGTGAAAAACTGTTGTTACTACTACTACGGTGAATTCTGAATATTATTTTGTGTCTGTGGCAGCATTGGGTGCCGGCCGCTTTACGCAATACTAATACTTGCGCTCTGATATAGAATTTCATTTGTATTACAGTGATCATACAAGGGGAAAAAAAGAACGCTACCCAGATACTAGGAGAGCAAGAAAAGAAAGAATTACTTACTCTCGAAAATATTAATCTGCTTCGGAACAAAGTGATTCGCACCAAATTCCTGTTGGTTCCAAAATACCCATTTACTTCTTATTTTTTTATGAATTCTCCCTTCCCGTCGAAGACGTTCAAAAGCGGAATTTCACCTCAGTCACAAACGACCCAGGTTGTCCACTGTGGGTTGATATCGATTATAATTACTATTCCGCTCATATTCTACTTATTGTTAATTTTTTAATTTGTGTTAATAAATTATCGTTCTATATTACTTCGTAGCATTTTGTTATTAAAAATCGATTAAAAGGACGCGTAAAATGAAAGTCAATCAGACTATCTCATCCATTCCATTTTTATCATTTTTAATTGTTTGATAAATATTCGATCAATATTTTGAATGCAGTTTCATCGTACTTACCAAAGCTAGAGTTTGATATGAATAGCGATCTTGAATAATTGTTAATAGCAATAGACAGTAGCGTGTGACCATAAGAAGAATAGTAACAATAGTAGCAACGATAGTGATGGTAATGATGATAACGACAGCATTAGTATTATCGTTTAGAAAAGCAACACCGTATGTTACATGTATACACCGGTTCGAAATCAGGATGAACATGTTTCCTGAGAGAAGAAAGTTATTGACGGAAGACCAGTATCGCGAAGAAGGAATAAGAGAAACGAAAAAAGCGTTGGAGGAGCTAAGAGAATATTGCGTTAGTCCTAAATGTAATCCATGGAAAACGACTTTACTATTAAAAGATCCGATAAGGTTATTATACTATGTATTAGTTAAAAGCTGGTGTGCGTTTACGAAGATTAATCGCGATGCAGTCGCGATAATATATTCGCGAATGTAACGTAATTTAACACACGTGCTTCTAGGTTTGCCAAGTTTATGGAAGGTGAATCACATTTATCGGACGGCGAGTCTCGGGAACACGACGCAGAGATCACAAGAATTATAGAGGAATGTGAATATACGGATGATGAGGATGATATACTATAAAATGTACATAGGAGTCATTTATTTCGGTAAAAGAACGACCGACGAGTACAGAAATTTTGTACACCGTTCGCTATGGAAACTTTTCAAGTACAAAACTTTTTACTCTGAAATTGGCTCATTGGATTAATTGTACTTGTTAATTTATTATATAACTATATACTATCTATTTTTTTATTATATCGATTGCATGGTTGTGAAATAAACTTGTTAATTACGATATTTGTTACGTGCATCGTGCGATTCTATCGAGCTGATTTACTCAATCGCGCCACGATCCTTCGAATCTTGTTACAACCCTTCGCGATCGTATTCTTATCTGGTTCGCGTGACTGCGGTCCTTTGCATGTATTTGCCCTATGTATCGTTATGTTGTTTGCTCCAGTTACGTTTCTGCGAATGTGACTTTATATTTTACGAGGCTCATTTATAAAAGCACGAAGAGAAAGAGGAGAACAACAACAAGCATACTTCTTCTTTCTCCCTCATTTTCTTCAAACAAAATTCTGTGAAACTCGGAAAAACCATGCAACTTTTCTGTCGCGGGATTAACGAGGAACAGCGAGAGCTTTATTAAAATAAAGGAACTTTTTGCAGTAATTATTTCACTTCCTTCCTTTTTATTTTTATTCTCTCTTCTTTTTCATAACGATACATTGGATAAAAACGTAAAATTGCCATAAAAGCATCCCCAGTTAATTTCCCATCCCCTTCGGGCTTCTATTATTTTGCCATTTTATTCAATATGGTATTCGCGTATTGTACACAACAGCGGAGTTATTGCTTCCTTTTCAAACAGCTCTATCGAGCAATGTAAGTAGATATCGCAATAAATCAGGGACAACTCGTTTGTACGTGTTTACGATTCGAATTACTTCGTCGTTCTGCAGCTTCTCATTAGTTTCTCCTGATCCGCTATCTTCCTTTAGAATATCCTACCGAGTACAATAAGGCGAAATTTTCGTTTGCCTTCGCCTTTGTGAAACAACATGCAAGTCTTGGTACTGGCATATTTTGCATAACGTTTATTATAGTATTTGATGTATTAAAACGTTCATATGGCAAATACGATATTCGCGTTTAAAAGAAAACGACAGATCAATCGATTAATTGATTAATGAGAATCGAGAGCGATGGAGAACGGACGGGTGCGTTGTTACTCGTTTCGCCATAGGCGAAGATAAGCGTCGGGTTTTTGACACTTCGTCGAGAGTACGCGTTCAATTGCTTCTCACGGCGTACAATAGACTCTCGTAGGTCTTGTACTTGCACACGAGTTGCTTTCTCCGATCCACGGCAAATTGTCATCGAGCGATGTACAACACCGACAGGTGGTCTCCAATCGGACACCTTGCAAAAAACCTGAACGCGCACGTATGCGGCTTCGGTGCGTTTGCTCGGTTGATCATATTGGATTACAAACTGCCATGGAACGGCCATGGGTCACGATTAACTTTTGCTTTTCGCACGGTCCAACCTTCTTTCCACCGTAATTTCTTTTCATAGATGGTGCGATTGTTAGAACAGAGGATTCTGGATTGTGTGGAGAAATTTCGTGGTAAAGAACGAATGCTTGGCTCGGAGGACATAGAAGACGTTTCGTATAGAACGTGCTATATCAAAAAGCAAATTGTAGTTGGTCGAGTGTCCGGGGGAAGCCACGTGATCGGCAGGTGGGATTGGTAACGGTCCAAAGGGCAGAAGCAGGATCAATAAGAAAAAGACTGGTTCTCCGTGATGCATGGCGCACCTGCTCTTCGGAGAGACACGAGGAGAGCGGATCCGATCTCGTCCACGATTCTTCGTCAAAAATCTCGAATAGTTTCATTGTCGTAAGCGACAGCGACGTTCCAGCGTGTATATAGCGAGATAGGTATTATTCGAGGAGTCGCTCAAGCTTCAACCTTTTAAAATTCATAGATTTATATTTCGTTTAGTCGAACAAGAAGAATCGAACGGAAGAATCACGATCGGAAGTAATTGGAAGTAGCGGAGTCGTTGAAACCCGATTTCGATGAAATTGATCGACGTAAGCACGGCTTAATGGGAAATGATCGTGTTCGCGCAAGGTTCGAAAGACGGTGTTATAAGAGAGCAGAGGAAGTTGGTAAGATAGAAGAGCTTGTTTTCCTTCGAGAGTCTCTGTAAGGACTATGGTTAAGATCGCAGCCAGCGTATGCCATCTGCCAACTAGTTCTTTGGATGCCAGTCGCCCTTTAGTTTGCCAGCGCGCAAGAAGTAGCTCGCTGCCCTTTAAATCGGCTCTACTTTGGCAATCACGATCAGCTGCCTAGTCGGCGTCTCTCCCCTAGCTTCTTTTTCCTTATCAACCTCTTCTTGTTCCGTATTCTTCCGCTTACTTTCTTCGCGATAGTTCTTTTCCCCTCTAACCCGTTCTTCTTTTCGCTATAGACGATCCGCACTGAAAATGTCTATATGTTCTATTTTTTGACAAATCGACGCGCGTATTTACGGTACATAATCGAAAAAATATCGTATAATACGTACAATGTATTTTTATTGCTCGGGGATCACGAGTTACAAAGCTGTAGCATTTTTATCTATTTGAAACTCGTCTGGTTTAATCGTCGACAACCGTAAAATTATTTCACTCGCGGGTATTGGATTTTTTGTGGTTACACTGCAAATATGGATACCCCAGTTCCAACGAGGTTTAGCTTGAACCGCAGAGATCGCGCTTCGACGCGCACGCGAATATATCCCTTGATATTTTAATCTTCGGTCTTTTTTACTGTTAGAAGAGAGCGTTCTAGAAGAATACGAATATTGCAGCGAGTGAAATTCGTTAAATCCAAGCATTCAATTTCTCTGAATTTCTTCATTGTAACTATATCGGACGACGATGCGTTTAAAGAACGAAGAACTCGGAAAGTAAATCGTGTAAATATGTTCCGTCAATTGTCCATTTCTTTGGATTCGCGAGTCGATTTGTACCGAATCCGGGACTCGAAACATAGTGAGTATAATGACATCGATAGTATAGTGATTTTTATTTTATCGGATGTAATTTATTTACAGTGATCGAAACGGAGAACGATGACTATTTAATTAGAGCTATTAACGCTACGGGGGTCACCGGTGATCGGCGTACCAAGTTTAGTAGAAACACGTAATTTGAACAAACGTCGATAGTTATACATTTTTTATTATTACCGTCGTTACTACAATGGTGTGACGAAATTAATGCAGTATAAAACATATAAAAATAGTTTTATTTATACGTGAAATATAAACTTGTTATGTGCGCCCCCCAACACTGGCTATCGAACCCGTTTTCTCCGTGTTTTACCTTAATAAACAATAAGCCTAAGGAAGGTTTCTATTTGATAGATGTTTGATAACAATTAAGGGTCCCCGCAGTAAAGTATAAAGTATAAATCTTCTGAGGATTCTTTAGGATTATTGCAGGTACGAATAAGTATGATCGAGGGATGGATCATGGTTTATGGTACGTAACAATATAGAACAGCTATTTAGCAACGCGAAGAAACAATGTAGGATAATTGATAATCGCAAAAATAAGTGAATCCTTAGTGAGATAAATTCTTGTGGTAATATCTCAACATTATATGCATCGCATAGTAAAAGATTGATCGTGGTGCCACGGCTAAACCTTGCAAAACCGGCGTGGCATTCAACGCGTTAATGTAGCAATGCGATACAACTGAAACAACTAAATTCGTACAACTACTCAACTTTAGAGTGACAACTTACCACTCAGAACTCACAACTGACAATTCACAACAACTCGAGAACTAACAAGTAACGACTAATTCGCAACTTACTCGTAACCGACTATACTCTTCGTCAAAACGTCGTTTTATACAACGATTTTCGGTATTCGATTATGCGGTATGTGTTTTACAGCTGTTAGTGGCCCAAGATGGTCACGTACACCTTTTCAATTATCCATCCTAAAAGGCCACGGACATATGGCCCAATGGGATTTTCTCCGTGGCTTTTTCACCATATTACAATAGAAGGATGAAGCGTGACGCAATTTGGCACATGACCTTTCAGTAAGAACTTTTGATACGTTTAATGAAATAGGAACGATAGGTGGTATCGGCGATTGTTACTCGGTAAGGTCAATATCGCTAGAGGAAAGGAGACGAAAAGAGAGAAAGAGAGAGAGAGAGAGAGAGAGAGGGAGAGAGTGCACATTGAGAAAGACAGGTTTAGCAGCGTGAAAGCAAAAGGTGAGACGGACGAATATATTAGCAATCCCGTTGCGGGTTCGTAACCAAGACTTACTCACGATTCCGACCCTCATCACCGCACAATTACTTTCTTTGCTTCGATGTAATGTCGTTCGACCGGAATACTGGGATTTTCAAAAGACCTTTACAACTCCGAGTCAAACAATGTCCGTAGCAAGTATCAATTTAGTCATTTACTCGATCGGTGTGTTTAAACGTTTACCATGAAACCAGTTATTCGATGTAGATCATTCGTACAAGTTGAATTCATAAATCTAAAACGTAGCAGAAGGTTAAACGAAAAAACTCCGTGACACGGTATCGATAATTCGCGGAGGAAATATTTCTATCGATGAAAATTCGTTCCGGACGTTAAGAATCGACGTCGTTGATAGGAGGAAATGGAATCGACAGGGTAAACCAGAGTAAATGCTATTACAAGCGAATATCTCTGGGGTGAATAAACGTTTCTGAAAATGATCCAACAATGGGACAAAAAAGCAACGCATATCGAACGTAATAATTTTTCCAAATACGGAAAAACAAATATTCGATAGAAAAAATAGAATTTTTTGAACTATCCTCAAGTAGATATCGTTAATCGCTTGCACTGATTCTACACGCATCGCATCTTGTTCGATTCGATCGACGAATTATTGCCACGTTCGCAACATTGTAATCGTCCTTTCTGAAATAACCGATCTCGATCGATTTCCGGGTATGAACGTCATCGATAAGAACTGTAAAGACCGGTTCATAGAAAGCAAAAGAGCGAAGGGAAAGTAAAGAGGAGCAAAGAAGGATACTGGCTCCTACCTCGTATCCACGATAAAAAATATTGCGTTTGAAAAAACGTTGGAGTTTTCAAGACCAACGACGAACGTAAAAAACGATCGACCATGATCGTTCGAGACACGCGCTTTTTCGTTTGCGCGAATGTACGAACGTTTGTGGAGTACCTATTCGCCAAGGAAAAATAGAGAAAATAGAAAAAAGGAACGCGTTTCTATACGTACGTAGTACACGCATACTTGTTACGTATGCATGCACGTATTTGTTTCAACATCGAAACTCGAAAATTGAAAAAGTTCAACGATGTTTTCCACGGACGAGTAGTTCGTTGACTGGATTACACCATTTTCCAGTTTCGTCCGTGCATCGCACACTTCCGGGACTTTGGCGTTTAAAGTAGCGTCTATTCCCTGAAGCAAGCGTTCCAAATAATCGACGATCCCACGTTTCTAGTTTAGATTACGGTTCAATTTACCGAGTAAACTAATTGTAAGCACGTTGCTATCGTTAAATATAACGATTCTAATACTTGTACAGTTTCAGTTGCGAGTATATGTATACGATATCATCGATTGTTCTAGCTCGTACTGTCCAACGAACCTACACGCTTCCTAACAACATAACAGTAGAAAAGCAACTCCGCTACTGTTGATTAATCGGCGTGGGCGTCTTACGGAAAAAAAACTACCGTTAGATTCGGCAAACGAACATAATTATCATAAACACGCGAAACTGGTTGGGCACGAAACAAGATCATCAAAGATAATTTAACCTAACCAATGACAAGCCTGTTCCTTCTGGCGAATAGACCAGTTCGACTATACGGGTGGTTGCGCCTTTTCACGAGTCGCTAATTTCATAACTCGTTCGAGAAGCGTGGCTCGTGTATCGGTATGCGATACATTCACTTTTTGTAAAAAAAAAAAAAAAAAAAAAAAAAAAGAGTATATATTAATCGATTGGAAGCATCGCATCGTTATATCACCTATTTTTTCGATTCCGCGTTGAAGCAGCTCGAGCGTGTAAAACGCGAAGCGTGAGTTACGGCGTAATCGCCGTAACTTCGATTACGCGTAATTAAGATTTCGATGTCGATACTAGAAGCGACGATCTAGAAGAAAGGAATATCGAACAATGATAAATGGAAAACAGTTTAAAAACTATGGAGAAGAGAATAGAGACGGACTATAAGGAATTCGATTACAGGTAGATTCGCTTGTTATCCGGAAAAAAGGAGAAGAGCAAGGAAAAGAAAGTCGATAAAATAGTAGAATCGGCGGTGGTGTCGAGCGTGAGGAGAACCCCTGTAGCGCAAGGAGTGGGGGAAGGATAGAGCTCGACGAGCCAATGAAGGGAGGAAGTGCGCGGCGCAGATGCGTGGTACATTCGATGCGCCGGGCTGGTCAGAGCAAGCGTGGACGTTTACCGCGTCGGATCCTTTCGATTTTTCGCTCGATTCTTTGCTCGTTTTTTCGCTTACGACCGCGTTGCGAGTCACACGGCTGCCAGACTCGGACCGATAGCTTCCTAGTTACGCGAGTGCTTCGAACCCGATCGGTACTTCTTGCCGTTCTCGAATCTTAATACGTACGTATTGCGGGGAATCGAGAAAACTTCCGGGATTGGAAGGTGAATCGAGCCGGAGTATCGATGATCGACACAGTGCGGACGAATCACATGTGCAGTGACATTGGTATCGAATTTTGAGCGATCAATCGAGATTTCTCTGTCGTTTGTCCATTCGGTTGGACGTAAGACGTCGTACCGCGTGTCAAGTTTCGTAGAATTCTAAGTTTCGCTCGCGAAACATCTGCGATGATCATAAGAATGAGAATTCGAGTGACGCTATATATTAGCGACACTGTCTATCGTTCTGTACGTTTTTGGTACTCGCTTTTACTTGGACCCGAACTCATTGCGGCTATTTTGGACGAGTAGACCAATAGCACCGGTAAGAATGTAAAGATTGGTCGGACAGAAGAACCGCGAGTGTCAGTAGTTTACAGTGTTTGGTGAATTTGACTTTTCGAAAGGTATCTACGCTCGCTGAAAGTCGCCAACGTCGAACCAGGATTGGAGCAGAAAGGTCAGTGTGCGTTTCATTGTGTTTCATTTATCGATCGTTGCGGCATACTTTACTATACGTGGAAACACGAAATACAATATATACGAAACAACGAGATATCAGTACGATATCGGAATATATAAAAACGATCAATTTCGCCATGTCTACGATCGAATAAAACGATATATAGAAAATGTGGGTCAAATCGAATCTTTCGACGATCGAGTATCGGAAATCGACGTGGATTGGCGTGAAAACAGACGAGAACGGTGGACGTTTCGATGGAACCTTGTTAGTTTTTTTTTTTTTTTTTTTTTCTTAACGAAACGAAATGCCAGAAACGTGACTGTTGAGCGGTAGTTGAGAAGTAGTCGGGGTGTAATTAAGATCGATAGCTGGAGATTAGATTGTTCCGGGGAAAAGGGAGTAGCTGAAAGGGGGTGCAGAGACGAGAGAATTCGGGATCGAAGGATGGTGGAGAGAAGGTGGTTGCGCTGAAACAAGCGTTCGCGGTGAGCGGAGGAACGTTGCGTGCAGGAACGAGGCTCGTTTCGTTTCTGCAATACCAACGATGCGATACAAGTGTGACTATCGCGCGTTCACCTACGATTATCATTGTCAGGGGGGTTTAACAGATTTAATGAAACCTTTCCAACTTCTTTTCCGTCGCTCTACTTTTATTCTTTCCTTCCCTTCGAGCGTGCGTACGCCCAATGATTAATTCATGCTTACCTTCGCGTCAACGATTTCATTTTGCACGCAGTACTTGCAGCTTGAATCGGATTAGGTTACGTCGTAAGTTCTCGTGTAAACTGGCTTACTATCGGAGTTACGTGTTCCGTACTTGGTTTACTAATATTCCGCGTTACGTAAATGGACCATGCGACGACCCATTCTTTCGTATCGAAGCTAAATACGCGTGTTTACGTTCTCTCCGATATTTCCAAAATGTCGCTCGTTGTAATTTCAAAGTATCGAATATGTTAAAACGTTGCATAAATATAATCGAATATACACCGGCTGGTCGAACCGTATTATCTTAGAAAAGAAACTCTATTTTCATAAATTTGCGTATTTCACGGACAAAGTGGAGTTTCGATCGATTTATTTTCCGAGAGTCTGCTGTGGTATCCGATCCTGATACTCCTTTCTCTCGTTCTCTTCTTCTCTTTCGTTTAGCCCGTGAATTCTTCTAATCGCACTCGTCAACGAAAAACACAGCACGCGTCGTTTCCATTGCCCTTTCGCACGCGCGATCTTACGATCGATTTATTCCCATCGAACGGTACGTTCGTTCGATCGACTTTGGACGTTAATGAACGACGGTAGGAGCGCGCATCGAAGATTGATAATTGACGTCGGTCGTTCCCGTGAAAGTCAACGTACCGTAAAGTTCTCGGTTCATTCATCGTTCCCACGTTGCGTAATGATCGTTGCTGGCACGTGCCACGTGCGACATACAGACGTTACATTACGGTTGACAGAAGCGTTGTAGTTTAGCCGTTATACTTAGTAGCCGATTTACCGAAAATCGTCTACATTTAACGGTATTTCTACGTTTGTCTCGAAGAACTGCTGGGAATGCGGCTCAGACACGACACGATACGATCGAGTTAAGATCGGTCCTCTTAAAAGCTACGCCGATCGTACTTCGCTTCTTGTAAAACTCTGGTTCGTGATTAGGAATTAGGTCGTCTGCGAGGTATCGGGTTGAACGCAGGTTGGACGATGGTAGAAAAAGCGATACCGGTTTCCCTGTTCGAGGTAATGTTTACCACTCTTTCCCTATCTCCGAGCATACAGCTATACAAGTCGTGTATATTAAAGCAACTCGCGGAAGAGGTTCGTCGAGAGGTTACGTCATTACTAACCAAAAGCTACTCCCGGTCTTTCACGTGCCCTCTTCTTACCTCCGACTACTTTACCGCTTTCTTGCCTCGCAAAATGATCGAGCTTTAACCTCGATGATAGTAGAGCACTCTCTTGCCTCCTTTTTTTAAGAAATCCAGCTAGAGCGATGAACATAACGAGGAACAATATCACAGAGTCAGCGAGATTTTAAAAATTTTCATCGCAAGCACGTAACATAGTCGTACAAATTTTCCATTACTTTCGCAAATATTCGATTACTTTCAGATATTTAAAGATGTAAAAATACTTGACGCGTTTAGTACCATCGTTTTGCTTCTCTTCGCGAAGATGCAAGATTGCTCAAATATATATATAATATATGTAAGTATGTCAACGAAAGCCAGCGAATCAAACCATCGACTAATATCGCGAACGAGGCAGTTTAACGATATCGACTCCGCGGTATAATAGATTGTTCGGTGAAGGAGGCTCGTTATTGATAATTAATCTCATTACGAGCTTCTAGCGTAGCGGCAACGGAAAAGGATCGATCGGCTCCCTCGAAATCGAATATAATAGCCTTTTCATCGGTTCTTTTTTCACGCACCTTTCATCGCGTATGCCGTCTGCTCTGCCGGAGTTAAACTTTTCTCCGCGGACAATATCACCATTTATTATAGCGAACAGTTTTATTCAGCGTATTCTCGTTCGAAAGAGCGCGCAAGGACGAATCCTTTGTAGAAGAAAGTTATCGAAAGCGATTTATTTCGCGGTTGATGCTAAGCTCGACTGGCCTCTACGCGATGAGAAATGAAATTGGATTTCGAAATGCTTCAAACGGACGACCGTATCGTGACTAATTTTCGTGCTAGCTAATTTTCAGCGTATATACTCGTGTATGTATATGTAACGACCTCGAAATCCTTTTTCTTCGTTCTACGTGCTCGCGTTACGGGGTTACAAAGGTTTCAAGCTTCAAAGCAACTGGTGTGTATATGTGTATACCGGCTTCCGGTTTCTGATCAATCTAAAAATCGTTCACGACTATGCTTCCGGCGGAGCGTGTATCGCGTGGCATGGTAACCCTTCGACGAAGAATCCCGGACGAACGATTCGAAGGATAGTTATCTCTTTATCTCGTTGAAACTTTTTCCGCGACTTTTTTAATACAAAGTGTATTTAATTAAAACTGTATGTAATTTAAAAAAATATTTCATCTTCGTAGAAGAAATACTAATAAGTATATATTAAACATTAACGGGTATACATTATGTATGACGACGTTACAAACGGGAAATTTATAGAGCTATATTTGACGGCCTGCCCGAGTCTCCCCCGTGTTACACTGCGAAAGGGTTGAAATAATTATACGGAGGTTAGCTTAATATGAAACTTTCTTTGGAACGAGCACCGCCGAGACGTACATATTTTGTGCACGCAACAGGCTATCCTGGCACTTGTACGATCTGAGCAGTACGATTATTCTCATACAGCAATATTTTTCTTGTCTTCGTAATTTATGAGCGTAATATCGAGCAACGCGTAACGCCACAGCTTTCATACACTGCCATAAATTCTTTACTGCACGCCTAGGTCGTTAGAAGATTGACGAAGGAATAACTATTCAACGATCGATTTCCTACAGGCCCAGTTTTTACGAATTACTATACGCTTTTTACCGCGTGTCCAAGACGATCGAGTATCGAAAAGAAAATAATTAATTCTTTACCGATCAATTTCCTGGCGGCTTTAAATCGCTGCAACACGAGTATTTCGAGGCATTCGTAGAGACGACGAGATATAAGTGGTTGAAAGAGAAGGAAGGAAGTTGATTCGTGGTTACACGATCGAACGGATAACAAAACGCGTTCTTCGAGAAACGAGTGCATCCTTCCGCAGTTATGCATTCGTTGGAGCGCAAAGAGCAGGCTACGGGGTTATTTTTGTCGTTTCGTTCACACGGGAAGGCGACCATCCCGGATAAATTTATCACTCTACGACTCGGTACCGGGGGCAATTTCGGGATAGGCTTTTATAGAAAAACGCGAGCGCTCGTTCCAGCGCTGTTTCATCGAATTATCGCCACGTACCACCGAACGTCGCGACAGCCTTCATACGCCACTTTGAAGTTTCAAACTATCGTTTAACGATGCTTTCAAACAAATTGTTTGAAACAAATATTTCAGGAAAGTCCGGATCTTTCGTTCGTTCGAAAGTTTCAACCGAAAATCAATTTTATTTCAATCGCGCGGCAATTAATTACTCCGAATCGAAGAGAACGCCCCGCCGTGAAAACAAAATGAAGCTGGACACAATGGAAACAGCGCGATTAAAACACGGTAAATTTTGGCGGGCACCGAGCCAAGTGCGCTCGTACGTTCGCGCTAATCGAACTCTTTCTTTCCGATAGCATGTCGCTAATTGCACGGTAAAACTATCGTGCTTCCATATATCGCGTTCCGTACGCACAGCTTCGTCAAAATATTCCATCGCTTGTAGACACCTTTTACGAATATATTATGTGTGTCGTATGAAACATTTTGAAAGTTACGACTATTCGTACTGTATATATTAATATTTCGTCAAATATATATTTTATACATATACATTATACGTATACGTTTTCGGATTGCTTTCAAATATAATCGTGACGACCGAGTCTCGTCATAGCGCTAACGAAATTTCGAAGTGTCTCGTACAAGCCATAGAGTATGAACGTAAAAGTTGTCTACGACGATTCTTAACACACTTCCGTGAGTCATCGTAGTATCCTATCGTATACTATTCGTCAACAGTTCAATCAACGAATTCGTCACGCGACCGCTTTCGATTATTGTTAGAACGATCGAGGTCGTTTAGTTCTCTTCGGCGATCGTGTCAGATTTATCGTTACGCCTATTGCTCCAAGTGGTGGGTACAATGGCAGCACACAATGGTGATTATCGTAACGTTCTACCATCGGCGTCTTCGATCCTCGAGAAAATCTCTATACGAATATTCTATACACGTACGTATGTATTTGTAGGCAAACGTTCGAACCAAGTATAGTAGTTGGCGAAGGTGTAGTGATCGAGGCGTGGATGTGTACGTGCGAAGGGAAAGAGAACGAAAAGCCGGTCTTCGATGGAACACCTGTTCCACAGGTATGCGATCCTTTCCACTCTTCTTTGTGCTTTACCTCTCCGATCTGGATTTCTTCTACGCGTGTCTGAGCTTTGTTACCGCTTTTTGTAGCCGCCATGGGAAGAACGACGTTCGATGCCACGTATCGTGATATAAAATGCCTCGCGTTCCTCTTTTCACGGCTAACCAAAATTCCCCGAATAATTATTATAATCGACGATTGACGACATAATCGATTAAACAGATTTAAGAGACAATTTATTAGATTATAGTATACTATAGTATAGTATAGTTAGGAGATCGACTCTGTCTTCGTTCGTACGATTAAGATTCCATGACTTTGAATATTTATGCAAATTCATATTTGTATGGACGTAATTCGTATCACAAGGACCGACCGTGTTTTTTAATTTTGTTGCCTAGACCTTTTGCCGCGTTTCATACATATCGTAATTGCTAAATACTCGTAACAATATTTTATTTCTCAGCTAGGCTATATACAACGTGTCGTAATAACAGTACGCAACTGTATATAACTCGTTACGAAGTTAAGGTGGAAGAAGGTGGCTTACGTGAAACTTGTTTACCGATTCATCGTCGTTTTGTTGCGTCAAAGCGGCCATCAGACACTCGATTACGATTTTTCGCTACCACCTGGCATTGTACGTTTCACCATATCACGTTCATCCCAAGCTTTCGCAATTCTTCTTTGCTTTACACGTTGCTACCCTGTTGGAGCAAACGTCAAAGTGCTCGTGCACGACGGCTCTTTTGTTCTGCTCTCGAACGAGAACGCAAACGCCACTGGCAAATCGACGTTCCGGATATACGTGCAATATGTATATCGACATTTATCCATATATACTATATTTATATCGCGGATGAAAGTCCAATCTATTTCTATATCACTCGAATATTTCATGACCTTTTATTTCCTACGTACCTATTACATTTCGTTCGAAACTTTGTTCTTCTTCTGTTTCTTTCGCGCGTATAAATAAATAATCCAGCAGTTATTCCTTGACAAATCGAAAGGTCTCGCTTATTTTAATCGTCTGTTTGTTATTATTTCGCTCGAAACTCGACTTTTGTTTCGTTTCGTTCGTGAATATAAACGATCGATGGTTTTCTTCAAAATTTATGATATCTCCGTTATTTTATTATCGTATATGTTTCTGCGGTTCGAGCGATTTTTATTACACTCGAGCAGTTTCTCGTAAGAAAGGAAACATCGAAACAAAGCCGAAGACAAATGATGGAACATCTGTTCGTTCGCAATTCGCATGCCTCTTGAAATTATTTATTTCTCGTTTCACCTCCCGCGATTCACATCCCCTACTTTAACATTGATTTATAACGTTTGTCGCGCTTGATCCATTATAAACCGCAACATGTTCCCTATTGTCTTTGTGTCTACTGGGTATGAGGTTAACACGGAGAATGGAGCAGCAACAAAGCAAGGCAAGAGAAAAGTAGTTAAAGAGGAGTGGGGCTAGAAAGAGTGAGAGAAGGGAGGAAGTTGGCGGTAAAACAGAGAAAGTGAAAGAAAAGGGTTCGTGCGTTAGGTAGAGAAAGACGGATGCGATCCTCCATTTACGGCCAGTTTCCCAATTTTACAGACGGCGAAGCTTTATAGAACTTCTCGAAAACCTAACTTCTATTACAAATACGAAGCAGAATAATATTCCTGCCAAGTTCTCATTGTGTCTTTTGTTGTAGCGGTCAACACCACTTCTAAGAAAACTCTACACATCTGGCCTTTTAGTTTTCTCAAGCACCGAAGCCATCGACTGCGTATAGACAAAAGACTGGGACGAAGGCAGATCGTAAGCAGTAAGACAGGCTTCAGGGCTTTCAGTCACAGGGTAACACTGCTAGATCGTGCGGATCTGGACCAGCTCAAATTATATTCCTATTTGTATTTACACTTCTGTATTAAAATGAGATGGATAGCTGTTTGTAGTTGTTTGGGCCGGTATAGTTGTGGTGATAGTGCTACTGCTAACAGCGGGTGTAGATGTCGCTCCGCCGAGGTACTCTGCTGTATTTTCTTCTCATTTTTGATGCCGCGAAAGAAAATTGAACTCCGGTCGCCGGGATTTGAACCCAGGTCCCGAAACGTACGTAACCTAAGGCGCGCTAACCACTGCGCTGCAGTCGTTCGACGCTAATTAATGTCGAGTGCCGCCACAAAAATATATTTTCTACTTTACAATTTATCCACGCGTTCCTCTGTTTGCACGTCTAATAGCCTCAACGTCTTTAAAACCCAAGAATTTTCTGTTGCCTGCTATTTCGCCCCGTCACCCAACCACGTATTCTAATCTCCATCCTTCGATCAAGATGGCTAACAGCTGTTCAAACATATTTGCTCGGATCCGCAATGATCCCAAGGAATCGTTATCGTCGCGTCTGAAATCCTCTTTACAGCAATAAAATCTATTAGCGTCCTAAGACTTAGTTTTTCTTGATTGTTTGTCAGCTAACTGTCGACGCCCTAAATTTCTACGGTGCGTCCTTCAAATCGAGACACTGCTTGGGGTTATTGCTCGTTGCGATAAAACACGAGATAAGCGGCTTTTCTCAGATAGAACGTTCGAAGGTCGATTTCACCAGCGAGCGACCTTTGGTAGGGGCCGACCAGCACCTATTCTCTCGCTTCTTACCGTTTTTCTACCGAAAATTGTAATCAACGAATCCGCTTGTCTCGTGCTTTAGAGACGCCCATCGCTAGTTTTCCTTCTCGACGTTATCGTCACCGAACTTTACTCGCTATCGACGCTTTTAGTCTTCGAAAGTTGAAAGTAAATCGTTATATTTAAATTGTTAACTCAAAGTTAAAATCATTCGAACCACCTCTATTATCTTAATCGAAACAGGCGATCGGCTGATTCGTGGCGTCGATTACCGTATCGAGACGAGACTTTACAACTCTCGTTGACGCGTTATTCCACGAATACGGTCGAACATTTGCTTCATCCGTCGATGCTATTCCATTATACTCTCGCTCGTATAATCGTTTACGATACATCTTGTTATGCGGGCTATCTTCAGGGAAGATACGTGAAAAATTGGACTAGGTAATATCGCGCAGCAAGCAACATCGTTGCCGCCGAGCAACCAAGCAGGCCACGGTTCTCGTTCTCGATCCTTTGGCGCAACCTTCTTGCCGTGTGATCGTCGCAACTCGCCTGGTATATACGCTAGTAACACGATAGTCGAAGCTTGGCTGCACAGTTTGGAGCACATTGCTCCGACAACCTCCATTGTTTCTGGCCAGTTTATCGTAACCCAACACTTATTGTGCATCAGAATGCCACGCTGGTTTTGCTCTCTTGGTAGCTCTACGACCTGTTCGTCGGCCTGCCTCCCTTCCAGTCTGTGTACCTTTTTGTCTAAGCAGTCCCTCGTCCCTAGCGATTCTTCTTTCCTTCGTGCATTATTTTCTCGTTCTTTTGACAAAGCTGCTTGGTCCTAAATTAGAATATTCCGCTTTACGTTGGCTAATTATTCCAAAAATGTTCCACGAAACTGGGAATGAGACGGAGAAAAAGAGAACAACGCGTTTATACATCCGTAGGATTCACGGCGTGTTGTCGAACCTTCGTCGAACTACGAGCCGCTTAACGATTAACGGATAACGCGAAAAGCTGCGTATTGACCTGTAAAGTTATTTCTAACCGATCGATATACGTAGCAAAAAGTCTCTACGTTGTTTAAAGATTAGAGAATAGCCGACGATATACATAAGCGACACGACGATCGCTGACACGAATTATCGTTCTTCCACGGTTCGAGAAAGTCCTTCGGTCGCCACGAAACTTTACTTTCTCTGTATCTAAATTCGTAACTTGCCGTAAAGTAGATTTTTTATGATCGTCGCATTCTTAATTTCATTTTTTTCTCCTACACGCCTAAAATTTCATAAAATATCTGGCGTATTTATTCCTGAACTTTGTCGGCAACTTGAATGTTGACAAACCATTTCTACACGCTGTTCTACACACCTGAAACGTCGAGAAAATTAAGAAATACCAGGAACTATTATAAGGGTGGCGTAACCCCTTGATGTAACATTACACGCGATGTTAATTATTCTATCGTAATGTAACTTGTAACGAGGGGTTGCAATGATTTTCTAATCGCGCGAAATTGAAAACGTAGACGCTTGAGTATACCGTAGAAGGCGATTACTACGCGTGCGATGGTGCAATCAGCTCCGACACTGTAATACAATCGGTATAGGAACTTGACAGTGGTGTGAAGAATATGGGTCAAGGGGCCAGAGTATTTATCATCCATTCGCTCGAACGAATTAATTTTCCTTTCATTTTCTCGACTCCATTTCCTGAAACTCGATTTCTCAACGGGAAACCTTGTAATTTCCATTTAAGATTTTATGTCTTTCAGCTCCTTTCCCGGTTAACTCAAGAATTCCTGGTTAATGAGAATTAAACAGCGGAAATTTTGTCATATTTTGGAGAATACAGTTAGAAAGTAGAACCTCGATAAAATATCATTTTATCTACCAAATATTATAGAAAGCACTCTACGAATATTTCATATATTTTTCCATGTTATGTGCATTTTGTAAAATTTTGCGCTTTCAAATTTCCTATAAATGCATAAAAATCCGGCGTCTAGCGACGATACGCCAGATACACCGAGTCCAAATTAATTCGTAATTATTAGATTAAGCAATGACTGCATTCGTATTTTTTGTTTTTTTTTTTTTATTTTTAGAGCGCCTTACAAATTAGATCAAAGTTAGATTTGTATGCAAATAGAAAAAGTCAATAGCCTTGAGTCGAGATTAAATGGAAAACTAAACGTAAAGAACAAGACGAAATTTCCACGAATCTACGAGCTTTTGAAATGAAAGTAGCTACGTCTGTGCGATTAGAAATTACAATGTCGGTTCGACAAAGTGTAACTTCGATCACGAGTCTCTCTTTGGTCGGTGTAACAGCCGCTGTAAGCACTGCCGATTTTCACGAGTACACATCGTACATGGATCCATTTACTTGCGCCGTTCACGCTCGACTTGTTCGCAACTCGATACTCCCGTATTTAATATCACCCTACGAGCGTGACACAACACCCACTCCTGTACCAAGTGACTCGTTACCATCGTTTAACCCTGCAATGCTCGCTCGAAACATCCGGTTAAAGGTATCGACCGTTGACCGGCTGTCCCCGAACGAATTTTTCCAAACCATCGCTTTATCGCGTTGCTTCGACAACAATGTATTTCGATATACGATTTACCGCATTCTCTGTATCAAAGTTATATTTTCGAATAGAATCATCCGCTATAGCGTAAGGTTATTTTTATTAAAATAAAACTGCACCAAGTTTCACCTCGAAGTTACCGTATTTTATAGCTACAGAAGCAAAATAAAGTGCTTATAACATATTAGCATAACGCGAAATGATCTTGGTCGATTTCTTGGGTTGGAGTTGGAAAGAGACTTCACGCGTTTGCTATACCAAGTAAATAATTATATAAATAATAACGAACAATCTCTTGTTTGAGGTTTGGAGATTGTACTAATACAATATTTGTTTTCTTATGTCGGAGAATATTCTTGTGATATAATGCATCTCCAACCTGTTAAATAAATATTGTCGAAGTGATTTCTCACTTTTAGGAAAACCCAATATCTGCTCTAGTATTTAGTTTTCTTAGTCCTCGAAGTCATTAAGTATTGTTTAGCACTAAATCAATTTGAAGGGCCTCTCAGCCGCATAGCCTTTTTAGGAACATGCCTTGCACAGATGGTGCAGCGGGGTATAGGCAGGCCAGTTTTCGTAACTATATAAATAACCCATAGACCCATGGTTTCGAAGCTCTGTTGCAATGTAACGCTGCCAATACTTATACCTACTTTTTTTTTTATTTAGTAGATTATTTACGATCAATTCTTATACAGAATTTTAAGTAAATTTATACGTACTTAAATATATTCCTATTGCACATTCATCCACGCGTTCCTCTATCAGGTAAGCTCAACAAATACGACTATTATTTAACGAAAGTAATGCTTTTATAGAACGTACAAAGACCATCGCGGTCGTTAGTGCCTGCGTTGGAGATACGATCGACCCAGTGGCTTTTTAGTATCAGAAATTAACCATCGACGTCTTTGTTTCTCCATACGATAATATCGCGTCGGAATTTACCGAACCTATGTGCACGGTATCAAGCTGTCGCCATGTACACAAGTAACTATGTACTTGTTCGGTTTACCTAATGAGATTTAACAGTATCCAATTATCTAAAGTGCTTTTCCGATGGTCGCTTCAGTTCCTATCAATCAAATTTCCCTTCGGCTAGCGGCCGTGCCGGTTCGGTTTCCAGTCTCTGCGTATTTTATTTCGCGAATTAATTTACCGCCTGTGTGTATATATATCGTATAAAACAGCACGGACGATCTTTTATGGGAACATTAAAATTTCGCGAAATATACTCTCTTTGCGCGTTTAACAGCCACGTCAAAGCCAACGATAATGGTAGTGTGTTAAAAATCGTTTGCCCCGTAACGTGAAAATTGAAAACGCGACCGACCGCCGCATCGACTTTTCGTTCACCGAATCCTCTTTAATCGCGTTAATCGCGGTTCAAAGGAAATTTTTTCACGGATTACTAAAAAGTAACGCAACATTCGTAATAAAGAGTTTTAAATATCCCAATTTTCTCTCCTTTCTTTCTTACGATTTAACGAAAACGATATCTCGAGATACTTCTTCCTGCGTATCTCTATAACGACGGCAATGATTGCCGCATCTCGTAGATTCACGATATACGATACACGTCGAGTCCCCGCTTATATCTTGCAGCTGTTGTTTATCCCTTAGCTTGCAATTATAAGGGGCGATAAGAATAATATCCTATTTCCTTTCACCTTTGTCGTATTACCATCTTTTTATTTTAAACCTTTTCTTAACGATATGAACCATAACGAGCCGATCGTTGCGATGCATCGGATAACGATAACGGAAAAGTACGAAAATTACCGCATTCTGAGTACAAATTGGTAGACACGACCGGGAACATTCACCGTCTAATATTTTCTTCTTTTCCGTATCACGATCTATTTGGTTTATCATTCTATCCGGATTACAAACTGTTCCCTTCGTTCCTCCGTGGTTTTCCTTTCGGTCGACACCAATATTTGCTACGACTTTTCAGTTCCAGCGACACACACATACACACATATAGGAAAAGCAGAGCTTATATGCAGCTTTTCTTGTTTGGTCGGACTGTAGAAAACGGAAGGCAATCACTTGGGATTTTATCCGAGATTACTGTGAACGCGAGAAAGGGACGACCGTTTGAAAACCTCGAAGAGAAGGGGCCGAGCGAAAGAAAAAGTAAAAGAAACGCGTTTTTCATAGCTGGAGAAACTATTCAATTACATGGGATAAAATTCAAGATATTTTGTATACACGCGCGGCCAAAAACGTTCACTCGATTTTATTCCTTCGTTCACCGATGCGTAGGTTGGTTCGTGTAGTTTTGTGTTTTTATCTATATCCGTAACGTCCCATTCGATCGTTATACGGAAGTATACTATAGGGAAGAAGAAAACGATAAGAAAATAGAGAATAGGGTAGAGCGTGGCGGGTGACGTGATAAAACATCGTAAGATAACGGTTCACGGAGAAAGGTACGACCAAAGGGTGGAAGACAAAGGAAACAGATGGTGAAAATTAAAGCCGCGCGGTACGCAAACTTTGTTTTCTTTAGTCGAATTCGACGGACACGAAAGCAACGCGCCGTAACCAAATATAACATCCCCCTGACGGGATTCACAAGCGCGTCAAGTTTCGTAAAGCCTGCGCTAATCGTATTTGGGAGCTGTTCAGCACGCCCGGAAACCAAGTTATACGGGAACGAAGCAACGAGTGTTTCGCGCTGCTTCGAATTCTATACATTCGTACTTATGCACGTGCTCTCGTTTAATCGCAGACACGGTCAAGGCGAGAGAACGTGCGTGCCCTCGCATCGCGTCGCTCGTTAATCCTCCTAATTGAACTCGACGTTTCATTTCGTTCGATTCCTTTTACTTTTAGCATAGGAGAATCGCAGAGGAAAAATACGACAAGTACGATTTCGTTGATCTTCTGGTTTTGATGATTATTTTTTTGGTAGTTCAAAGGTAGTATTTTAATGTGACGCGGGTTAACGATAAGGATAACAATAACGATAACGACAACGTAATGTTCCGTGCGAAACTTTGTTACTATGAAATATATATATATATACGCGTAGAAAGAGAAAATAGAGAGAACTCCATTGTTCCAATACTTTCTGTAGCCGTAGCACGGACAGCTTTTGAATTTAACCCATTGAATTTAATTTATGAGTCACTGGCGATAAAATGTCGCACGTCCCTCGAACCGTCGAGACTTAATTTTTCTCGGTTTCGGTCGACCGAAAGAGCCGATAAGAAAAACGCAGAGAACGATCGATATATCAGAACCATCGCTTGTTCAAACGTTTAAATAGCTATTCGCACTTTCGATAGGCAATGCTAATTCTCGTAACCCTCGCATTTCCATGGCGTTTCGATAATTCTCCCCTTTCGGTAGGCGACCGTCTTTTGCGGAAACGGCTCGATGAATGGATGAAACTGATCGAATCCGATCCCTTCGCCACAAAACTAATTACGTTCGTAAAGCCATTAATATTCCCGGAGCATATTAATCCATAAAGGAAGTCACGATCAGGCTGGATGTCCGATCTAATCCGTCGAAGAGCGACGAACCTTGTTTGTCGTGGCTACTCGATCGATCGGAATTACGCGAGGCAATCGTAACAACGAACGTGTATTACATTCTGTCGAACAGATATGGCAAACGGATATCGTAAAAATACCAGTCAAGGATGTTGATATTCGCGCCAACTCTGTTGCAGTTGTTCGTCGGAGAGCTGTTCTCTTCGAAAATATTTATAAAAAGGTCTGGCATGTATCTGTCGGGCCAGTCATAACATCCGCGAGATTAAACGATATTTGTACGAAATTCTATTTCCCAGTTCCTGCAATTTCAAATTTATGACTCCGTGAGTCGAATACGTCTGCTCCGCCTGCTGCAACGGAGCACGTATACGCGCTGCCCTATCGCTTACCTTTCAAATTATTCTGACTGGCAACCCCCTACCAAGCCACGGCGAAATTCACGATAATTGCCGCGTCACAGTCGATCGTAAGCTAAGCAAGACTGTCAGGAAGACTGACATCGACTGCGTACCTACTTTCGTTATCGAATAACATCGATGCTCTCGTCACCATTGCAGTCTCTGTTGCGTCTATATTACTCCAAACTACATTATGTCGCATATCTATCGTACTCTGCAACCGTTGTCGATATTCTGCAACTGTAAGCCCATGTTGTCTTAGCACGTTCGCGAATAGTCTCACGAGGGATCTCGTCGATTTTAGGACGTTTATTTAGTCGTTCGATAAGCTCCAAATTACATTTTCCAAAGTAGATCCGTTTTTAACACGATATTCACGCATCGTTTATGCTTATATTGTGTTTTTATCGATATCACTATAGTAGCAGCATTTTTCTTTTTTCTTTTTTCTTTTTTTTTTTTAGATTAACCAACTAACTAAGTTATTATTTTTAACTTATCTCGCGTGTACGCTTTGTAAAGTAAGAAAAATGTATTTCGAGCAATACCGAGAAAAACGTGTACATTAGTTACACCTCTGTATCACCTTTTTATTCGCATACGTCGTTACGATCGATCGTTAATCGCGTAATGATCGCGTGAGAATGGACCTTGCCGAAATTCTCGGTGCAAATGAGGGTTTAGATCCCGATGTTTAGCGGTGTGTGTGTGTGTGTGTGCGGCATCGGATATTGATTGAATGGGATGCCATGGGAGGTGTGCGGCAAGAAGGAATAAAACGTTGAAGGGAGAGAAGGAGAGCCGGTGACTGTCAGAAGGGAGAGCGACAAAAGGGACGAAGGATGGATGATACTTTGCTCGTTGGTCGCTAATCATCCTAAGGCAATTTCTATTCAAAAATCAAAAATCTTTTAAAAGTTGAAGAACAACGTGCAACAATTATATTTCCTTCTTATTTCACGATCGACTAACTCGATCTTTTTCGACAATTCAACCCGTACTATTTCTGGCTACAAACAGAGTATAACGTTGCTTAAGTTTTCTCGATCAATTAATTCGTCTACTTTGGTTAACAAGTTAAAGATACGTATTTGCGGTGTACGTCAACGAACCGACGTCGACTAACTTGAAAATTCGTACGACAAGCTTTCGCTGTAACAGCATCCTAAGGCAATTTCGCTTGTCCCGTGGTAGGGGCGGTTGGTTGAAACGTCGAATCGAGGGTGAATCTCGAGGGTGAGTCATCGGTGGAACCCCGCGGAAAACTGGGAAACTTTCTTCTTTCGGAATGTCTTGAGGGGTAAAGGAAGAGAGCGATGAGTCATCGAGACGAACCGGATCGCGTCGATTCGATTTGTCATGACAAAGCGTTCCACCCATTCGGATGTAACAGGGTGAGGTTAGGTTGGAAAAAGAGGGGGCGATGCAATTATTACTCGGTCTTGTAGTTCGGTCTTCCTAGTTCGGAAAGAAAATTTCGACGTTCGTTGGTACTCGTTTTCTCGAATCGAAGGCTCCGATTTCATCCGGTTTCGCGTGGAGCCAAGGAGAAAAAGAATCGCGGTCCTCCGAGCTCCGGTCGACCTCGTTCTATCGATTTACCGGGGAAAGCCGAGCAGAAGCGACGCGAAGAAACATTCCGGGCAGCTGCGTTTCCCGTACCGTTGCGGAAGCACCTGCACCCAACGATTTTAGCCCGTTTATCGTTTCGTCTTCGGAACTAGAGCCGATGCTAAAAATCTTTCCTCCGAGCATTCGTTACGCGTACGCCGGAAGTCGAGTGCGTACACTCCCGTCCATAAATTATTACGCCGCTCCACCTACGATCGGTCGTCCCAGATTTCGACGAACCTTTGCTTTTTTAGGTTTGATCGATCGATGTTTTGGATTCCGTGAGATAACGATCGCGAATGTACAACAAAAGTTGGCGGAAACCAATTGGAAAAGCTACGAAATATTCACAAAAGCTGGCTCCACGATGTTCTAGTCGGTATTTCATTGAAAAAATATGAATTCGATGGAAGATTCCGATCGATATCGAGTCTGAGAAGTTTGATCAAAATCATGATTCGATTAAACTCGGTTACACGTACGATCGGTAATATTATCATATCGTAGCATCGAATATATTAATTTCTCTACAGTTTATCGTTTCAAACGACGTAGTAACACTGAGAAAAAGATATAATAACTTTGTACCAATTTCTCCAAAATATCTCCTCCTTAGTGTCTAACATACTTATGAATGGGGTTGTACGCACCAAAACCTGAACGTAATTTCAACATCGATTCCGTTGAACCTTCCGATCTAGAAATAGCTCTGCTTGTAAAACGCACTCGCTTTTCGTTCACAGATCCTCCTCCGTTGTTATTCGTTTATCGTTCTATACCTCGTCGGATCAAACAGCTACAGATTTAGAAAAACGTCGAATACGTCCCCCCTTCTTTTTTCTAGCTCGGTTCTCGTACTATTTATCGTCGTATGCCTCTCGAACGTTCACTGTGATTGATCTCGGAAAATCAATCGCCGATGGATACGCGCGTACAAAGAAAATTCATCTCGGCTGCGTATGAAACGCGTTGTTACGAGGGCGTAGATGAACGCGTATTACGGCTATATCGACAGAGAGTAACGAATGACACGCAGGAAATCAAGTTTTTCGAAGCCGCGAGACGAGGATGGCAACATTTACGCTAGGCACGAAGCATTGAAACGTAGACGTTTCGATAGAAAATCGATTTCCGGTCGAGGTTCGTGCGGATCGCGCCAGCAACACGCTCGCTTCGTCCTGTTCGTTGTTTCTTTGTTGCGAGCGAGCATCGATCGGTGCCGCAATCGAACGTGCTTTAGAAATTTCCGCGTAAAGTAAACTCGTGACCAACTTGCAACTCCATACTCCATACTCCATACTCGTCTACAGGAAGGATTTCGTATTCGAGGAAGCGTCGTCGCGTTGTCGTTGTCGTTGTCGTCGTGTTCTCCACGACGAACAACGTCGTTGTCGGCTATGGAGTCAGCGAACGTGACGCCGTTTCCCTGTTATTCGCTTCGCTGCGTTAAATTCGAAGTGCATGCTTAATTTAAGACACCGGAGAGAGAATGCGGGAATATCGACGTTCTTCGAAGAAAAACATACGGTGCCTGCCGCTTTCTTCTATTTCTGAACACATCTTTCGAAATTCGCTTTCAGATTAGATTTCAACTCCCCGATAATTTACCGTCATTCGCTTTCAAAGTAATTACCACAACGAAGAAAATATCGTTATCGCGTTACGAATACTTACGGACATTCATATTTCTACGAATATAATTAAACGCCTGGAACTTAGATAGGAAATTGTTTTATTTATTAGATATCGCAGAGGATAGTATACTTTGGATACGTTTTTCCACATTACACAGCTCCGCAGTTTTTAGCTATTTTCGAGCTGGTGTATTTTCGCATCTTTAAATTTCTCATAGAGATATAAAAATCTGCAGCCTAATTATGTAACAGTAACGGAGAACAATAGGGGAAAAAACGCTATAGGCAGCCTAGGACTATTCCATTCAACGTCTGAGTTTTTTGTATGAAATCGATGAAATAGTGGCGAGAAGGGAACCGTAGATTTCCGATAACGATCGTGGCTGCTTTGTACGATAATAGACGCGTCGACGATTACGATTACGATGCATCGTCGACCTCGGCTTTTCTCAGTCGTCTCGTGAATCCAGCCCAGCAACGTAATTCGGCAGGAATTTACGGTCGCGCGAGCGTCTATAGCCTATAGTTTATATCGTGCCATGCGTATCCAGCTATTTCGGTGCTGTTTCAAATAAAACGAAAGCAAAAACGGAGCTGCATATGGAAATTGCCGGCGTACACGATGCGTAACCAGAGATGTCACCCTTCGTACGTAAATAGCCAACTTACTACCAACTATCGTAGTATATTTCGTACTTGACCTTTTTGAAAGGTCTGACGTGCACGACAGAGTGAACCGCACGCGAAATACCTGTATCGAGTTTTGTTTTTTTTTTACACTTCGCCTCGTACTTTCAGCGGTGAATGTTTCGCGATTAAATCGAACGTGAAGGTAAAAAAAATATCGATCGTCGATCGCGATTTCGTGCTTTCCACTTTCCAACGAGCGTCCTTTGTCTACGTATAAGTCGTCGAAAGATCGCGTTCATGTTCGATGTCGATGATTCGAAAGAATATATTACGAACGAATATATAACGAGATAAAAAAGATAATAGAAAGAAATGCCGTTCGTTCGATATGAATGGGTTAATTTGGACGCTGGATCTACTTTCGCGAAAGTCAGCGGAGTGTCTTTTTAGTCTTCGTGAAAAACCACCGAAAGAAATCGTGATTTGAATATAGGACGAAATTTTACAGAGACCGAATGTTCCCTGGCAACGATCCAACACGATTTTCGCTGAAATATTGCCATCTTCGACTCGTTGCGCGTTCCTTCTAATCCTCTCTCATTTTATCCCTTTCTCTCTCGAGAGGCAGAAAGAAAGAGAACTAGAAGAGCATCGCGAACACGAGCAAAGACGAGAACGCAAACGGGTAATAGAGAAAACGAATGCAAACACAAGCAGAAATACGAACGGTTCGGGGGATGTTGAAACGCGAGATCGGTTGACGTCGATAATTGAGGTGTCGATGCCTCTGACTGGTGCAAGCGCGCGCTGTAGGCAACAGTGGTGAGCTAGCCATTGGCAGCCTGCCAGCTACTCCTCTTGCCATCGATGCCTTCGGTGTTGACCGACAAACAAAAGGGACCTCGATGCATTGTCCTCGACGAGACCGAATGCAGGTCGAGGATTCATCCAACGACCGGCTCTCCCGTTCTCGGCTGATATTGCATTCCGTAAAGGACGATCGGCGTGCTTGTCGCTGTTCGTCCCAATAGCTTGCTGTCTCGTAACGAACTTTCCTCTCCTTGTCTCCGCATCGCGCGTGTTCACGCGCAATAATTTCAGCGGAGAAGAAAATTTTTTTCGAATCGTGCCTAGATATAATCGATATAATCGCGTTAACTTTAAAACAGCTTCTCTTAAAGGCCAAACTCGTCCGATCCTGGCAAATGATCGCCAGTCTCCCGATATCTCTGACAAAATGCACGGCGTCAGGTCGATTAATAATGAATGAAGTCGTTCGTATCCCCGACGTTCAGAGCAGGTCGAGCAGACGGAGGATAGGCCGAGTAGAATTGGTGGGAAGAGCGGAGACCGATCGAAAGGCAGTTGATTGACGGGAGCATGAAACGGCAATCGCGGGCTAATGCCCTGCGAACACAGAGTACAGACCTTTCTCGCACGTTCTTCGCTATCTCGTTCTTCGCCTATCGTTAACCTTAGTTTCGGTTCGATATTGTTTACGACTGGCCGACCGACGGCGAAAAGAAACTCGACTAATTTGAATCGCAAAACAAGACGAGTCAAGAGTTCAGAGAGCAAGAGCGGGACAACGGACGAGGTCGAATCAGTTGCCAGGCGATATACGGAATATATAGGATTAATAGGGTGTTCCGGCTGTCCTCGCCGACACAGCCACGTAAGTAGCTGTCTCGAAATGTCGGAGACGTTCCGGAAACGGAAATAACGAGCTACAGCACGATGTAACGTTGGAACACGCGAGAACATGCTCGCCACGAGATAAACGACCTCTTCAGATTGCTAACCGATGCAAATTAATTAAGAGAAACCACCCTTTGCTTGTTGACTGTGCTGCTAAAATATGTAGCGGAGAGAGTCGTGTCTACCAACTACCTTACTGTCCGGAATTACTCCAACGATGATATAATCCGCGCGATAGTTCAAACTTAAGACTCGCGCAATTTCAATCCAGGTAGTGTTCGTTGTTTCGATATCCGCAAATGTCTGTGCGATTCCGTATTTTCCTAAATAGCTAACACCATATTCGTATGCAAGATCGTAAATCGTTGCATCGAGTACCTAAAGGTTCTTGAGCTCGTTAAGTCGCTCCATCCAGATCTTTCAGGAGATTCCTAATTTTCTACGCACCTCTATGCGGATGCAATTACGCTTCTACCAGTTGCATTAATCGCATTTGCTAATTTATTTGGCCGTCGATTGGACTTCTGTTGCGAATCGTTTCCCGTACTTAAGAAAAATGTTAGAAATGCGGTGTGTAATTCACCGATACTTTCGCCCCATTTACGATCCGTTGTTATTAACAATCGCAATTATTTGTTCATTTTATATTATTGTATTTTTCTTTTGTATCAAAACGTGCCATCCATACATAAATAATAATAGTAATAATAAGCAGAAATTTGTTCCTCCCTCTAAATATCATAATGGAGAGAATTGGATACAAGAGACGGGACGAATATAACTATTTTCGAATAACAGTAGCTACAGATTGGATTAAATTCATCTATTCATATACGCTCGAAATTCAGCGAGGCAGAATAATCGATCAACGAATCGCTTTGTTCAACAGTGAAAACGACAATGGCTAATCGATTCGCGAGCGTGGCTGGAAAATCCATTCGTACGTTCGTTTATAGAAACTTGAAAGAACCTTTGGTTTCCATTTCAGATCCGCATAGCGTTCAAAGCGCAACTCGTCGCTTAACTCGACGCTTAACTCGACGAGCAGCACGACGGCGACGACGACGGTGACGGCGACAGCGACGACGGCGGTTGTTCTCCTCCGTTCGGTGAGTAGATCGATCGTTTTGACAGTTTAACCAATTACGTGTGTACAGTATCTCGCGAAAATATTTCAACGCCGAGATGCGACATCGCAAAAATATTTAAACAGCCAATTGCCCGTTATATCGATAAATCTCTATGTTCAGCGTGGTCATCGTTCAACGCTTATTGTACGTTCATACTGTATATTAATTCTTTACACGGTGCACGAACGTTCGTCGTTTTTTGCTTAGAAACGATCGTCGAGAAACACGATCGCTTTCTGCCAGTAGTCTGGCCAAATGGTACCAAAGAGCTGTAGTCGTGAAAATTTTGACAAACAGCCAGAATTCGTTTTATTCGTGCTTCTCCCTGGAGGAAAGTCCATCCACGAGTTACACGGTTTTTCATTCTCGCTACACCGTGACTGAACGTTCGTTCGATTTTCCATTGCACTCACGACCATTCGTCTTGTCCAACTTCACCGACGGACCATCGGTCCACGTTCCGTTCTTCTGTACCTGCTTTTCCCTCGGGGGAAGCTTCTCTCACGTAATTAGAGAAAACACGTTAGTTGCCAATTTGTCAGAATTGGAGAAACAAAAGTTGGAAACTTTCAAAAAAAGGAAACGACGATGAAGCAACTGAAATGACAAAACGCGGCCAAAGAGATAGAGAAACGAATCTTATCGTAGGAAGAAGCTCGCTATCGATCATCGAAATTTCCAATTCCAGCTTGCTCGAATATCGTTCGCGACAAATGGGTCAACCCTAGTGAGATTACGGCACGATTGTGCTTCTACGATAATAGATTCTCTCTTTCTGTCTTTGTTTCTCCTTCGACCTCGTATCAAACGGAAAATGAAAAGACTCTTTTCTTTTTGTTACGACACCGAGCCTCTTCAGAGTCCGTCTCCACGGTATCGCTTCCTTCTTTTGAATACCGTGGCAAAGCAAAAGATCAGGAGCAATATCCGGCTAAAAAAGAATTTCTCTGCAAAGTAATCATCTCGGAAAAACGGCTTCTTTCGTCAAAGAAACGAGAAGAAACGACTTTACGAAGCTGAGCGTGCAAGAAAAAAGTCGATAGGGAGAGAAAAGAGGGAAAGAGAGAGGGAGATGTGGTCGTAAGAGCACTAGAATTACCACGCTACGCTGGTCCTCCTCTGTTTCGACCCTTTTGTACGACTCGCTACCGCGATTGTCGGTAAGCATTAAGCCGCTCGATCATTTTTCTTCTTCCCGCGCTTAGTCATTGTTGGTTTCACGATTGGGGAAGCATCGAGTTGTTCGCGGATAGACACGATGCGTAATTTTCTCCGCAACTTTTCCAACAATGCTCACACCCTACGCGTCAGTTTCCCCTTTCTCGTCTATTTCACGTTCAAACGATACCGTTTATGCATAATGCGCGTTTAAGTCTTCGTCTCGGTCTTTGTACTTCTATCACTCGCCTTCTATCAAGAAGTATCCCCAATATCTTCTTAAATTGACTTTTTAATCGTTTAGAACATTCTCCGATTTCTATTGAATTCTCGTTGAATTCTTATCGATCGAGAAAACAATAGATATCAAAATTTAGTTACGTCGGAGCAACGACATATTGGTATTCTTTGGACACATCCTTTTGCAACTTACATAGCTCGAACGGAAGATCACGATGCTAGGTACAAACGAATCAACAGGCTTTGTATACACGTTGACGGGTAACAACTTTTGTACGTGTGCCTCGTAGTATACATAGGTATAACGTAAGTAGATAAGTCCGGTCAGTTTCACGGTTCGATCACTGCAGCGTCCGTGCGTCCTCGTTTTCTATCGCACGCTATACGTTCTGACCGGTCGCGTACAAGACGACAATTCGCTTGTTTTATTCCACGCTATTGGACTGTCGGATAATTCGATTTTTCTTTTACGTTTCAGGCGGCGCTGTCACCTCCGAAAATGCCACAGCTCCGCATCGATTGTTCCAAACTAACTCCTTCGAAACATTAAGACGCCTACACTAGAAACATAGCAGAATACTCGGTAAATATTTCAAATCGGATCGATATTCGACTTCACGGCCACTGGAAAGTTCGATTCCCGAATCCGAAAGTGAAAAATTTCAAAATTATACGCGTGCAATTTTTTGCGCGCGATATCATCCCGCCCTCGACAGTTCGATGATGAACGAACGAAACGTCTCTCTTTCAGAACAAGATGTCAATGACGGGAAGCTTAATGGGTTACGAAAATAATAACGAGGTAAATCAAGCAAAGTGCAAAAAGCCATTAAAACCGCTTCCGATAGTGTCCAGCGTAAACTCCAGCGGCATCACAACTACCAACAAAGCGAAAAAGCCACGAAGGTCTACTAGACGAAACTCATGTATACGAGGTCACGTGAATAGTTTGTGGTCCGTCTGGTACGGCGTTTTGGCGGTCGCTTTTCAAACTTACATCGGCTTGAGATACGTAAAAAGGTTTACCGGTAAGTGAAATCGTCGTTTTTCGGATTGAAAGAGGAAACTTGGCTTTTCATGAAATTCACGGAAGAAACGCGGTACGTAGTGCAGTAACGTACAGCGAATCGCGAAAATATTTCAACTCTTATGGAAATCTTTCGTAAACGTGCAAAATTTCAAGTTGGCGTTGACGGATTTTTTAAATTATTACGCTCTATGAAACACGATCCAAGCTTTGGTGTATTTTAACGCGAAATTTCTGTTCTGTCTCCAACTTTACCAATATGATCACGATAGCCGTGTCCAGTTACAATATCGATCAAGTTCCAAATAGTTTCCTGCAACGCGAGTAATATATTCACGAAACTTTCTCGTCATAATGTTCAAATATACTAAAACTTTTAATTATCGAAATTAATCAGGCGTACTGTTCGGACAATCAAATAACTTTATTTTATTTTCGAACGAGAGAAACGTAACGTCTCTAAATTTTCTAGTTCTACTACACTTTCGCGAGACACTGTATACCTTCGACATGACAGGTTGGTTACATTTGCAGCATATTTATCGTTACCTTGGCCGGCGGACGCTCCACCGCCGAAGGTGGAGTTATACGCGTGTCTGGTGCTAGCCGGAGCCGGAGTTGTCCTACTGCCGGTTCTGCTTGGCGCGGCCTTCCTAAAGCTAGGCAACCTGGCGAACGATGGAGTGAAGCTCGGTCGTCATTTGAGCGCCTGTTCACGCGATCCGCCTTCATCCTTGCTTACCAACAATCCTGACCACAGTGAGTATACACGTCATGCATTTTTCATCCCGGTTTACGTCCTCTTCTCCGTCAAACATTCAAGCTGCGATGTTTCGCTCGACGAAGAATGGAAAGCAGAACCATTTGTAGCTACACAATTCCCGTGCTGTCGATTCGCAGGTTTGGCGAATAATTTATGGCGACACGGAGGTCCCACGGCTGCTTTCGTACACCTTTGCACAGCCATGTGCTTCCTGCTGCCCTCGCTGCTCATGGAGGCTAGATTGATACACGCTGGATTTCTGCCAAAAGGTAACGACCGACACCTATCGCTGTTTCTGTTCGTGTTCCGCAATTACGGTGACGCGTGTTTTCAATGGTTTCGCTTTTCATTAGCAACGTGATTAATTTTTGTGGACGGTTATACGATTCGAACGATATTTCAGGATAACGATGATAACGCGTTGTCTCTCCTGTTTTACGTAGGAGAAGGCAACGATGCTTTTTATAAGTACCATTTTTTTTCTCCAACACGCGTTTCTTCCTGGTTGAATATGCTCTACTACCTTGCGATTAGAGTAATCTGAGAGAAACTAATTAAAAATCTATCCGAAGCTACACGCGTATCTTCGTTCAGGCTGATCTCATCCGTAATTGTTTAACCGAGCATCTTCCAGCTTAAAGCTATCACTCGCGTGTGTCTTCGTTTCCATCGATTTGAAACATTTCAATCGAGTCGATGACGATCAATGAATCGCGCTTCGGATTCAGATCGCTATCGTTATGGGGTAAAACGATTCGCGCATGGAGAAAGGGGCGTTTGGAATGTAACGGGGCAACTTCGTCCTGACTACGTTCTGGTTCGTGTATTGATCGGCCAGGTGTGTGCACACAGCTAGCTACAGGATTTCTCGTTCCTCGAATCCTTCCACCTTGAGCCACTTAACCAAGGAAAGAAAAAATATACCATTTTTTTAGAACGAATCAATTCTCAACCCTTGTACACGGGGTATTCTTCGACCTCGTTAAAAAAAAAACCATCTTATGGCTCGATGATTTCATACTCCGAGATATTCGAATTCTTCTCTTCTTTTTCTGGCGCTATCGTAATGCCGGCTGTGGGATCTATTCACGCGATCCGTGATCAAAAACACGAAACCACAGGGCGGAACTGGCTAATGATTAACACGAAATTATCAGATTGCGCGCGTGTATGTAAATTCGTATCTTTATGAACGTAATTGAAGAAATAAAATCTAAGCGGAGATTTCTGTCTATCGTTTATTATAATTTTGCAATTCGCGTAAAGCATTCGCGCGTTCGATCAACGTTCGTCAAACTCGTGAACTATAACCGAAGCGATTCGTTGTAGAGATTGCCAAATGGAGCGCAATGCGGATACCAGCTCGATTAATCCTATTTAATCGATAACCCGATGCTTCCTATTTTCCAGAAACAATATGGCGTACGGACCTCGATTGGCTAGTGACTCACCGGGATCGTCTGGTCGTATCCAGCTTCATGAATCCAAACGTGAATCTCAGCATCCTAACGGGCATCATAACTCCTCAGCCTTTCGTCACCTTAGCACCAGACGAAGAGTCCGATAATATAGCCAACGACATCGTCACCACGAAATTGGAATTGACCGACGTTATTAATAAATCAGCAGCAATGGAATTTCGACCACGCGACAGCACGAACGAACATCTTGGCCAGTTTCGTACACCAGCGAGTACCAATCTACCCGTGCCCAATGCAAGAGTTTCAAGCGTTAGCACTACTTTACCTACCAACAAGATCACGATGCCCATGAGGCAAAAAATTATTAACGACACGACAAAAACACCGTCCATCGTCAATGGAGCATCGAAATTAAATTCCACGAGACCAACGTCCGCAGCTTCTCCGATTACAACAACAGCAACGACCAGTACAAATATGGCAGAAACAACTACGGCAACGATAACAACGACAACAACGACGACGACAACGAGAAGCGTCAAAGCGCCTGTAAGCTCGGACGAAGCGGCAGCGGTTACAGCTGCGACTACGACCGCAACCGCAGTTCCAACCGCTGCTACAGCTGTAACAACAACGTTACCGTCGACGTTATCTTCAACGTCTAGCTCGATGAAGTATGGCAACACCGTTAGAAGACTTGCCGCTGCGAAGTCGATCATTAGAAGCAATAATTCGAGAACTAAATTGAAAACGAAGAATACGGGGAAATCATCGACGACTGTTAAGCCCGGTAAGAACGTTGGGAATATGACAGCGCAGAGTATGTCGTTAACGATGAATAGTTTGGCTGATTTGGACCACCCGGAGAAGTTGAATCTTGAGTTTCAAGCGGGTAAGTTAAAATCGAATCTCGAGTTGTTTTCTCTTTCTCCGATTTGTCCTAATCTTCCTTCTTGTATCTTCGTTAGCTGAATCATACGGACCTATTACTCTCGAGTACTTGAATTATGCCATCGCTCTTGGAGTGTATTCTGTGAGATATCCAGCGGTGTTCTGGTCGTGCAATAAACCGTTGGCCACGATTTTTAGTTTCCAGTTGATCGCCAATTCCGCCCAGAGTTTATTAGCCTATATTGGAATGTCTGTACTTTACAAGGTAAGAGACACTCTTGTAACAAATTCCCTTATAAAAATACAAAATAACAGGAGAGTCAAAATTTGTAATATCTTCAGGTTCAAGTGATGGGACCCTTGAAGGTGTTACCAGTTCTTCGACAACAGTATCGCACGATATCGACTACCAGCAGCATATCAACGATCTTCGGCGACTCTTACTTCTTATTAAATCCACACGTTACCCTCGTCTTGTTTGCTCTTTCCTCCCTCCTGGTGCTCTGTTCTAGCATGGTGATGTATTTCTACGCTTACGGCAGGCAAGTCGCTTTCCATCCCCTCTGTTTTCTTTCATTCTGCCCTATTTCGTTCTTTAATGGAACTGCCTTTCGTCGTTCAAAAGTTTCTTTAACTTATTCGCGTTTCTTCACATACAGGTTTACGGCGTTTTTGAGCCAAGAACGAGAGCGCCGAATAATCTTGTCAAAGGAGAACAGAAGTGGCAATGGTTGGATATATTTCATTCACTGCACCGCTCTGTGCGTATTCCTGGCGATCGCGATCTGCAGCGCACCGTTGCTCTACGACTACAGCGTCGTATATCGCGGCAGTCTGGACGGTGCGATATTAGCTTGCGTCGTCGCTACTGTTCTGCACTTGTTCCTCTGGTTAATCTTATGGATCTTTCTCACGATAAAACAACGCTGGACATTCAAATTGCGTGTGACGATCGGTCGAGCTACCGTTAGGTCAGCCAGATCGGTGAAACTCGTGACTGACGTGGATCTATTGTCAGCTAGAGACGACGAGGACGGAACTAACGCGCCGTTACTGGTCGTTGGGAATGGTAGAACTTACACGATTGCCGACGCGTCGCCGAAAAAAGCTATCATGAGCGTGATACAAAAGGCGGCTATCGAAAGGAAAGCACGCAGTCAAGGTAAGATAGTGCGCTATGGAGTAACACGCAATTATAGAGGAAGGCAGTAAACGCATAAGAACGTACGAGAAACTTTTTCGTATCTTTGAATACTCGTGAATATTTTGTGTTTTAATTTGGTCCAAAGTCGCAGCAATGTCGGCGATATACTTATACTACTGTTAAACGTTTTCTTTTGATAATTGTCTCCGAGTCAATTTTTATTACACTAGCGTAAGAACAATACGTCGAGTCGACGAACAAGCTATAGTCTTGTGTAACAGAACCGTTTATAGCACGACCCTCTTTTTGCTTTCCACGGTATATTATCGTTTAAAATATTAACGGCTGATATTGTTGCTAACTTGAAAGACAAGCTTCAAACATTCTGTACCCGAAATTTGTTCATAATTTTGATACCTCGACTGGAATTTATAAATATCTGACACGTATTTCGCGACACTGTCTACCATAATTCTTTTTATCTTATTGCAATTGTAGGAAACGTCGATTCCGTAAACGGCGATTCAGCAGCCGACGACGAACAGATTTATTGGCTAAGACCAAAATTACGTCCATCGCCGACCAGATCGCCGAACGACGGAAACGTAGCACCAACGACGGAAAAGGGCTGGCTGAATAAGAAATTGAAACCCAAGGTCACCTTTAACGACCTGCCTAGTACGTCAGGCTCGCGGTAACTACCCTCCTCCCTCCTCTTGATGTCTTTCTGTATGTATCGTTGTGTCCGTGCCCGTGCTCATGCTCGTCTTCACTTTCATTTACTCTCTCTCTCTCTCCTTCCTGTAAACTAATATCGACTCGAGATTCCTGTAGAGAATTCGCCTGATCGATCGTTCCAATTCGGTAATCGGTCCGTATCACGGAAAACTTGCCATCGCCTTTTTATCATAACCTGCGTTCCCTTTGTGGAATTCTCCTGCTTTGGCTACTATGTATTTTTATAATGTTTGTTGCTCTTACGATATTCAAGCGAGTAATTTCCTATCGATCTCCTCTTCTCACCTTGAATTCTTTTTCCACTTAATCGTACCGTGTTCGTATCTGGTGCTTACGTACACACGCGTGTTGTCAATGTTATTAAATTGCGTGCTTTTAAAGTGTATCGAAATTCGTTAACTCTTTGAGATCATAATGTTATATTATTACGCCTATTTCGTATCACGATCTAGCAAGAATTCTTAAAAAAAAAAAAAAATAAAAAAAAACGTTGCTAATATCATATGAAATAACAATTACGTTACCTTACGTTATGTTATTACGTTACGCGTATTGAACATTGCATCGGATATCGATGCATTTACGAATAAGCGATATTTCATTTTCAATAAAATTCGCACCAAGTGCCAAATCTCGAAGAGTTAACGTCACGTATTGCTAGCACCTGTATTTATTCACCAAGCCTTATCGTCGTTCGTTTTCGCTTTCACGAGACTGAATAAAATTTTTTACGTTTACGTCCAATATACCACGTATGGACCGCTAGAAACTATCAAAAAAAAGAGATACCGCTTTATCCAATTCTCTCTTTTCCTGTCTTCCTCCCCTTCCTTTCTTCTTCCCTGTCTTTCTCCCCTTCCCCCGTTATCTCTATTTTCCTCGTCTACCCTAACGGATAAGTATTCGTATGACCTCGTTGTAACATATTACAACGTGGTGCGTGTGGATTGCAGCAATAAAGGAAAAGTCAGACGAGGCACCGGTGACGGGGGCCCTGAAGATGATGGAGATTATGCCACGTTACGAGAATTACCGCTGATCACGTCTCTGGACCCAGCAGATGATTCAACGTCCGAAGAGAACAAGGTATTCCATTATTTTCTGTCGCGAATCGTTCTTTCCCTGTTAGATCTCATTCGCGATAAACGTTTCGTTAACTTGAAAATACTTTGCTCGTGTACCCTCCGATTCTTGTAACGTCGTTCGTTTCCCCTTCGATTTTTAACTTAGTTTTCTTTTGCTTTGACAGTGGGAAAGGTGGCTGATATCTCGTAGGGACGTTATACCTAAGTTTGGCAACGTAAGGCGTACAAAAATGTTTTTTTTTTTATTTTTTCGTTTGTTTTCTCGTTTCGTGTTGACGCTTCGAAGTAATACTAACATAACTGCGTGTGTTTGTTTTTTTTTGGTTGCGTACTAACATACGTTATCATAGACTCGTATAAGACGAGGAAAATGTTTGAAAAGCGATTTAACATCCCACAAATTTCTACGCAATTCGATCGCATCGGTAGTGCACGTTCGATCTTACGCTTATCCTCTCATCCTTTCGAATTCTGCTCTGTCATCTCCAAACAGCAACCGTACCAATTTTATATTGTACATATAAATGTATCTACGTAAAAAAAGGTTCGAAAGATGTGTTTGCTAAGAATCGAAACACGTTTGTTTCTCTCCTCTTCTTTCTTCGCCTGATGGTCCTTTTTTCTCTTTTTTTTTTCTTTTTTGCGTTTTCTCTTCGATTCGTATGATTTCCAATAAATTCATGAGACTCTTGCAGGCTTACTTTCTAATTGGCATTTCGCTTGGCAATTAATCGTTGATCAAACGTTTCAACAGCTGCTCGAGTGCGTGAACGACGACCAAGTGACATACTACGCGAGCGCAAATCGCGATCTACAACCTTCGGAAGGCGACCCTTCGCCCCTATTGACTCCAGACCCTTTGCCCGATCCCACTTCGGAACCACTTCCACTGCCACCTCCGACTCCGACTCCGACTCCAACTTGTGCACCGACTACCGAAGTTGTCACGGCGTTACTAACCACTAACACTCAGGTACTAACAACTCTTGTCGTTCACAATATACTTTTCTTCTAACAAACTACCAAATAAATACCAGACAGCAAATGACAAATAAATAAATAAATAAATAAATAACTAAATACAGAGAGCGAGATAAACGTGGATAAACAAAAATCTGTGGAAAGCTCGTTCCTTAAATTGAAGGTAGGTGATCGCGCATTGGTTTCAGGCAAACGGTGGTCAAACGCCGCGATGTCTGCGTCGAGGGGATTCGGGAATGCCGCACGAAGAATTAACACCTCGCTCAGATTCGTCAAATTCTCCGCCATTGGACGCCGTGGTGGGTGGTAGCAGCGGAGCCGGTTCGGTGACGGGTCACAGCAACGCGAGCAGCCACAGCGAAACGTCGTCGAGTGGCGTGCACAGTAACGCGAGCAACGCGAGTAACGGTAGTTGTCAAAGACGAGCAACGAGCGTGGACGACGTGAGCGGCAACTGCGATCAACGAGACGGCGAAGAATCGCGCGATCAATGGCGCAGCTGTTCCCTCCAGCGAGGGATTCAACCTCCATCCGCAACGGCCACCTTCTCACCGCCGAACAGTCGTCCAGGCACTAGTCAATCCTTCTCGTCGCCGCAGTACGCGAATCACGTGCCGCTGTTCGCGAATATCAACGCAAATTCAAGCGCAAACGCGAATATAAACGCGAGTGCGAACACGGGCGGCAACACGAACGTTAACGTGAACGATGTCAACGTCGTTGGACAAGGATGTCCAGCTGTGATTCTCGAGAATCCGAACGAGGCGACCGTGGTGATCCGGCGGAAACTGTCGAGGACAAAGCTGACGGAACCGCTGAATCCTAACGAGGAACCTTTTGGTCGTTCCACGAACATGAGGATGACATCGTTCACGGAGAGCAACGATATTCGCGTGCACGCAACGTCGGCCACTCTGCCGCATTATCCAACCCAGCCGGCGGTTACTTATCCGCATTGCTCCACCATGCCTCTGCCACACGCCTCTCATAGTATGGCTGGATCTCATATGGGTGGATCTAGCGGAAGCTGCGGATCGGTGCCGAGGCACGCTTTCGTCCCACCGCAAGTACACTCATCGGTACCAGCCCATACTACTCTACCGTCCCATCACAACGGCGTCAGACTTCTTCACGGTATCACGCCCACACCGAACAACCCTTTCGTCAAGAGGTTCCCTCCTGTGCAGCTACACACGCAACCCTGGGCATTGCCAGGCCACCACACTTTCCCCCAAGCTTCGCAGGTTAATGGAAAATTGACCACTACCGCGCAGATCAGGCAGAGCGATCGCGACTCGGCTAATTTCTCGATGGCCAGCAGCGGAGACTCGGATACGTGTTTGCCTCATTAGACGTTGATCGCGTCTGCTAGATTCCAACCTCTTCGCTCTCGCTCCGCGCCGAGCAAACCCGATGCCGTTCCCGTCGTCGTTCTCGACGATCACGTTCCTAGATCGCCTCGACCAAACGTTTCCCATCCAGACATTTGCGAGATCTGGTTCTTAGAAAAAGAATCGTCGTTCTTCGCGAACGTACTTCCATGGGAACCTTCTTTCAAACGTGTTTTGTTATCGAGGTTCGCGCAGGATTACCGTCATGGATTTTTACCCTATCATTGATATCAGAAGTAACGTTATTACATATCATACCAGTCGATTACTCGCAACATCCGACACTTACCGTTACATTATCTTATTTTCGATACAGATGTCGTATGTCGAGATAATATTCTGCCCCGTTCTTCCATATCAATTATCTCTCCATATGCATGTACCAGTAAGAAATCATACACTTGTAGATACACTTTTATGGTCTGCCCGTTTTTTCAGCCGGTACAACGACTCGTTCGAATACGAATGGACGACTCGCGATACGAACATATCTTGCGAGCTGCTCGCGAATCATCGCTCGTGAATCACGAACCGATATAAATCGCACGTGAGACTATTTCGATCTGCAGACTCGAAGAAGTGAAATTTTTTTACATGTTTTATTTTTCCATATAGCTTGGCGTGTGGTCGTTTCAGTCATTTCATTGCTTTATTGCAACAAATAGCTGACAAAGACACTCGTGAAAATAATTTACGACTGCTTAAAGTAACTTTTATATATATATGTCGGACACCGGGCCTTCCCTTCGGAATTCTTTGGAAAATCCCCAATACTTTACTCTTCATAAGTTCTTTTTTTTTTATTTAATAAATTATTTACAATCAATTTTCTACAGAATTTTAAGTACATTTTATCTTTATAAGTTAACCCGATTGTAATTGTCCGAGATTTGCGACAATGAGCTTGGGCTCGAAGCGACAACTAGTCGCCCAACGTAGGCCACGGTCATGGGACGAACTTTTTACCTAATAGGGGTATAGAGTACAGTACGGTATAGGGGTATAGGGGTAGAGAGTTGAATAGCTCTCCTTAAACGGAAATAGCTGTAGCGACACTCGACGGTAAACGTTCCAACGGTTTCTACCCCGTGGCTCGCCACTCAGACCCTATTCTTCTGGCAAGATCATCAGATGTCGATGCATCTCCACGGTACATGTTCAGGTAGCCTGAGAATCCGCCCATAAATCTTAGGATTTAGGTACAAAGGTCCTTCAAACGGACAGTCTTTATCCTAACAGTTCTTAAATCTATCACCTGCTTTTCTCGCGAACGACGCTTTCCGCTGGCAACTCTTTCTCAAGGACGGCTAGCATCCTTTTCGAACCACCAACGTAAAAATTAAACAATTAGCAGCAACGCCCATTTTCCACGCTTTTCCGAACGAGGGTTGTCCTCGACGATTCCGACGATCTTCGTGCCCCGAGACACACCCCATCATAGTTTTCCTCTGCAGCATCACCGTGACGGAGAGGAACATTCTCGTGCGATCTCATCGGCCAGTAAAACAACGTCTTTACGACCAGTGGATACTTCGCGTTTCTAGCAAAGAGTCAGGAAAGTGCATTATGCTATCCCGTTGACCGCGGATTCGTTATCGAACCCAAGATCATCGTCGTTAGTGTCAAATCACCGCGATTACTTGTCAATTCTGTAACACTCACCACGTTGTAATACGTTGTCATAACAACGATGGCTAATTCCAGTGAAGGTTCATTACACGCCCCTAACTCCGATCATAATGAGAACCCGACATATATATACTTATTATTAAAAAAAAAAAAAAATGATCTTTTATCATTATCGCGGAAGCTGGACGCGAAGCTTGCATTTCAAACGAAAAATCTTCGTACGAGTTGTTTACCCTCGTGATATTCGAGACGGCACAATTTCGATCCCACGCGACGTAATAACGTAATTACATCTTTGCTAATACGATCAGCGAGCGAGCCCATCGGAGAGGACGTTGAGAAACGTACGATTACTGCCATTATAATAAACATAATCGCAAGACTTTCTAAGATCTTCGTTATATCGAATATATAAATTGATTTCATCAACTGCCATGTTAATTCGTCCTGTTTAACGCTTGCGCTACGGCAATTCTTTTCTATTTGCGCGATTTTAAAATGGCGAAAAACGCGGCGAGACCATAGGAAATGATCTCGCGTGGACACGCGCCCAATTTCATAATTAAGTAAAGACTTAAGGATCCAGATACATGACGCACGAGTGAACGATATATATATATATATATATATATACATATAATCCAGATAGTTGAACGAATTCGAGTTCGAGCATCTATCGTTAATCCAAGTACTTATGATATCGATTAACCAAAACTGCAAGTACGGGTTTCCTAACTTTCGATGAAAAAAAAAAAAAAAAAAAAAGAGAAAAAGAAGAGAAAAGAACCGACGCTTTTTCGGAACAACATAGAAAACGATCAAGATAATAATGTGTGTAACGTATATTAATCAGTGCTTATCTATTACGATACTACAAATACTACGATACAGGAAACTTACATACCAGACGCGTGTAAGTGATAATACGTTCTAAGCGAAGCTATTGGGAAATTGTTGTTGACGCAAATTCGGCAAAACGAACGGTATTTTTCGATTTAGGATCGATCTTTGCGATATCCGATCAAATACACGGATAGTAATAAACTAGTGGCAAAAGAGAGGTGTGGTACTGAGAGCGTGCCTTGCTTGTTCGACGAAGCATACGTATAATAGGACGCGCAAGCTTTCTTCTTTCTTTCCACTCACTCGTTGGAGAAGGTTTCCTTTGACATAAACGCGGAGCGTAGTCGGACGAGTCGCATAAAATTTAGCTTTCTCAAGTAAATACGCTCTAGAAGAAAGATTGTTATTTTGAAATATCTTCCGATCGTTTTCAACGATATGGACTCGGAACAGGTCAGAGGAGTGCGTAGAACCGGTATATACGGTATTGCTAATAAATATCCGAACCATGGTGAATACCTTTCGTACGTGTCCGAACTGTAACACGCGTTCGTTCAAGCACTTATCGCGAAAGCGTAATAAATCTGATTCCTAAGAATTTCGGATAAGTCTCTCAGAAGCTGAATCGATCGACAACGACTTTCAAGAGAACAAATTATCTACCTTGGTAACTTCATTTTTCACGAGAAACTTTAGGATAATAAACTGTAATGGATAATGTTTATACCGGCAGTTTGCGTTTAAAGTTTACATACTTTTCGGTTTACGAGACTTGTCAGATATGGCTTTCGAAGGGCTCAAATATTCACGAGAGTATTACAAACACACCGATTTCGCCTGGTATCGCGTGTCGTATCAACATTAAGCTTTCTTTAAACCTCATATATACCGTTGCGTACTCACACCTTTCTCGACTCGTTATTCGCAAATGACAGTGTTATTTAGTTTACATTCTGACATGCGAACAGAGCCGGTCGCCTTTCGTCGAGCTTTCACTTTCGTGGATCGAAACGAGGGAACGAAGTTACGAAAGACGGCTCTAATGGGCGACGCGTGAACTACTTTTTTATCATATCACGGACGTTAACGAATCACGGAGCGTACGAACATACTCGAATAATTTTTCTATTACGGAGCAAAATCAACGGAAGGGAATACCATCTAATAGATATTTTCTTACTCTTTCCACGAACGAGTTACGACTTCCGTACGTAGAGAGTAGAAACGGGAATCTAACGTATAGCCGCGTAGAAAAAGCCAGTAGTAGTCGGCCAGATCACCGTCGATGAGGTTACTCGAATTAATTACGCGTGCGTACGAGTTTTTTGCGATGTTGGACGTACGTCTGGCCAGAAGGGATACAGCGAAGTCATAAATTAAATACGCTCGATTATATTACGCGAGAACCTCTTGAATTTCACAGGCTTCGTTCGCCATAATTTATCCGCTAACGATATTAGCGATCTCGCAAGCTGCGAGTCGTAAATTATACGTAGATAACACATCCCTTTCGCATAAATTTTATAACAGAATTTGCGATTTCTAAAATTCACTCGTACAATTTTACAGTTATTTGAATCTCAAACTTTTGATCGATTTTACGTCACGGCTTCGTTATATCTTTTTTGTCAAACGTTAATTTTTGCAAATACGTAGCACGTATCTATTCGAGCCTCGAAATCCTTGGTTATCTGGACGGACGTTAGACAGAAAATTCCTCTAATTTTTATACCTCGATAGGATCGAATAGATGAACCGTTTTTGAGAGTAAATTAAAAGATATCAGTCTATTCTTCTAGGATCAACGAAACGTCGAAATGGTTGCAGTCAAAGCTTTATGGTACCGACAGAAACGCAGACTCTTGAAAAAGCAATCTTAAACAATCCGCGGATGGTTGGTTTCTACGCGATAAATCTTCTTTTTCTAAAGCATACGATCGATCGGAATGCAAACGACAGCTAAAGAGCAACAGGATTCTTCGACACGACGATCGATTCGTAAAACGATAAAGCTTTCACTGTACTTGTATATTTTTTCAAACGACTTTCAATGCGCATAGGTTACACGCATTCTCTTGAACGCCAATTACGGTATCGACTTTTATACGAGACTTGCTTTCGTCTTTATTCGAAGCTAAAGATCGTCAACAACGCGATTTTAGAGATAAAAGAAGAAGAAGAGAACACGACGACAGAGAATCGAGGTTGGAGCGAACCAGCGTCTTTTTAATCATCGAGATACGGGTAATCGATCGATCACGGAGATAAATCCCTGAAATCTTTTCGTAAAAACAAGGAAAAAATACAAAAAAAAAAAAAAAAAGAGAAAAAAAGAAATAAACGCTTTGTTTACACCGATCGTACATATCACAGTGAAAGGACCACGCGTTGGTAACGACGAGACGTGCAAAATCATTCGATTCTCTACACGTTTCTGGATCACCGTCGATCAACGATCAGAAGAAGGAAATTTCAATTTCTGTAACGTCTTTTCTTCTCGTCTTTTTAGCATCAGGCCGATCCGTTCTTCGAAAAACGATCGAGTTCGTGTTTGCATCGTATCAATCGAAATAAAAATACATCAAGCTTAACAACGACGACAACTCGCGTTGTCACGATCGAGAATTACCGTTGTCATTGTCATCGTTGTCGTCATTATCGTTTCCATCGTTGTTATCAGCAACAGCAAGAATATCGAGAGCAAAGAGCGGCCGAACGTACCTCGGAGAATCGTCGAAACGCTCCGATCTGATACGGACGCTGCTGTTTGCAGAAATATTTTTTTACCGTTTAGCGTCAGTCAGCCACCTCATCTGTTCGTTTTAGATCCGGCTAGACCTCTCGAACGCGGATACCTACACGAAACGGATCGATTCCGCGTTCCACGTGCTACCTACACCCCAAAAGAACGTTAAAGAAGAAAAGAAAAAGAAAGAAACGTAGTTTCGGGGAGATTTCCGAGCTTTCCCGCGAGAATTGTATCCGAAGCGCGCGTATAAAAAGCACAACGCATAGAGAGTAAACGAGAAGGAAAAAGGAAGAAGAGGAAAAAAAGAAAAGAGAGAACCAGAGACAGGGGAAGAAAAAGGTTGCGTATTTGTTGTGCGTACGAATTTCCGTGCCTATGTCTGTGCGCGCACGTTCAATTCGTTCGCCCTCGAACTAATTCCTTTCGAAGCTGTAAATAATTAAGGATCGAATCAAACTTGCGGGTGAAACGAGAGAAAGGAGCGAGAATGAACGACGAAGGGGAAGAATTAATGCAACAAAAAACAAAAAAAGGAAAAAAAAAGAAGGAAAGAGAAAAAAATTTAACAGATATGTACGAATAATTGTATAAAGACTGATTAGAGTTATCTTGGTATTTATTCTAATTCACAGTTAAACGCTATCGCTTTGCGCGCTCTCGAATACTCACGGAGCACGACACCAAAAGTATTCCCTGGCTCAGATTCCATTTTTCTCTTGTTCTTTGACATCTGTCTGCGATTACTCGGTCGCGTTTCCCGTTTCCATTCGTTCTTCCATTTGGCATTTCGCGCGCGAATTGCCACGAAACGTCGAGTCGTATTAATCGCGAAACAATCACAGCGGTGCTCGCTTAAATTTCAATAAACTAGGATTTTTCTATTGCAATTCTCGCGCAAGTAGTAGCAACTTTGTTCTAAGAATACCGTCGAGACCCACGAGCGAATAGAATCTCGCTGTTGTCGTTGATACGCGTGATTTCCATTTTAGTTGCATATCGAAGCTTTCCTTAAAACGTTCGACGTTTTATCGCTTATGTCGAGACAAAAGTGAGATTTGCACGATGATATTCCAGAACTGCGGCAGAGTTAAGCGAGCATTACTGGACTAGCAGCAATCACGAAACGCCAATCGATCGTTCGACGGATCGATCGAACGATTCTTGGTTTTCGTGTCTTTTATCGATCGATGATTCGATGCTCTGTTTGAAAATAGAACGGGTCATATACTCGTATCGGCCTATGAAACATTTTCGTCGTACAGACCGGAGAACGCGAAAAGCGAAACGGAACAATGAAGAGAAAGAATAGAAGGAATAAAGGGAAACGAAAATCAACGATCGACGATCACGATCCGCGGTATTTCCATGATTTTTGTTTCGTATCGTTAACGCGTAATTCATCCGTATTGAAGGGAAGAGCCATCGGATTATACAAAACGCGTGCGAACAGAGCAAAGAGAAAAAGAAAAATGGTACGCGCGATTATAACAGCGACGCTACTATCATCACATCGTATCAATATTATCCGATGCATCGTATAAACAAGTAAACTAGATGTAAACTTTGTATATTCATTTACCAAGAGAATAAAGATAAATTATTCGACGTACATACACGAGCCAGCTGTTTCATTCCCGAAAACTTTTGTCAATTTCCCCATTTCGTTATCCACGCTAATTTACAAACGAATAAATAAAGCAAATATTCTTCGTCTTGCCCTTTCCTCCGTTCCTTTCTGCCCTGTTCGCAAGCGAGCACGAATAACGTAAAGAAGGAAACGTTCGATAATCGCAGAAAAATCGAGTGCCAATTTTTGCAAATTACAAGTGCGAAAGAGACAGAGACACCGAGAGTCGAAGCGTTTTACCAGACTCGCGACCAACCGACGAGACTTTTGACTCAAAAATTTTCTATTTTTCACTCGCGATCAACGAAACTTTTACCAATACGTTTGTTACATTTTTCTAATTAAAGCGAAACTAAACACGATACGATTCGGGGCGTATTCGCCTAATAGACGATAATTAAATATAATTTAAATTACATCGTGTTTGGTCTCGTTAGTAGACGCTTAATATTAAAAATTCCAAAAATAAAAAAAGTTTCACTTTCCACGATTCCATCGTGTTACGTTATTGGATCATCAAGCTTGGCGTTGCGTCGGACGAACCTTCATCCCCCGTAACGGGGATAACGACCGTGCAATTATCGAATATTCACGTATGTCCATAGAGCGACAGTTCGTTTTATTTTCGCGTTAATTTGTTCGTTCGTGAAATAATCGATTCGTTGGTGGACTAGTTTATTCGTTTATTCATTTATATTTCGTATTTGTGTTTATTTGTTTACGACATTGGTAAAACAGTTTGCTTACATAACGCCGTAATAAGCTATAACTAGATGTATCGACGGTTTAGGACTGTCTTGGAAATGTATTCTAACAACACGAGAAAAACGTTATATAACAGAGGGAGATCCGGTTCTGTTTCCGATTTCGATCGCGCGTGAACAATCCTCTTCGAAGGTGCACGATCGTTTCGCATCGCATCGTCCCGTCCTATCGCTTTATCGATGTTACACATCGCGCGCGATTTTTCTCGATTTTGTTCGTTGTTTAGAAGCGCGCAACATCGTACTTTCTCAAACTGTCGATTCGATCGCGTCGAGAACACGTTCCACGCGTGTACAAACGTTACATAACGCGTATATCGTTCGTTGATCGTTCGCTTAATTCGAAAAAATTAAATCTACGCTTACAAATTATTACGATTTGCGTGCTAAGTTATCGCGTTTATCACGTTCTTTTCCGTTACGTACAGTATAAAATGCTAGGCGGTTTCTACGAGTCTTGTTAGGATCGCTACTCGTTTACGTAAGTAATTTATTGCGAATCGTCGCTCGATGTCACGATGAAACGACCCGCGCTCTCGTTCGCCTTTCTCGCTTTCTTTGTTTCCCATTTTTAACGTATACCTTACTACGCATACATACGAAATCGTTGGAGAGCGAGGGAAACGCGTCAAACTCGCACAGCGCGCTGTATCGCCGTTAAATCGAACGAACGTTTGTCGTGTCGCAACCTTATCGCAAACTGAACATTTTTCGGATGTTCCCTCTTGTCAATGGCAGGTACACGGACGTATTGACTCGACGAAGACCAGAAATATCACGCGCACAGGAAGAAGAAGGAGAAGAAGAAGAAGAAGATGAAGAAGATGAAGAAGAAGAAGAAGAAGAAGGAGGAGGAGGAGAAGAAGAAGAAGAAGAAACTATATATATATATTTGAAATCAACTAATCCTGTTGATTAAGCTAGGCGCATAATATACGTATACTTGCATATAGTATGTGCCAAATATAGAGAGTTTGTATACATATATTTATATTTATATATATATATATATATTATTATTGTATATATATTATCTGTATATGTATATTCTTATATACGTATATCTATAGGTATGCGTATATGTATGTATGCGTATGCATATTACTCGACAATATAAAATCTACATTTACAACAGTTAACAATGAATCATCGACGGGTCGATATCGATATCGATGAACAACGAGTCTCCTTGTTCGTGTTACTTAAACTTTTGAATCGGATAGATACCTTCGAAACAGATTTTTCGTTGGTCCGTTGTTCGAAAATTGGTGAACGAGACAGAGAGGGACGAAGGACGGGTAAATAGGTCCGATTAAAACGTACGTAAAACGTCTAATTTTAAGCCGTATCGAATATATTGACTTGAACGTATGAACTACGCCTATTTTAAGGGCACCGGAGAATTGATCGAAGTTATTACGCTAAAGTATCTAACGATATACACCTACGATAACGCTACTAATTGATCTTCATTGACTAGAATCACACCAATTTTCGAACGCTGTTGCACGAATGACGAGTATATTACTCGGCTACGAAACACGTAGGCGAATCCATAGAGTGGACAATCGGGAGAAAAATAAAATTCTACAGAGCGAAGGTTCGTTTCTCGAGAAACTAAGCGAAACCTTCGTCAACGAGAGAAGGCCGAACGACATTTTTCACGCTTCCCATCTTGGTCGTCTACCCGGCGAGTCCTTCTTTTTTTTTTTTTTCGTTTCTTGGTGCACGTCACGCAAGTCGCCGATCCAACTTAATCCCTCTTCGTCGAAACAACGCGAACGTAATTCTCTAACGAATCATCGATACTTCTTCTTCGCGCCTCGCTTCGCGAAGCTTCATCCGATAATTACGCTTCGACCAATTGAACGCGTTTCCAACGCGTATTCGTATGCGTCAGAACGCACCGACTCTTGGCTTCGCATCGACCGATCGAACGCTCGTTAATGCTGCGATTGGTTTCCTTCGAGTTTAATTACACGCATGTATATGTATATATATATACTCTATATGGAGGTGTAATTCGAGTTGAATTCGATCGATCGATCGATCGAGCGAGCGAGCATACTATATATCTCAGGAAATCGCTAATAGTTAATATCAACGTGTATCCGCCTGAAGCGCTAACAATATAACAAATAATGGTAGTGAACAAACACGTAGAACGTTCGATAATCATATAAATCTAAGCTTTCGTACGTATCGTATATACTTTTCTTTATGTATACTACGTACTGTGTATATACATATACATATACAGTGCGTAGTATACAGTTTGTAGATGTATGTATTGCTACAGCTATATATGTATAATGCGTAATCGTACATATCTATATACACACGCATACGATGTATGTACGTGTATATACGTACATGTACTTACGTAATGGAGCACGCATGCATATAACGCACGCGTTCAGTTTACGTTAAAACGCCTGCGCGATCTTTGCGATCTGTCATCGGACCGCGTACCGATTCAAACGCGACTCCGCTCGTAACAGCGAATCACGTTCGTATTGTATTTGCTTTTGGAACAGGCGAATGCACGCATACGGTACGATGTACGATGCACCACGTACGAAGAAACGCTGATCAACGTAGACAGACAAATACCATAGATACTTAGGCTTAGGTTCGTGGATCACGGTTTGCTCTTTGTTTGGAATTCAACGCCGGCCCGCTTTCCGCTTAGCGACTACATGGAATATTATACGTATAATGGTCTAGAAACGTTGATCGATCGTCTTTGCGAAATGGCCAGGCAACAGACAGATCGGGAGGTTTCGGAAAACGGAAGAATACCGAACGCTATCCTTTTGCACGCTGATCTCAACGATCGCGCAGAGTAACGTTGTAGATACTTTCATCGGATAAGGCTGCATTAATTATTGTCTCTTTTGTTATCTCGTCTCGTACTCGTCGAAAGTGTACCCTTCTATCTCTTTCACCTTCTTCCGTCAACTTCGTTTCTACCTTTTGACTCGCCTCGACCGATCCACGTGGGTCCTACACAATCCCTTTGATCGATGCATACGATTCGTCCGAAACGAAGCTTTTTTTTTTCTCTCGTTTGCAAGCAATCGTACTTTTATGCGAGTACGCGAACGACGTTCGATCGTTCGCTCGACTCGTTGAAAGCGCTCGCCTCTCCCTCACCCACGGTCTAATTCGTCCGATAAACTTTAACTTCGCAACTGTTGGCATCGTCTTTCGTCGTTTCGTATTTGTTCAGGACGTTAGAAAGTGAAAGAAAAACAGAGATAATAGTGTGGAAAGGAACCTCGCCAGAAACAACGTATTTAAGTGCACGTAAAAAGCCTGTCGGTAAGAAGGTCGATAAAAAGACCGATAGATAGTGAGGACGAATGGTGTTGATAGTCAGCGAGGAAAACAACGGTGCGTCGTAAAATTCGGACGTTTGGCCGGCGTTTATCGATCTCCTCTGGAAGAAAGCAAACTTTTCGGGTGCCGCTGCGTCGCGTCTGACTATTAAACGTTAATTCTACTTCTCTGATCGATAAAGCGCTTCGTAGTAGCGGCGTTCCTTCCGCGGTTACGCGCGAACACAGAAATATCTCGTAAAAGACGGATTAAAACGTACTTTCGTGATTTCGAAAAACGCGTTAGGCCACAGGCAAACGATCGTCCAAGAAAAGGAAAGAAATATCGAAGTAAACTCTTTCGCAACATTCTTCGTCTATCGATACGCTAAATTCGCTGTTATCGACGCACTGATTAGAAAAATCTATCAAAAAGCGTTACCTTGTTGGAAAATTAACTTTTCCGCGAATAGAGCCGTTTGAAAACACTGACGTACACACACGCATACACGCGTATACTTGCATAGAAAACGTATATGTGCGCGATAAGAACAAGGGAACGATTATCTCGATAGCAAAATAATTATTCTCGCGTGTGCACTATATTACTTGTCGAGGAAGAAAAACGGCAATATGAATCAACGAATTAACGAACCAACGAACGCACGGACGGACGAATCATCGTATAAGAAGAAATTGACTGGATACCGATCGCGAGAAACGTTTAAAAACGTAAGAAAGAAGCGAAAGTGCGGCACCTTTCGATTAGAAATTTCGATGTAAGTACGACAAGTAGAGCAGGAAGAGTCGAACGAGGAAACAGAGCAGGTTCGAAAGAGCAAAGAGGCACGAAAGATAGAAACGATTTTCGATCAACGAAGACGACTGTCTCGAGTCTTCGGACTGTGGCGTCTCGCGCGTCTACGATTCGAAAGAAAGCGCGACGAGTTAATACGATCGATCGACCGATTCTATTCCGCTACTGATTCTAGATTGCATAATACTTAACAACGTCGTCGTTTGCGTTTTAATACTGATGAGTGTATTGTCCGTTGAACTGACTCCAAACTTACGAACAACGATAGAGCTTGTTTTCGTTGCGTTCTCCATTTGCTTTCGAAAGAAAGCTCGATCGATATCGTACGAATGACAAGTGGAAGCAAAGTGAAACATCGAGAATCGTCGATGTCTCGTTGGAAGGAAAATTCACGCGACGCGAGAATAGAACTCGAATTTGTGCTCGAGAGGTGACGCTACAAATCATCTAACGTGTTATTGTACAAATAGATCTTAAGACGAGCGCGTTTGAAATATATTCTTTAATTCCAGTGCAACCTGGAATCTTGTCACCTTTTTTCTCATTCCTCTGCCATTCTTCCTCACTTTTGCTTGAAATTTCGATTCGCGTAGAAATTAGAATAGGGCTAGAAGCTAAGGTAAGAGAAGAAGAAGAAAGAAGAAGAAGAAGAAGAAGTGGGAACAGAAAAGAAAGAAGAAGAAGAAGAACGAAAAGGAACGAGAAGAAACGAGACGGGGGATGGAAGAAGGAAACGAAAATATTATAAAAGAGTTTTCGAACTATCTTCCATCGTGCTTTAGCAGCCTGATACTTACACGATGCAATGAGATCGAGTTCGACGAGAACATTTTCATCGAGCATTCAGTCGGTTGCTTACACACGCACTCTCTCTCTCTCTCTCTCTCTCTCTCTCTTTCACTGCTCCTCCTTTTCCACTTTTTCCATTATATTTCATTTTCCTCGTCAGTCTGTATACGATTAAGTGGTGTTCGTTTAAAATGCGCTGAAGCAAACCGGAGGATTCATTTCACCAAAGACGTTCAGTTCGTAGAGCGAGGCAAATGTGATGAATACCAAGTACCAAACCATCAATATCGCTCCGTACCGTCGATCCAGCTTCCAGCCGTTCAAATGGGTCGCTAGGACCAAGAACACCACCGTTGACAGCAGAGACACCGTCGAGTAGGTAAGGCCTGGCAATGCGACAATAAAATAACGGGAATTTGAATTTCGTTTGGTAATCTCTAGACTGCGAACGTTTATGCGTTCATGGGAAATTGAAACGCACGAAAGTTCCCAGACACGCACATTCGCAGTCCAGCGAGCGTATGCGACAAAGACTCGTACAAGGGAAATGGCAGGATTTTACCTCGACTAGTGACGTTCACGTGCGAGCCGGGTTGTATCATCGCAGTCTGTATAAACCATGGAAGCCCGAGGCAAACTAGTATATCAAAGACGTTACTGCCGACAGCGTTGCTCACGGCCATGTCACCGAGGCCTTCTTTTATCACGGCTAACGACGAGAGCGCGTCGGGCACACTGACACCAGCAGCGACGAACGTCAAACCCATCACCGTGTCCGGTATACCAAGAGTGCTACCTACGAAACATTGAATTTGCCGTTGAAGAATAACGGACGCCGGAAGAAGATTACTTAAATTATATTTGTATCGTTACGCTTTTCAAGATCACCGTGATCGCTGCTGTTTCTTACCTATAATCGTAATCATCCACACCATGAAGTAACTGTAGAAACTGATCCAAACCATCGACACGCAGAAGGTAAAGGGATACCAATTCCTAAATTTGTCTTGTCGGCAATCCGGCATTGTGGCGCGGCACATGAAATGAATCGGATAGACGAGACCCCAGGTAAACAGAGACCATTTGCTACCGTCAGTGGGCTTCTCTAGCGGCGATACTTCGTTCGGATCTGGTTCTTTCGCTTTGTAATAGCTCGGTTGTTTCGGAGGTGCCGATTCGTTCGTTTCAGGAACGTTTCCTCCTGTCGTTGCTCCTGCAGTTACACCTGCGTAGCCAAACGATCTTCCGTGTAATATTTTCTACTTTATGAAATTTCATTTTTCTGCTATAATTTCCATACACTCCCGTCTATGAGTATTCGGACACTTACGTAGTTAGGCACTTCCCATCAATATCTTGAGTTTCTTTTATGGATTTATCGCATTGTCCTACAATCTTGATGTTATTTTTGGACAATATTTTATACAGAGATAAGTTAGCGAAGACGTACACGTCGCAAGATGCGATAGGAAGATGACAAAAATTAAAGGAAGAACGAGCAAACGAAAAGCTTCCTTTTCCATGATATTCCATTTTTGGAAATCGTTTAAGTCGCGTTACAAGCATCTTTTGCGACATTAAAAGCGAAGCAGACATCTAGGTGACTTCCTTCGGTTGGAACAACTTATACAGTAACGATATGATGGTATCGAGATGATGAAACAAAAGATTTCAGATGATTTTGTCTTCCGTTTTTGGATAAATATCGATCACCGAAGATCGATAAACGTTGCAACATCAAGATCGTAGGTCGACATAATGAATTCGTGAAAGTCCCCGGATGCGTACCGAACGTGCACACAATCTATTCTTTTTATAAACACTAGAATAGATTAGAAATTGGTATTTCGTACGTGTTTGATAATCGGCGTTTACCTTCCTGCTCTTTGTATTGATCCGTAGGCGAACTCGGCCCTGTGTAAGACAAGCGGTCCTCTTGTAACGATCTATAACTAACAAGAGCGCTCTCCTCCGCGGGTTCGTCGTCTTTTGGTAGAAAAGGTATATTGTAAGATTTCGCCCAACGTTCCAGTCTAGCGTTGTAAGATAAAGCGACGCAGTACACGCCGTACATGAACAACATGAACAGAGATTCCATCCTGCAAAAAACACGTTTCTTTTTTATACATGATAAAAATCGACGATACGACATCCACGCGACGATGGTACAGTCGCGAAAGTCTTCGTTCGCCATAGAAGAAGGTAATTTTTATTAAAATAAAGTGCTACGAAAAAGTTCTGTACAAAGATAGCGTATTTTATACGAACGCGATTCTTTCGTAAAACGTATACGCTTTATGTAAATGAAATGGCCCCTTCGTAAGATATACAAAGACTTTTAGGGACGACTGTGTCATAACAAGAATCTCGATAACAAGCTGTCTCTTACCAAGATATCGATTCGTTGTAGATTGTACCCAGCATCACCAGAATCGATACAGCGTAGAAAAAACAATCTCGACAGAGAGGCCACCAATTCAACTTTGACACTGTCGACGTACACAGTCCACACACCGATATCACGAACATTATATTGAACACCGCACTTCCGATTACACCGCTTACCTGCAATCCCAACAGCAACTCTCTGTAATCTGCATAATATTGCCCACTAAATTCCTTTCAAGTCCCCTCTAACCAAACTTAATTACACGCGCACGTATTTGCTCCGTGTGGATTTTTGGCCAAAACGCTAAGTTCTCGTATACTTACTCCGATATCATCCTTGGCAAAGAACACACCGATCACCACGGTTGCCAATTCCGGAGCTGAAGAACCGGCAGCCATAAAAGTCGCTCCAGCAACGTCCGGGGACAATCGCAGTTCTACGCAAAGAAAACCAAGACTTTCGTCGATATTCTCGCAAATTTAGCGGTAATAACTTTTATCGGAATTACGCTTCTTCGATGCATCGAATGTTTCACAGTTCTATTACTATTTATAATACGATTTTAATCTTCCATAAAAATAGAATTTCATGGTACACGATATCGTAAAGTTCGTTATCCAAAGATTCTGTTGTATTAAACATAGATGAAGATATACGCGAGAAATCTTTCTATATGAGCAGCATCCTGCTGAAAACGTCCAAACGCACAGGTCTGACACCCGAAGGAAATTCTACTTTAAAACTTTCGTTACCTTCGCAAATTCGATCCAAACTGGAGACGAAGTAATCGTCGCAAACAATGGCAAGTCCCAGGAAGGTGTAAATTGCGACTAAAATATGAATGATCAATCCACCGTGTTTTCTAGCCGAGGGACCCATTAGTGGTCGTGGAAATTGTTCGATCGCAGGCGGCGAGCAATCTTTCCTTCGCGGTCTCCACGTTGCATGTTCGTACTTCATAGTGGTCGTTGTTGGAACCTAGAGTCTCGAATAACCAATATCTCTTATATGCGTTATAGTGGAATTCGAACGATTTACAGTCGCGTTCCTCGCGTTTAAAGGAACATGGCGATAGAAAAGAAAATTCGATAATAAAAAATCGTGTCTCACCGTTGTGGTTCTAGGAACATTCGCTGTCGCGACTTCCTTTTTCGGAGCAGCTTTCTCTGCCGGAGAAGCTCTCTCTGTCGAAGCAGCGTTCCGTTCCTTCGAATGTTCATCGGGCTTCGATTTTTCTTCTTCGGCTGTCTTCTTTCCATGCTTCTGCTGGCCCTCGTTCTTTTCTTCCGTTTTGTTCTTTTCGTTCTTCGGTTCGGTCTTTTCGTTCCTTTCTTTCTCCGAGACAGCTTCTTCCTTCGCTTTTGGTTTTGGTTCGACACCGGCCTCCGTCTCGGGCGTGAACGATTCCAAGGTAGAATCCAACGTCCAGTTTTCTTCGCGGTCCGTGGAACTGGGATAAGGAGACGTTACCTCTTCAGGTATCCTTGCACAAGTGACGTACTGGACTAATATGTACACGAGGAAAAGACCGAATCGCAGAGACCACCTTCTGCGTCGCGAAATACTTTCCAAGTGAATTCGCCTCATCGTCTTCGACTGAAACATATTTAACGTACAATTATAATTGGTACATGCAGACAGCTTCTTTTATATTTAAACGTGCGATGAATAGACCGCAAATGTTTCTGCAAATTCTCGTTTTTACGTAACGCAATTGGAAAAATGGAATGTCAGCAGACATTTGTTTCATCCGGTAATACAACAGATCCTGTGCGAAATACGCGATCAATTTTGTTTTTTACCGCTATATGAATCACGTCGTTCAACTTTGACGTAATGTACGTAATAGTTCGCATTTTCTTCGTCTTACAAACGTCTCGTCTCTTAACGTCGAACGACCCGTATCAAATGAAACATGGCAAGGATTAGATTCTTTTTATCTCGATATAGTCGTATCGATCGTGCGAAATATATTGATTCGCAACGCGTACACGCATGTAGTACATGTTGCCAGATGTGTCAGTAACGACCTTACGAATAAACAAGGTAACTAGAATAACTTTTAATATCGTACGAGGATAATCCCCGTTTTCGTTCAAATATTTATGCTCGTTACGAAATGAAAATTAAACGAAGAGAAAGCGATCGCCCACGGTTATACTATAATTCTTTGCTGGAAATGAGAAAGCAGCGATACGATAGAATACAGAAATTAATTAAAAGTTCTGTTCAAAACTCGACAAGCAACTCTAACTGTAACGATTAAAATTTATCGTATTGTTTTCTTCGTATTTTTCTATTCTTGTTTTACCTTGTTATTATCGCAAAAAGTTCTTCCTTCTTTGTATAACGCGACTGAGTCATTTATAGCCACGTGTATTGCCATTATACGCAAATGTGGAAAGTCGTAGTCGAACAAAAACTCGAGGATCTAAACTTTTGCTTCGAAACGGTTTTTCCTTCTCAAGGTGTTTCGACTTCTTCTTTCGTCGTTCTACTTGATATCTATTTTTACAGCTAACGATCGAAAATCAATACCAACAAACGACAAATACAATTTTCGAATTAGCCAGCTACATCCACTCTTTCTTTGTTTCATTTCGAAGAGCCGGGCGACGAACGCGTACAAAAGGATTTACGTTAATAATTTATCAACCCATTGAGGAAATAAATACTTAAACGATACTGATAATTCCATATGAATACCTACATGTGTGTAGTATGTGTGTTGCAAAGGAAATACGATTAGAGAAACCATAAAATAACGCGTTAAATTATGAACAGGCACCAGCGGCTCGATTTACGGCAAAGTTCAAACGCGTGTCTCTTAATAACGAACGAACCAAACGACAGGATTTCTGAAAAAAATAATTCCGAGCAAACGCGCATACATATTTCGTAATCGGAACGATGCAACGATACAGTGGATTTCTATTCGGTAAAACTATTTCCGGTGGCGAAAGGTCCGAGACGAGTGACTTTATTTACCGCAATTAACACGTACAAATATAAAAGCACGAGGAAAACCGAGCTGTCAGTGAAAGTGACCCAATTCGGGGGTTTCCAACGATCGTTAAACGGTGGGTTTACGAATCGACGTATGTATAGTAGGTGGTAGTTCGGCTTACCCCTTTCTCAGAAACGTTGCACATTATGCACCAGCGAATTCGACGTGGCCAACTTCTTTTACGTGCCTCACGAAACACGTACGCAGCACCGATTATTGGCACGCGAAAAGCGAATAAACGGTGCAAGCGACCAAAGGCACTCTTACGCTTTCCTCCACACTCAGCCGACGTCTGCCGAACGCTTCTACCACGATAGAAACTCGTTATCGAGTGTCGGGCGCTCGCTGCCGTCGACGCGACGCGACGTCGCCCTTGTCGTCGCTGTTATTCGGCAACAACAACGTTCGATATTTCTAGGAAATAAAGGCAAAGCTTTATTGCTGCGTCGTACTCGAATTATTGATTTGCATAAAAACTCTCGGTTACGATGCGTTCTCGGCGTGTTTGCGCTGTACGTAGGCGTCGTCTTCTTGGCTACGTAGGTGTCGTGCTTACTGAACCACCCTCCAGTTAATACGATCTCCTTTCATCGACGTCACGGCCATCCTCGTGCCGTGAAAAAAGTATCGCAGCAACTTCGCAAGATCCCTTTCACGGTGCTTTTACATTCCTTATTATCCCTCTCTCTCTCTCTCTCTCTCTCTCTCTTTTCTATTCGCCTCTTATACCCGATTTTTATTTTTCCGCCAGTTTTCTCGTTTATTCTACGCTTGTTTTTATCTCTTCCGAGTCTTGCGGTTTGACCGCACACTTTCAACGTGCACGTATGTCTGTATGCGTGTAACGGGTCACCTTTAAACGCAGATACCAGCTTTTAACGATCTCTGCTAGCACATACCCATGCAACGTTTATCGTTTACCGGTCGATTCTGGTCGCCTGTTTCGCTGCGTTTATGCGCTGCTCGCCAATGAAGCCTCCTTTCGCATTTCTTCTCCTCGCATATCACCATCAACGCCGCCACTACCATCCCCCCTTTGCAACTGCTTCTATCCTCTTCCCCTTTTGCACCCTATATCTATGTGTTCCACCTGCATGCGCGCACGCGCTAACGAGTACGCGAGAACCACCCTCCTACTTATCCTACTAAAGCGCACACACATCCGTCGTATCTCTTCTTCTGTTATTCCCAATCCTCTGATATCAAGTTACGCACGCGCAATCACGATGTCACAATTCGGCTTATTGTGAACCGCAAGAATGAAAACTGAATGAAGCAATGGCAATTGATCGGTGAATTACGGATTTTTATGCATCCTTGGAATTGGACATATAGATAATTATATATAGATATAAAATGTCCAAAGTAGAGCACTCGGTATGAACTTGAGTTCTACTTTTTTTAATTGTTAATAACATACGAATTTGAATAAATGCCCATAGTCAGAGACGAAGAGGGAAAGATAAAGAACGCTAGATATGTAATTTTATAGTTTAGTAATGGCAATTGGAAAAATGAAATCTAAATAGACATTTTTCTATCCAATAAGTATTATAAGGAGCGCTTTACTTTAGCTATTTATATATTGTTGTATGTTAACTTTAATTTTCCATAAATGCAGGAATAGATCATCCGTAATGCAACGATAAAGTCTAGGAAATACGAGGATAGTACACGAGTATCAAAAATAGAATAGAAAAAGGAGTATATACGAAGATAAAAATATCGAAATGAAAGGGTGAGAAGCGATAGGAGTGGCAACGTGAACAGTCCATCCGTAACTTCCTTTCTATTCGCGGTCGTTCGTTGCACCTGCAACGCTTTAAGGTCGTTCGTTCGTTCGCTTTCGATTGTGAAAGATAAAAATAGTTTCTTGCCTATAGTAGCTTGTTGAACTTGTATGTAATAGGATCGTTAGATTACATATGATCTAAATCATACGACGTCGTTAGCAATAAATGCTAAAGACACCAATAGGGTCTGCCTCACAATCTGTCTGCTGGTCTTTCAATTTTTCATAAACTTTTTTTATTCTCTTGCAAACAAAAGTTCTCATTAATATTTATTAAATCATTCTACTATCGATCGAAACATTAACTGCAGTAGATGCCAAGGAAACTCTGAATCAACAATGCAACAAACGACATGCAACTGTAAATAAAATTGGCGTATGAAAAAATCTGACGAGTACGTCCGACAAATGATTATTTTACCTCGTGACGAACTTACAAACATATACTTACCATTTATAATGAATAAATCTTGTGCCGTAATCGGTAATCGGTCAGGCATCGTACGTTTTCACACGAATCTTATCAAGACGTTGATCGGCAACGAAAGAAGCTAACTTCGTATCGTGATAAAATCGAACAACGAGATTTTACGATTTTACATTTTTTATATATATAATCCTCAATATTTTAATATATCTGTCTAAATATCATAACGTTTATATATTTATTACAACAAGCACACAGCATCCGAGCAGAATTTACATAAGGTACGTATAAATATTCCGTGACACGCTTCCAAAATTCATTTTTATGCGGCGGTTGATGTATTAACTAGGATTTTGATGGAACTTGACGGAATAACCACCGCTATTCGGATCCTTTTGCAGTTCGAAATTATTCGTAGAAAGACCAAAAGGTTTTAGTACCATATTTCCCAAATCCTTCAGTTTCCCTAGCATTTCTTCTTTCAGTTTTTCATTTCTTTCGTTAATCAGTGGAGGTAATCTCTGGTAAAACATTGAACGCATTAATACCTAAGTACGATGGAAATAAAGAAGATATAATTTGGTGATTACCCGAGTGGCATGATTCGCCTCTACATGACCGGAATCAAGCGTTAGAATTTTTTTGAAGTCTGCCAGAGCCTCGTCTAGTTTCTCTGTTTCTTCGTATAGTTTGGCTCTTCTAGCGTATGCTTTCACATAGTTTGGATTTAATTCTATGGCCTTTGTACAGTCGGATATCGCGGATTCTCTATCCTACTTAAGAAACGTCGTAAGTAGATTTTATTTTAAAGAATCGTTGGATCTTTCAAACATTTACGACGATATTCTTTAAATAACATCATTACCAGACATATTAACTTTGCAGCAGCCCTGTTAGCATACAGAATGGATCTCTCTTTGCTATAAGTTAACGGACAAGTTCGCAGTCCTTGCGTGTACATAGATATTGCCTCTTGATATTCTTCGCTCTTAAAAAGATCATTTCCTTTATCTTTATATTTCTCTGCTTCTGCTTTAAGGATCTGAAAAATACATAGGTAGATATAATATACGATGATTATTTTTATAATTCTGTAAAGACCATAAACTTTATAAGCAACTACAAACTTCTTTTTCATCTTCAGAGAGGGTAAGTTCTCTATCTTTCAACGACTCTTCGTCTACATAGTCTTGCGGAAAATTTGTGTCGCCTTTGGCCCCTGTTTCACATTCGTCAGCATTGTCATTGTTTATTCCTATACGATCGTAACAAGCGCCCGAGGAATTGCCATTTTTTTCAGTCGAATCTTTGATATCGTCGTCCGACGCGGGGTTATTATTTGCTCTGATACAAGAACTTTCCAGATCTTTTGTGAGTTCCTCTATGATCTGTTCGTTCGTTTTCGAATTTTCCGATTTATCGCCCATCGCGCGATTATTTCTTACCTCGCAATGATTTAAAACCTAATCTAAACGTTTACACCTAGGAATCGTAAAGGTTAACTAAAGCATCGCAAGCAGACGACTTAACTTGTCATTGTCAACTTCGACGCGTTTGCAGATGGCGCTAACGTTTCTTCGTAGTTCGCAAGTCCATCGCTAGAGTGCATTCTACGACGCGCTTCGCAAATAGTATTTCAAAGGCGCTTATGGCGGAAAATTTATACGCAAGTATCAATATTATATTAATTTCGTATATTTATTCTTCGTAGCTATCGCTTAGATCTATAATAAAGTTTAAGTTTAATTAAGTAAGTAATAATACTCTAAACGTCGTTCTATAGAGTATTTTTAATGATCAATATTATAATTGTCACTTCGTAATTTTATAGGTTAATGGTAAAAACTTACGCACGTATATTGTATAAACATTTATATACATTGGTTTATCGCGAAATATTTCATACTTTGTTACAAAATAGGCGTTATTCGCATGGAACAATAATTATTACGTTTCATAGCAGTGCCATTTACGTTTCGTGCACGTTTCAATGTGATCTAGTATAAGTTTTCTACAAACGAGTATAAATTATTGTTTATACGTGTATAGAATTACTAATGAGGTGAAACTATATCTTACTAGGTATGATCTGAATGAACCTACGAATATTATAACTACGTGCTCTGGCATGATTAAACTTACCAGCTCGTGTCAAGCGGAAGTAAACCATTTTACTTATGCTCAATGTTATATGCAAAAAATACAAACGTGCATTGATATAAAAATTTAACCAACAATATTATTATTTTATTTTATTAATATTACGGTCAAATCATTGAACATTATCTCTGTTCAACTTTGATTCTTAACTTTTCTCCTCCTTCACCTTCTCGTCTTTCATTTTCTTTATTCCATAGCTTACCTGTTGTTATGGAAGAATATTACGTTACATTGGGCGAAAGACTCGACTGTTAAAGTTCACCGTCGATAAATTCGAGGAAATACGGAAGTCAAATACGTAAGTATAGTTAACACAGTAGTGGCTTATGGTTCAATGAAAATCGATTTCACAAACCTCTCAACTTCCGTTTCGATAATAAACAGGATCTTGGCTGATAAGCTATGTTTCTAGTAGAAACGGGATAAATAAGGATTCTCGCTTACTGCAGCCTGCGGCTTTTCTTCGTCATCAAGGTTGATCCGCCAGTACACGATTTCTTCGACGAGAAGAGAAATGTTCATCATCCAGAGAGTCATCTCGAGCAACTTTTCGTCCGTATAAATTTTACGTTGATTCGTCATCATTGGCGTGTGTCACAGCATTGCATACGCGGTAATAAAAATATCCTTTTGAAAAAAAAAGTAACGTCACCAACTTAAAAACTGGCGCAACTCGATCAGCGTTAATTTCATAAATCAAGTTGTTGATCCAATTGTAAACACGTGTAATTCGATCTATTTATTCAAGAGTGTTTTTTAAGCTTTCTTTTAATTTAGTTTTAAAATGTATAAAATGGTCGTATCCTCGTTTGTAAAAAGCTATCTCGTACGAAGAATTGCTTCGTACTGTTTGATACAGCTACAGTAAATGTTTCGTACAACGAACGTGGCGTTTCTTTTCGTCGACACGCACTTTAATTAGAAAGATATTGTGCACGCATAACTTGTATATATGTGTATTGTCTTTCGTGCAAGGTTTCATGCAAAAAAAAAAAGAGAATAAATTCTCGACAAAGCAAAATGCGACATAACAGCGCAGATAAAAAATTCGAAACGGTGGAAATTATGCTATGAAAGAATTCATGAAACCACGAGCATTGGTCACAAGGGTGTATTTTTCTCCTTAGACGATGGAACGGCGCGCGACCGTGCGCCATCGTGCTAGATCGACCGTGTAACTAATACCACTTTCTTTTCTTATAAACTGCCGTACTAGCAAACGTTTTCAAGCAACTCCGTTAAATTACCAGAATTTTTACTACTTTTTTATCTTCGTCTTTTAGTCGATTTTTTGTTTTTTTTTTTTTTTTTCAAAGATACACGAGAAACGTTAACAAAATGAATTACATACGCGCATTTTCATCCTTATCGTTTTCTTGTTGTACACAGATGGAAATCAACTCATCGTGGATAGTAATAGTAACGTTACGTATTATCTTTCCATACAATCAATATGCAAAACTATCTTGATTTCTATTTTACGCTCAATAAATCCAATTTCGAAAAAAAGGCCAAACACGAATTAAAAATACGATCAGTGGAATATATATATATATATATGTATATATTATATATATAATGTGATAATACAATGTAAATTTTCGTTTCGACTTATAGGCAAATTATTACTTGGAAATAGGGTAGATAAGAGCAATTGATTAAAACTGTTTCAAACGTTTAAAGAGTATTAATGCGATATCTCTGTTCTGTGATTTGATCGACAACAAAAGCATCTGCTTGGACGCTTTCGCCTATCTATCTGCGAAACGAACATATTGTTCGTTTCACTTGAAAACATTATCTTTTCTCGATAACATAGATTTTGAAATATATTTTCTATATAGGGTGTCTGTTCAATTTCAATACACTGAAATATCCTTTAAGGAATTGACGATACAAAGAATTTGTTGTTCGGTACGAAGAGAGACGTTATGCGATGCAAATACCTTTTTTCTACCTGCTATAGTCGGGATGGCAATTTAATTTCTTCTTTATAGATGAATCTATGCATTTTTCTTGCACACCATTCGATACATTTTGTTAATTCCCAACGATAAAGAATTATGATATCTCGGTCGAGAAATGATTAGTTTGAAATGTATTTTAACTTTAAATATTGTGAAACTTATCGTACGAATGTAAGGGAAACATAAAGGTCTTTCTTGCGATAAGTTTTACAAGAGTTAAGTTAAAATATCTTTCAAATTACTAAATACTCCTCGACCCAAGTACCTTAATACGTTTCTGCAGAGAATTACAAAATGCATCGAATGATATGCAAGAAGATGTATCGGTCCTGAACGGAAAAAATTAAATTGATTTTGAAATCTCCCACACTGTACGAATTACAAAAGATATATTTACACCGCATAACGTCTGCCTCAGTAACAAGCGATTTTTGATGAAACATTTTTTTTTTTTCGTAGCGCCATTACCTTAAAAGATATTTCAGCGCATTGAGATAAAACAGACACCCGTATGTTTAGAGGCACATCACTTTTCATCTAAACGAAAACTGTTTCGAGAACAAATACTTGTTTTAATCATATCGTAGGTGGAATATTTTGAAATTTGTACCTTCCCATGAATATAAATGAATCGAAGGAAATTATGCCACGCACCTGTAACTTTCGAAACGTTTGTTACAACTTGATATTAGCTATGTTAATCGTGTGCAAATAGCCGCAAAATGATGCGTTACCGTCTTGTTCTTCTGGAGCATCAACGATTTCGTCGAACGATCTTGCCGATCGATGTTGCAATATTATTCGAATTGTTATTCGTTTATTCGGTCGAACGAATACACGGAATAAAGACCGAGGATTTTAATTTAGGAACGATAGGAGGATAGAGAAAAACGCTTACGAAACGTCGTTTCTTCGTCGAAAGAATTTATTGTTGACGTCGAAGTTAACGAGAGCGGTGCACAAAGCGGACGGTCGTAACGAAACTCTGTTGCTCGATATCCGATACGCGATCGCCAACCAGAAGAATATTCCTCGTTATTCAAGTGCGAATTTATACGAATTCATATATTTGCTAACATAATTAAAGAAACGGGACTTTGATATAATAAATTACAACGAAACGAATAACCGAAGCAATGGAAAATTAATATACACTGTCTTACTCGTTATCGTTACCAAGACCAGCCAACTGATATATTTTTGTTCGTAGATGGATGAATATAGGAGAGGCTGCGGAAGGAAGAAGAGAAGCGAGCGGAAGAAGAAAAAGTGGAAACGTTTGCCGTTGATAAGGGAGAAGATTCAAGGTGAAAATCGGTGGTTAGCCAAACATTATGTATTCGAGATAGCTACAAGTTTCTCCGAGAGATATTTGCGATGAAAGGGGTACGGGGTTAGATTTCTATCCCCAATGGTGGTGCAAGCTTCGTTTTCTCATTGGTCCCCGCAGATTCGTGACGTCACTACGCCGGCCTATGTAAAGGTGAAGCACGCGGAGCGTCAGTACATCGTTGTCCGTCACGTCGATCGGGTCTCAACTTTGAATCACCCTCTGCTCCTCCGAGAGTCGTAAACGAATCTTTAATTCGAGCCAATCGACAACGAAAATCATCGTTATCCTAACGACGAGGACATCTTTACGCTCATCCACGAAGGTAACAGGTAAACGTCAAATTTTTTTACTAGTCGTCAGGTCGATTTTTTTTTTTTTTTTTTTTTGTTTCTATAATTAGAAATAACTATATATATATATACACGATACGTATATGCCGCCACTATTCTTGTTCTCTTGAATCATTTACGAATCATTAAACAATCAATATGGTGTCTATAATAATTCCACGCTAAGTCAGCCTCGCGTTTTCGGTAAACTTTAAAGCAGAAATAATACACCGTGTTGGAAACTGCTTCGGGCGATACACGAAATACAGGGAACAGCATACGCGTTAACTTTTAATCGAATAAAGAATTCAAAACTACATCGAGATATAATGCATTGAAATAATAAATTGAAATATCATTCTATGATGTGCGCGACGTTAATATTTACATTTCTTATTTCCTTTCTCTGTCAGTTTGCTTTCGTCCTCTTTCGCTTTTAAGTCGCCAAATATGTTTCTCACAGTCGCAATGTTTGCAAACTATTCCAGCTACGTATGTGCTTTCGTTCTCCAGTTAGCACATGCTTCTATAAACGCGTTTTCATGCATGCGTGAATATACATATATTTGTGTACTGTATACGTACAGATATTCGTCAAACAAGAAATAAAGAGCGAAAGGATGGCGAGGAAGGAAGAGAAAGAAGAAGAACGATATTGTTGGCAGTTTAGAAATGCCGGGAGTTAAAGTAGAAACGTACGGTCGTACACAGCCACAAGTATTACGTCTGTTGAGAAATTCGAATAAATTTTGCTTCAATTAATATTTTATATTATAAAACACGTGTAACGTAATTAAAGCAACAAATTTACAATAAAATAGTTAAAAAACAAAAGCAGTGGGAAGCATTCGATTTGTGTTAAATGTCAGCACTCTTAATGTACTTATATTGTGTATACATATATGAACGATATTCCGAAGCAACAGGCTTCCAAATAGAACGTACAAATGCGACCAACGGCGTTCGACAGTAAATTAAAAAATATTCGATTTTCATTTCATAAAACATTAACGACAGAAACGATTATTGGTCCGAGTCGACGAAAGTATCGAGCATTAACGAACATATTTATAACACTGAAATACTGCGCGTACCGTTATAAGCGCATTTTCCGCGCTTTTCTAGCTATTGTTAAACAAACGTATTAGCATCGAACGAAGAGGCAACGATTAAGAAAGTAATTAGTTTCTTGAAAGTACCCGTTCCTCGAAACAATAAAGTTGTGAACGATTTTGTTCGATCGAATAAGTATAACGCCTAACGAGTTTCTACATTGTTCCAATTCGTACTTTTCGCGTTGCTTTAGTTACAACGAAGCTAAAAACAAACTAAACGAATGAAATGTAACTGGCACGAAGATCCTATACAGTGGATAAAGCTACGCTTTAATTTGCCAATATAGAATTCGCTCGATTGTTTCCAACTCCGTTTCGATTTCTCTATTCGTTGACGCACGGTCGAACGTATCTCTCGAACGTAAATTCATCATTCTGGATATTACCAAATTTACCATTCGTTTATGAATCCGAATGACAAACTTTGGTGCAGCGTGTTCGTTGCTTTTCGGCATAATGTTTCTCGTATCGAAACGCGTGTATACGCGTTTAATCAACCGATTGCCATATTCGAAACTTTAAATTTCAAGTGTACCGTTCTCTTTACACTTAATCAATCCTCTTAAGCGCACCGATCATTTCAACGCAAAGCGCGTACGCTCGAAATTAACTATCGCCATTACTATCGAACATAATTGCAAAAGTTTAATCAGATCTTTAAATTTAAATTCGATGTTCCAGAGACTCGATAAAATCTTCGTATTGACACATATTTTCCGTGGTAAGCTACGTAAACGGCATAACGATCGTACAACATCGTATTGGTGCTCGACATCTACATTTGTATCATTAGCATCGCAATCAAGAAGAACATTTTATTGCGAAGAACACGCGAGTTCCGTAAATACATCCATTTGACTGATTAATGCGCATAATTCGAAGGGGTCTACTTTTCTTAACGTCTACTTACCGCGTTTCAACAATTTCATATTTTTCTCTTATCGACCGCTCTGTTCTTTCGCGGTTCTTTCAATTTCTTCGAGAAACGAATAGTCCGCCGCTCTTTTCGTAGAAAGTGCACGTGAGAACGCACGATTGCGATTAGCTTTGTCTCTTCGCCGTTCCACGGTCCAGTTCTCTCTGTACAGTCTTTCCATCTGTCGTTCATTTTACTTCATCTTTCAGTACCGTATATAAGAAAAGGATGTAAAGCGACTTAAGAACGAACCTTATCATTGCCGGATAAAACAGACCTTTCTCAAATGTTCTTCGGTTCTCAATTAACAAAAAAGGCGATGTCTTCTCCTACAAAATTGTTCTCGCACAGCAAGAAAAAATACGAAATTACAAGTTTTCGATTACTTACGCAGCCCTGTTTTGTTTCTTTACGCAATTTTCATCCATACGTTTGCTTCTTCTCCTCTTCTTACGTGTATCGTTGTGTTTAATGTTCGACTCGTCGTGTTTAACGCCGTCATTTGCGTATTATCGTATGCATATCAATGTCATATACGATATATAACAGCTATAATGCACGAGTTTCGCATTATAATTACGTGGTCGCATATTTTGTCGCAAATTCTTTCAAAACTTGGATCGTTATTCTTTCGTTCCTATTAAAATTTTGCCCATTCACTTTTTTCCCCGCGAGCAATATGACGAAAGATGAGAAACAGCGATAATATTACATAGAGTGTAAAACTGTAAATCTAGAAGAGAAAACCCATCGAAAATGATCTCTTTGTCATATCTCTATATATATAGAGATATATGCGGAGTTATCCGAAGCGTTTCTAAGGATGGAGATTTAATTAAAACTTGCACGATACGAATTGCACCTAAATATAACGACGTACATAATTACAAAGTTGCAAGACTTTTACAACGATAAGAACGCGTTACTCCATTGTGATCGTTCATATTTTATACTTTTAATTAACTCAATCTGACAAAATAACACAGTTACCAACGTATTTGGAAGCGCGTGCTTTAATCAAGCAAATGGTTCCGTTCGCCTAATCATACGTCGACTCGTACTACTTGTCGCTTTCCTCTTCTAAACGAAAACAATTCGCTTACATCGCTCGCCGATCTATCAGTTCGTGCTTCTAGTTTAAATTATCGTCGTTAATTCGCTTAAGATAAAAACCTCGAGTCATCGACTTCCTTTTATTCTTATACTTCACCACTATCTTCGTACTTGATACTTTAAAAAGTCGTGTAAATATCTTTCTAACCATTATCATCCGCCTGGTACTTTAAATTACTTTTAGAATATAAACGATGAACCTGGGAGAATTAATCTCGAAAGGAATCAGTGTGAGCGAAATTTATTGACAGAATTTATTTATTAGATTTATTGACAAACATTTATGACAGAAGTGTGAATATTTATGCGAAAATAATAGGGTAGTTTATTGTTAAAAATTTGTTTCAAAAGAGGCAAGCATGTGCAAAAGGTAAAACTTAATTCGAGGAGTAGGCGATTCTAATCGTTGTCAAATTATTGTGCATTCGCGATAAAACGTGGACGCTTGGGCGTAACAAAGGGTGCATTGTGATAAACTTCGCAGAATACGTTAAGCAAATAGTAAGACATAGTACGAGCGTCATAGGAAGAACAATAAATTTCGCAGGAAGATCGTAGATAAATAAATAGACAGAGAAAGAAGACTTTTCGATCTGCAAGCTTTCGTATTTAACGCAATCGCATCGAAAGATGTAGAGGAAACAAGTAGAGGAAAAATTTCCAAGTGCTTGAAACTAGTTCTCTACTCCATTGGAAACTCGTTTGTAATTTACACCGTAAATCGACGATCAACTAGGTACAGTTTCGAAACTCTTAACCCGGACTATCCGGCTAAACCGAACATTTTCCCATTGCGGGTTAATCGGTCGCTAATCCATTTGTAATTGGCTACTTATCGACCATCGCTTAAACGAAGATCGGAAAACAGTATTCGGTGATATTTTCAGTTACGAAGTTTACAGAAAAACGTGTAGCACGATACCTGTGATTTTATAAAATATATGTCTACAGATGTTTTCCACGAACGCGTGCAACATATACATCAAAGACAAAATATGGTAGAGATAAAATACGGTCGGTTTGCGAACTATATTCCACGTGGACCTGGTTGCTTTCATCGTTCCTTTCGTTTGGTCAAACGCAAAGAATTCCGATGCACGCGTTACACAAAGTTTTATTTTTATTCGTTATTAACTATCGCTGAGTTCTCATTCAGTTTTGAGTCTAACTTTAATACAAATTATCCGAACAAACAGACAAGGTTGCAAAAATGAAAAATCTAAACGTTGGATTCGCGCGAACGTTCCGGTTAGTTTCGTTTATTCTGGTTTGTCGTTACGGGTGCGAAGATTCAAAGAAGACGCAGTTTAGCGTAGAGGGAAACGCGATTTAGCGTAGATTTTTCTTTCAATTTGTAAGAATTTTCTCCAGCAACGTATTCCTTCGTGCAAATTCTTCCGCTATTCTTGTATGTAAATTTTCCTCTCGTTTCTTTATGACGTTTGCGGAAAAAATTGATTTTTCCGTTTACTTAACTCGCTTGGAACGAAAGCTGAAAACATTCCTTTTTCAATCACACCATTGTGTTAGATCGTGCGAACGAAATGAAACGTAAAAGCTCCGACAACCTTCTAACTTTGGAATTCTTTACTAAGATTGAAACGTTTTAATAATAGAATTATATTTCTACAGAACGTTTCCAACTGTAAATGGTTTCTCTTGAAAAAAAATTCATTTTGTCGCCTATTTATTTCCGTAGCGCGATTATGGCATCGTGGAACCATCCAAGTTTCGATTTTCAAATTTTGGTTACAGATTTCTAGATCGCTTTTAAAACACCGTATAAAATTGAACGAATACAATGCCAGGCTTTTAACCTGTGACTGTTACTTTGCAGGCAAACAAAACACGTGCACCCACTCGTCGTCAACGAAAATCTTATCGCAGAATGACTGATAACTTTCGATTAAAGCATCGTGAAACACAGCACGTGTTTCACAGTGACTTGCAAGATAGAAACACGTATATGACAGTAATTTAGTGCGTGTATGCTCGCATATATATATATATGTATGTCATACGACGAGTATATATATTCGTACAAATATACGCAAAAAAGAGGAGAGAAAAAGATTTAGACATCTTCCGGCAAATTTATTCTTCTCGAATACATCGGATATCATTTGTATTCCGATTCTGATTCCCCTGTGTCCTTTTACATTTGTCCACGTCACATAGCCAACGAGGATTATCGATAAGACAATCTGCAACACCACCATCTATCGCCCTTCTTACCTGTCGCGATTTTTTATTTGCACTTTGACAGGCGCAACTGTACCGTGGCAAACTTCATCGTGATAACAGTACAAAGGCAGATGTACGATAATCGTCGGGTTTCTTGATCGTTCAAAAGTTTAAAGAACAGAAACATTATAATTATAGGATGGTAAAAAGGCGATTCGTTGAAAACACGTGTAAGACCGAGCACGAAACTACGATGCACGCTATAACGATAAATCACAAGATTTCCTAGTAACTTATTCCTCAAAAGGGAAAAGAGATTTGACGATAACTCTGACAAGGTTATTTATGTTTCTCAACTTTAGTACAATGCCCGAAGGCGTTTTTGTTACGAAGATTTGTCAATTATTCTCAATGAAATTAGTCCGCTATCAGAATAAAATAGAGTTCCACTTTGCGGACAAGCTAATCTTGTCGAGCACTTTAATTCGTTAATATTTCATTATACGCATCGATAAAATTCTATTTTTCAGTATCCTGCACGAATCTTTTTGCACGATGCTTCTTAATGTGTCCTGTACGTATATACGTCTGTATACACAAATTAGAGTGACACTATGAAAAACGTATCTACAGGTGTATCCACGAGTGGATATGCATATTTCACGCACCGAATAGTTCCTTTCCTTTTGCCTAGTCTTTCCAAAATTTATCTGAAACGCGATAGGATGCGAGGTGAGGTTCGTTCTCGACGATAACGAGCAGCGGTTTAATTTTCAACGCGATAGACAATCGCGCTTTGAAATCATAGAGTTCTATGGTATCGTATGGTAGAATAACGCGATACAATAGCGACATCCGAATGCCACATAGCGCAGATCTTTTACACTCCAACTGTTCCATCGTCTATGATATTTTTCGACAAAGAAAATACACATACGCATATGCGAGCTTCTCAAATGCCAGGCTGATCAATTCCACTTCTCGTTCCCTCGTTCTCCTTACGCGAGTAAACGATTACGTTCAACTTCCGAAAAAGAAGGAAATATTTATGTTCAGGAGGTAGCATAAGCGACTGGGAATTCCAACGCGAATTTCAAAGATACTATTTTCCGAACTCCATCGCTTTTCTCCACTTTCCAATTTATGACGCTGGCCGATGATCACGTTTTTGACGATTATGGCTTCTCATCTCTAAGCATATTTAGGCTTTCGTATTTTCATAAAACGCGCAAGAAACTGAAATTATGCGAAACTGCAGGAAAACTTTAATCGTACGTCGATCAAAAATATAGCGCGTCCTGTTGTCCGAATCGAAGTGTCTTTTATTTTTAGATAGAACCGTAAGCTGTGCAATCGTTACGAAAGACGACGCGCGACAATCTACTCTGATTAATAATTAATATCCGCGTAATTACCAGGAATGGCAGAAATGAATCGAATCGGTGGTAAGCGAAGCTTGTCGACGCTCGTATATCACATGGCACTTGTCGATATACATTCGATGTACAGTCGATATACACGCATACATTCGTATACCTGTGTATGCTTCTAATAGCGGCAATAATCTCGCGGCTTCACCGAACGGATAAATATTGGACGATTCAAAACTGTAAAATTGCTATGACACAAGACGCGAGCAAACACGCAATATCAAACTTTCATATATTCAGCTTTCATCGATCGTCGTCTCGTCACAATGCACACACCGCATCGCGTTTCCCACGTTTACGTGGCCAAATGCTTTTTACACTCTTCTTGTATAATTGTCTGTTAATTGAAAATTTGTGTTGAAATCTCGTCGGAATGAGAATCGCTCTAAGGAAAGAAAGAAAAAAAGATGATCGACGTTAAAATATTTATACAAGAGAGAATCTTCGAACGGAGGAGAAAATTAGAATAATAAAATATATACTATCTGACTAAATATAAAACATTTAAAGAAAGATTTACGATTAAAGAAATTCGACACTCGTGTGATATTACGATACAAAATTTCATTGAAAACAAAATCTTTTTAGAATAAGAAGAATAGGTCTTCAGAGGGGAAAGAGAATCAGTGAAAATGATTGAAGAAAAAGATAATCGTTGTTTTTATGCGATCGAATTAATTATGGGACGTGTTTAAAAAATCCCTTCATCTTACTCTCATTCACCTTTGTCTCATTAGACTAAAGGGATTAAAGTTTTGCGATCGAAGGGCCTCGAGACGCGCATAATATGACAAAATGTAATTCGTTTAAGAAAAAGTTGGAAAATTTCTTCTCCAAGGCAAGAAACGTAATTAACGACGGCAGTAATCAATGAAAACGCGTATAAATTAGGTTTCCGTAAAAATAATTGACAAGAAATCGAAGAACGTCGAACGGTATTATACAGGACAGTTATCGACAATTTAACTAAGAGTCTTCGGAAACGAGATCAAGTTTTTAGGTGAAGTTGCGGCATTCGTGCTTACTCGCGGTTACCTTTAAAAGGTTCTAAATTGCGTACGCGTGGCGTGCTTAAGGGCGCCTCGTACGTTTATTAATCGACGATGAATATCGAAGAAACACCTGTTCTCGTTTGAGTTCGGAGAACCGTATTCTCACGCATCCATATTTCCGCCGCTATTTCTCCGTTTATTCTGCTTCGACGTTCGTTTAACTATATTTCGTCTATTAAAGTAAATGGTTATCTACGGCAAATAAACGATGAAACACGGGAAAGGCAAGGAAAGGTAACTGAAGGGAAGAGAAGAGATCGTAAGATCAAATTGTAATGCTCGTTCGTGTAATTACTCTGGTAATCGTTCGAGCCTCGAAGGAGAATAAGTTATCGAGTACTTGGTTGCTTTACAGTAGAAGAAACATAATTTAACAAACACCGAAGCTAGTCGTCGCGACGACTTCGCAATTTAGCATGCAATTTGTCGTTTATTCGATTAGCTTGGTTACTTCCTCCAGCAGACGTTACTTTCGTGAGGAGGAACGTTGCCAGGCTGGTGGCAACGGTAACGACAGCATCGTTTTCTAACTCTCGACTCCAGTATGACATCGAAGTCGCATCGTTGGCAAAATATGGGTTGCAAAGTATAAGCAATGCTTCCTTGCTATCCACGCAAATGATTGGAAACGAGCAGAGAGGGAGAGAGAGAGAGCTCTCCACGTTTCTGTATCCGTTCTACTTATATAGAAACTTTCTCGAAATATTATCTTGCATTATACCTGCTACTTGCTTTCGCTTACAGCATCTTCCATTTATACTGCTTCATTCTGACAATTTCATGAAATAACGGTACCATGCTTAATCGCAGTTGCGAGGATGATTATATTTATCCAATCGTCTGTTGGAAAAGGTTGTTAAGCTTCCTAACGTTTCTGACATCGTAATGAAATTTAACACGCGCACTTTCTTTATACCGCGTACTTTCTCAAGTCCCTATACGAGAAAGGTGAACGGAAACTACAAAAATCAATTTATTACAGCCATCTTTTCCGTTCCTCGCAGATACATCCATGTTTTTTCCGCACTTTCTTTCGAAGACGATTTTCCTCTGAAAGAGCTTTCGTCGATGTAAGCAGAATCGATGGAATTCGACCGTGTTCAACCTCGGACAGCAACAGGTTGCGAGGCATACAATCTTATATACAATATGTATACGTAGTTGAAAAGTTTCGCTGGCCGCGGAATCTCGAACCAATTTGACGACTAAGAAACGAAGAAACGTCCCGATAATGAAAGTTTCGATGAATCTTGATTCGAGAAGTAGCTCGCTGCAACGCTACAAATCGTTTTCACCGAAAATTGTAGCAATCTTATTTTCGAGCTTCGTATCGATTATTTTACGATAATTCTTCGATAGACAACCCTTCGTTATCATTCAGTCGCCTATCATCAACGCTATCTTCTAGCCCTGTTCGCTATCGTTTTATACCCGAATATCTTCTATCTATCCATTTATAAAAAAAGAAGTAAAAGAAGACATTGTTTTCATAATACTAAACATTCTTTTCTTAGATTCCATTGCTCTTTGAGAACTCACAATGTTCTACTAAATTTCAAATTCTTTGTGAATCCTCGATTCCTTACACCGACGATGTATGGTTCTTCCTCTCGTTTCTAGCGTTGGCTGGGAAACGGCGTTGTTGAAGAGTTGGAAACGTTTCGCTCGCAGCGCGACTATTCTTCTCTAAATCAAGATCGTCCTTGCTTGTTTTACGCGACCATTGGATATGCCTTGAACGATGCTCGAAACAACCAAAGGTATCGACGTTTTCCGAACAAAACCAATACTCAGACCTATGTATATATTACTTGCATCGCTCGTCCTTTTTCTGCTCCGCCTTCGCAGAAGCGGCCGAACAATTTTCTACCTCGTCGAGTGTTTATCTGTTTGCATGGTACCTCTTCTTTTTCCTTTTGCTCCTCTTCCATATTCCTTTTTCTTTTTCTTCTGCTTTTCCGTCGGTGTTGTCCGATCGCAACGCATTTGCGCATTGTTTTCGCAACTTACAAAATGTTTATCTTTTCTTTCGTTAACTTCCTCGAACCTCTTTCGAGCCAAGAATCTTTCCAACTCTCTAGCTTTGTGCTCTCTCCGAGGACAACCAATTTTATTCTCCCGAGAAAACAATACGATTTATTATAAATATTTATATCGCGGCGATCGATGTTATTTACATTTGGAACATTGCTACGTGCGATTAAGACCGAGGTTACAGCTATATTAAGTCGATGTTTCTTTCTCAAGTCGTTCCTTCCTAATCCTTCTTCCTTGTAATAATCGACGTCCTTTCTCTTCCCTCGAACCTTTAAATAATTTCTTCGATAAAAATGCACCGAAATATCTTCAGATCGTTTGAACCGTCTTTTATCAGAAATAGACGATAGAGAAAGCGGACAGTTCGATGCGAAGGTAATAAACAGATCGCAGAGGGTATTTATCGAACAGGCTTTTCCACTTTTCATCAGTTAACCGCACGAATGTAATTTCTACTCTTATTAGCTTTCGTTCTTAAACTTGATAATTTTCCAATTAATAGTCGTAGGTTGGTAAAAATGTCCCAATAACGCTCACGATCATTGAAATTGCAAATAGAAAGACCCAATAGCGAGTTTTTTGACATAAGTTGGTCCTTTCACGTACGTTTTTCGTTAGACTAGTTTAAAAAAGTGATTGTATTGACCTTTGAACAAAATCACAACTACGAAACGAGAAAACTCTTCTTTGTCGACAAACAAAGGTCTGCGTTCTCCCCAAAAAGAAAAAAGAAAAGAAAAGAAAAAAGGAATGAAAATCCCTATAAAACTTTTTTCACAAAACTTACATTTATTCCATCCCTTACTATATTTTCCTCTTCGTAAGTCAGACGATCCGACGAGGACTTTATGCAATTTTTTTTCCATCTTACGCACCATATCCCAACCGTGTTAACGCTTCTGCTATCGATCTCTCGTAGAGATCTATCGAGCTCCGTAAATATTTTAATAAACCATTTTTTGCGATCTTTTTGCCATTTGCGCATAATGAGCCTTTGTAATTTTTCATTTGCATTACGAACAAATCTCTTTAATTATTCGCGATCGTTGAAACGGTATCACGCGACACGTGACCGTCATGGTTTGATTAATAACGAAGAATATTCAACGCATTTGCGAACAACTGCCCGATCGAACTTTTCAACGAAAGTAATTTAATTTATACGTTTGCGATACAGAAATTAATTAAATTTTACTCGCCGATCGTTGTCCTAAATTTAAATAAACGGGTACTAGGTTATATGTAACGCGATGTTGATATGTAAATCGATTGTAAATCGTATGGAGACGTTCACGAATTTAGTTAAACTTCGTTTCGTCGACAATCGGTAAGATTGTGGCCTTTTAGGTTAAAAGAATTAACTGGATGGTCCGAAGAATTAACAATGAGTTGAGCATACGTTTCATCGTTCAGCGATGAGGAAAAGATAGAAATTTTCCGATCAGGCATATAAATACGTAATAAATAATACAGCGAAAACGTGAAATCTGACAGATAAAAGAAGATCATCGTAGAATTTACGATGAAACATGCCAGATATTCGTTCGAGAAATCACTTCATCGACTACGCTATTGAAAGAATCAGCGACTTCAAAGAAGATTTTCAAAGATTCGTCGAAACACGTTCCATCGAAATAGCAACGATGCTTACAATTTGCGGTCTCTTTTACTGGATCCAACAATACGTGTCTACGTAAATGAATTGCAAGTACCAGACCTATAAAACTATATTACGACACGTGCACAATTTTATCTCCGGGTGACTTCTCAACCACGACCTTTCCCTGGTAATCATTCATAATTTCTTCCCTGCTACAATGACAACCGTTTTTCCTTTTTCCAGCTTCTCTCCGATACTTGGTCCACGGAAGGGAAGAGGGTTTTTCTCCCCTTTATTTGTCGCGATCGGTGCTGTTTTTCTAGCAAACAGCTCAGTTTTAACGCGAAACCTTTAGAACGTTCGTTCGACTCGAACAACTCTGTTCTCGATGCAAATAATCGAAGCACAAGCTGAACAAATTACCTCGAAACGCAACGCGATCCTTTAAGAAATATGCGGATGCTTATTATGCATTGGCCGACTTTTTCTTTTTTTTTTCGAAATCAGGTTACAAGGGGATGGCGATGAAGATAATTTTATTTGTATCATTTATGTTTTTTAATTTCATGTAACTCGGAATAAAGCGAAGGAACTAACGATTCTGTCTAATAACCAACTCGTTTCGTAGGAATCTGTTCGTCGATACTTGCAAAGGTCATTGGAAATTAATATCTTTTTTTTTTTTTTTTTACTTCCGATGTCCAATTAGTAGGTTTTCATTGAAGCAAATTATTAATACAATCGTTACGGTATGTGTAGCACAGATTGCGGTAACGTTAGGAAAAACACGAGCGGATCTTCGCTGCGTATGCAGCTATTTTCAAATCAGATGAAATCAGGGATTTGATACAAAGGTTTCTATAAGCGTTCGAACACTTTCATGGGCCACTGTATGTTGAGAAGTAAATAACGTCCGTATAGTTGTCTCTCGTGTTGGTCAGAGGAAACCGCGTAACGTTAAAGTTAAGCTTAAGGGTAAACTATTGGTTAGGGTGAAGATAGAAGTATGAGCAAAGGTAAAGGCAAAGGTAAAGATAAGAGTAAATGTAAAGGTCATTCTTGGCTCTCTCGTGACGTTGCGACAATGGTACCGTGAAGAACCTAACGCAAAGATTGATTACCACGGAACAAAAGACCAATGATTCGAATCCGTTTCGTATTGGTTTCCACGTGTTTTTCTATCTTTCCCCCATCCTTTTTCCTACTTTTTGTTTTTAATCCTTTGTGCACATACACGAATGCACGCGTGCTCGCAGATACACGTACTTACATACGCCTACCTCTCGATCTCATCCGATCGTGTTCCGTCCTCATTCAACTTCACTGCGCAGCTGTAGATTGCAACGTTACTTACCGTACAGTGAACGTAGCTATTTTTATTTCACCTTCGTTGAAAAAAAATCATCCCCGTATCTAGCTACTCAGTCGAAATAATGTATCATACTTGAACTTAAACGCAGCCACAACGCTTCATTTGGAATCTTCTCCTTTTCTTCTTTTTTTTTTTTTTTTTTTTTTTTCGTCTTTCGAGCTTAGAATCGTTTTTGTAATTAAGCATCCTCTCTTTTAACTTTTCTCTGCGTGCGAACCTAAAAAGATTTATACCAAGTGCAGAATAAACTAATCGAAGCTGCTTATAAAGGCGTAATGCTCGTCAAACGGAGTACGATGCCGTGGATGAAAGAATTTCGAACGAACGTACAAATTAGTATGCAACAGTTGCTCGTACTCTCGCTCCTAAGAAAATGATTTCATCGAATATCGGATTGTGTCTCAAATAAAAGTTTGTTGGTCGCGGATCATTGATTTTGAGAGAAAATATGGAATACAAAGACGGCTTGTTTCCAACGATTACACGAGTGACCGACCTGGTGAAGAAGAGCCGGGGCTTAGCGTAGAATCTATACGACATCGCCTGAAGCAACGATGCTACTCCCTTGTCTTCCCCGAATACCCGCTAATCTATCCTTCCTCTCCCTTTCTATCGGTCTCTTTATCGAGTCGGGAAATCATCGCTCCGTTTACTCTACGTCAACCAACGAGCTGACCTCGACGGTCACCTACGGTTCTATTCGTTAACGCGGATCATTTGCCGATCAGTTTCAAATTCTTCGTCAATTTAACTCTCATCTGTCCAAAAGAAAGTTATAAACGCGCTACCGTGTATGTTCAAATTTATCGATTCTTTCGCGACTAAATGGAAAACTGTACTTACGGTAAGCTTAGCTTTACGTAGAAGCTTAACAATCTTCGCTCGATCTGTTTACTTATTCGCTAGACAACGAACGTTCACGCATTTGTGAAAGATTTGTATGCGCAAAAATACAAGAGACGTATGTAATATGCAGAATTATACGAAACATTCGAAGTAAAGTAGTCGGCATAATATTCAAAGGATGGAAAAAATACAGCGTAAGGATCTAACTTACCATTCTTGTAAAGATAATCAAAACAGCGGAGTTGGTAATTCATCACATTTTTAAGAGATCGGAAACAAACTTTTGTTTAGAGAAAATTGTCCCCTGAAACTTTTCGTTCGCGTGAGATTGCCCCATTTAAACGCAAAGAATCGAACGAAGGCTGTTGCGGCGTCGCAAAGTTAAACGAAATGAAAGTATAAATTTCAAATACGAACGGACGATGATGGGAGAAACCACGAGGGCAATGAGGTGCTACTACGAGATGCGATGTCGAGAAGCGTTTTAATCAAGCTACACGATCCGACACCGGTTTACCGCATCGTTTAAACTTACAAAGCGATATCCGTGGTCCCACTGTCCACTACTGATCGGCGAAACACGACGATACGCTCGTTAGCGTACATTGCGCGATTATTTGGCCATTTATCGAGTTCATAACGTTTCCGGCCATCGAGAAACTACAAACGTAAAAAATCGAAAAAATGTTGCGAGAGAAACGTCGAAGAGAATTGTTCCACATATGCCGATGTCCTGATTAACGAATGGCCTCTTGTATTCGATCGTTGGTGTTGTTAACAGTTGTTAACACTTGTTGTTAACAACTGGTGTTGTTTAACACCGATCACTAGCGGTTCAACAGCATACGCACGTCCGACCGGCAACTCTGTCACCGATTCTGTTTCGGTTTAGTCTCTCCAATACCATTCTTTTCGTAAGTTTTTCAAATTGTTATAAAATTGTGGCAGCTTACAAAGCAACGCAACTGAGCAAAGTACCTTGGTACTAAATAACAAATTAATGCTTAAATAATAAGAAAGATCGTCGGCGATAGAAGGCCGATTAATAGGCTAGCGATCGGTAAAGTGTTAAGTTACCTACAAAGATCCTCAGGTTTTTCATCAAAAATTATTCTATCCTTTACTACTCTCCTTATATTCTTCTACCTCGTATCAACTTTCTAAAAACTATTCTTATTTCGTTTCGATACTCTCTCTCTCTCTCTCTCTCTCTCTCTCTCTCTCTCTCTCTCTCTCTCTCTCTCTCTCTCTCTCTCTCGTTCTGAAAAATTGAAAAACGTATTTTAAATAGGCGAACGTATATCTATGGTTTTTAAAATATACAAGAGAAGCGAGGTGCCAAGCAATAATACGCGTAGAAGTTGCGGCAAGAAAGGAATTGCGTTGTTTTATTTCTCATTTAGTATTCATAAAACATCCGTTTACTAAGACACAATCAAGGTAATAGACAATAAAACGTACACGACGCACTTTTGATGAAAGAAGCGACGATATTTGAAATTCAAAGGCAGCGTCCTGTAAATTACTTTACGTCGATACCGTAGTTGACAACGATAAAAGTCGGCATGAGCGGATTCGTACGAATTTTAAAATATGTAGAACAGACGAACAGCTGTCTGTCGGTCTGAATTGCCGCAAAATATCATTTCATTCTTGACACGTAGACATAGGCCGGTCTACCCAACTGCCGATGACGTTGTCAATCAAATAACTGACCATTCTTCGTGCATTTGTCGTGGACTTCGTTTACGAATTAAGAATCTCAGTTTTTTACATGTATTGTCCGTATATATGTCTATGGGAATGTGTATGCCATACGATAAGATAAACTGAGTAAAATTCCATTACTTAAACCACAGCCTCGTGGGAGAAATATCCTGGTATACGAGCCAGGACAACCAACGATAAAAGTGCCTTGCCGAGAATATATCCCATGCTTCGATGAGAAAAAGTTGAATTAAAAGTATACGTAACTTATAACATAAAACAGAGAACTCGGGGTAACGGATTAATAACGACGATCTAATTCTTCACAGAATGATCATCCCTTCGACGTTTTTGTTAATGGTATCCGTCACATTCGCGATCGCCGAAGAATCTATGTCAGAAAATGTTCTCTCTGACAAACGTGCCGTTATGGGATTTCAAGGAATGCGCGGGAAAAAGAATTTTGACTCTTTGGATCCGGAGGACTTTGGAATTTTGAAACGTGCGATCATGGGCTTCCAGGTAAAGCATTTAAAATTATTTATGAAATGGTTGTCATTTGTATAATATTATATTATTCTTTTTGCATTATTACGTTATTCCTTCGAGAATTATTGTTTTACCATTGTACAATATTATTATTTTACCACTCGATAGAAATCTTATATACTTGCAGCAATTAGCTATTCGTTTAGCGTGCACATCTTTCAGGAATTTATTAACATTGTGCATAATACGTGGTTGCGTGTGTACAGGGAATGCGTGGAAAGAAAAACTCGATAATCGCTGACGTTGAAAATCAACTTTTCCCCGAGGAGACTAATAAGCGTGCGCCAATGGGTTTTCAAGGCATGAGAGGCAAGAAAGCTTCGTTAGATGACGAATATTACAAACGTGCGCCGATGGGATTTCAGGGAATGAGAGGCAAGAAATCTCTCGAGGAGGTAGGCAAGCAGTGAACCTGGAATTTCGAAGATCATTTGAAAAGTATGACGCGAGGAAAAGAAACATTACTTTTTACTCGTTTCCATCGATTTATTTCTCCTTCGTTCTTTTTCCCTTTCTACGCCTGTAACTTCTTTCAATAATACTTAACAAATGGAAAAGAAACAAATTCAACGCGCTCTTTAAACTACGCTCTTGGGAAACGATAGAATTTACAACGATGAAACTTAAAAATTTACGCCATCGTTGCGTACGTTGCATAGTTACTTCGGTAAATGGTAAAAGCTTCGTTCCCACTGTAAACCAAGAACCTACTGCGAAAGAAATGAAAGCGTTCAAAGAAATAATAGAATAAGAATAATCTTTGTTTCCTTGGCCGAATATTATGATGATACCTATATACGTTTCCTATACGTGCAGATCTTAGATGAAATTAAAAAGACTACCACGAGATTCCAAGATCCAAGAAGCAAAGACATGTACGTGATTGGTTATCCAGAAGATTATGGAAAGAGAATATTATCGATGGAAGGATATCCAAATATTTTCGATAAGGAAGGTGAATTCTTGTGGGAGAAGAGAGCTCCGATGGGATTCCACGGGATGAGAGGCAAAAAATTAATTCTTGACCCGTGGCAAGATCTTGATAAACAAGACGTTATGGGGTTTCAGGTGAGTAAAGTATGTAAAATATTTCCCAATGCTTTGTGCGCGATACAAACGAAAGAAATTGCGCTGTATATGAGCACTGTGCACATTATGTATTCATATTAAATAGTGCAAATGTTAAAAGATCTAGGGAAACTTTGCAGGGGCTGCAACATAGGAAGGATATGTTCGATGATTATTTAGATTATTCGATGAATCCGTCGGATTACGAGAAAAGGGCTGCGGATTTTCAAGATATAGAAAGCGGTAGCGATTCGTTTAAAAGAGCTCGCATGGGTTTTCATGGAATGAGAGGTAAAAGGAACGTTGGGGAGATTTACGAATCTAATTCGAGCCCTACGCAAACGACGATCGGTTATCAAGGTATTTATATAAATTATATAACGTTGAAAAAGATTATGATCAAATAAAATACAAATTGTGGTACTTGAAACAGGTTTAAGCAACCAGCCAAACAATCTCGCTGTGTACGAAATTGAAAAGCGATCACCCTTCAGATATCTCGGAGTCAGAGGAAAGAAGAATCCACGATGGGAATTCCGAGGAAAATTCGTAGGGGTGAGAGGCAAAAAAGCGTCGTCTTTGCAATCTGTCTATTAATGTATTTCAGTAAAGAAACATCGAAAGGAGTATGAATGAAGATTCGTGAATGTTATTAGGTAACTTGATGAACTTATTATAATTGTAGGTAATATTGCGAATAAAGTTTTACTTTTTATCGATGTTTCTTGTTTCAGGTAATTAGCAGGTAATATCACTGGTTTTGTTGGTGGCAACAATGGCAACACAACAACAATAATCACTGTGTAATGCTAGTCTTTTTGTTTAAACGTGTATTAGATTGTACCGCTTGATAGGTATACCTAAGGATAGGAGAAGACAACGCGGTACTTTTATCAACAGACTATCCTCGTTATTGTTATTGCATTCCATGCGTACATTGTGAAAGAATACGTTGTCTTCTCCCCTCAAGATTTTAGTTTCAACGACATATCCGTACACCGCCAATGTACATATATACGTGAACCTCGAGCGTATTACAGAGCGCGTTCCTATTTCTTATATTTTGAAAAGGGCTTAAAAGACGTCTCTCTCTCTCTCTCTCTCTCTCTCTCTTTCTCTCTTTGATTGCTAATTTACTCTTACCGTTACCCTTTTAATTTTGATACAAAAAGATAATTTATTTTTTACATTCTCCGCGTCATTCTCGCGATTGTTATGTCGACTTAGGAATAACTTAAAACGGACACAGATAATATAGAAGTAGATAGAAGATTCTATTTTTCTTGGAAAAAGAAATCATCGATATATATGTATACAGATATTTTACGCTTCAACCACCAAATAAAATTAAATATATTTTAAGTTCATTCCTTTCTCGGAATACAATGTGATTGTTATGACTATACAACACAATATTTTTATACTATCGATACCTCACCTCCTTTCATGTTTTGTCACATGAACGATATTTGTTAAACACAGCTTGTTTGCAAATAATTTTTAGAATACGTAATCGTTTAGTATTCTACCCAATGATAAAGACCTATCTATGTTGTGATTTGTAAGTGTGAAACAAATCTCTGGCAATTTAGAAAAGAGAATAAATATCTATATAAGTTATTTGATTTACTTGTTTAATTTGAACTACACAATATAATAGTTGCTACATCAATTACTGGAAGAACGATGAAAATAATGCACCTATATATACATATGTTATTTATTATTTCACAGAAGGAAAGTCTATGTCTATGTATCTACATCTAAGGACGAATACATATAAATAAAAGCACTACATTATATTAATTCAACAAGTGCTGATATTGGTACAAACATAATTCACAGGAAAATATTCCATTTTAACAAATATGTCTATTTTTCTGTGTCGGAAAATTTATATGTTTAAAAACTTTATTATCAAAACACCTTTTTACATGAAATCAAAAGTAACAACTTTCTTTTCGTAAAGACTAATGACTTTCATACAATGATAATAAAATACATCGAAGAATTAACTTTAAGCCGGTAAACGCGTTAGAGGTTAGGTGATTGCAGTGGACGATTCTATGATATTTACTAATGTACAAATACAAATATCACACATTATCCAAATTCGCGTTTATTTTTATCTGTAGCAGAAACGAAATAAAATTCTATTTAGTTTAAAATTAACCTAAGCTATCACAGAATCACAACAAAATGAAGCTGTCGTTGTATTTTCTTAAGGTTGGCTAACCTGTATTGTTATCGTGCGCAATGGATACGGTCGTACCGTCATACGGTACGCAATATACGAAGTGATCAATTTCTAACCTATACATGCGAATCTGTTACTCTTCAAGCATAAATTCCAATTGTTGGTAAGTAATGTCCACGATAAAACCAATTAAAATTTTAACGAAAATATTTAATAAGTTACTAATATAAATATGCATATATGCATAATATACATATGCATCAGTCTTGAAATAAACGTAGAATAAATGTCAAAACAATACGTGTGGTGTATAAAATAAACGCGCATAAAATCCGCAAGGGAATTCTGATTAAACAGATATTTATTCATAATGCTATATAAGACATATGTGTACATATATCACTTGACATATTTCGCATCCAAAATTCGAATGTTACAGATATTAAAGAACTTATTTATTCCTAATCTCCTGCACAATTAGATCAGATAAACGTGTTCCAAACAGAAGATACACGATTGTACAAAGTAGAATAGAATCGAACGCGCCAAACCGCTTTACAAATTTTATGACGTTCTATGGATTTATCTAATCGGATAGAATAATCAGTGTGCGATTAATTGTGTTCTCTGAAAGGAGAAAAGTTCCTCTCGCCTTTTATAGAATTGGCCGGTACCGTGAAGTATTCATTTCCGAAACGAAAGGTATATGTTTTTAAACTTCTTTTCCCATGCCATGGACCCCACGCTCTGGGTTTCTTATATTGCTCGTTTTGCTCCGTTTTCTTCTCAATTTCACTGCAACTGATGAGATTATATTACCAAAATAAATGAAGAATGAAAACTGTCGAAGACAATTTATCATTGACATATGTCTTTAAAAAGATTTTAATTACGAACCAATGTTTTTTGGCGCAGGTGTTACACATAGAAGATAACCAATTCTTCATTTCGATAGCGAGTTTTTCGTCGCCAAGTTTTCTTCCTGCAATGAGTTCATCTTTGAAACAAAGCGAATTAATCACAAAACCTGTGATTTGCTATTTTTATTAATTTAGGATTTTATGTTAAATCTGTAATTCGAGCTTGTTTGCGAACTCAACGATAGATAGATAGCATACAACGTGATCCAATTACGATTTTGATTCGCGTAGTGTGATGTATTCGAAACTAATGTAAACAGCATCGAGTCATTTTGAATTTCCGAAAGCGAACGTTTTGAATGTGCAACTTATTTTATTATTTACCTTTTGCCATCAGGCGAAGGTTATGAGGATCTCTCGTTAATGCTAAAACTGAATCTCGATTGTTCAGTTTCTCCGCTCTTTTTCCACCCCAACTATTAAAAGGCGTCCACTCGACACTTTCTGTTATTCTTTTAACGTTGCTAAATTCATTCGTAGGTGTGTCTCGATCGTACCAATCGTGTGTAAGTTTCGTTCGTTTCCCTTGTGAGTCGACTTTCGATCGAGAATACTCTTTTGCTCGTTTACCACTCCAAGGGTCGAACGATGTCTTTTTCCACACTTTCCATATATCGTTCCCAGGTCTTTCGGTATAATTATCGGTCAGTATATCGTCGCTTTCGTTTTCCAGGTCCATTATGTCCGGTAGGACTGTATCGTCGATTTCTGAATTTGCGAGAATCGCGCGTATCAAAAGAGAAACCATAGGAAGCGCCAACCACATGCCTAAAACAAATTAATTTGGTAGAGATAACAGATGATAGATACAAATGAACGTTTTAGAAAATAATTTTCTCTATTTCTTCGACATTCCCTTCGCTCCTGGTACAAAATATAAAAAATACATATTTTCATCCTTTTTTGGGAAACAACTAAGCAATTAACAGAAATCGACATGTAAGGTATGAGATTTATAGCATTACATTTGCACGAATCTTTCTTCAGCTACATCGTTGAAAGGTTAAACAACTACCTGATTAATTAATAAACCCAAAATAGAATAGAAACGGATAACAATAAGCTCGATTAAGTACGTATGTAGTACGAGCATTTAGCATTCTTCGCTATATCACATAATATAATTGCAAAGAGTACGAAAAGAGATGAATGTCGGATATGGGAAACATACGTGAGCATTGTCATTTGCTTTTATACGCAAAGAAATATTGAGAGGGAACAGAATAATAATGCTTGATTTTCATCAAATATAATGTACTAAATTTTATACGATAAAATTGCGAACTGCCGGAATCGCGTTTCATTTCTAACTTTGTTAACTGACAATGCATACACATTACGATTTCATAGTAGGATCAAATTGTTTCTGAGAAAAGCCATGAAAAGAGGCTAAACCTTCCATTTGTTGGATCTAAATATACATGTGTAATGTAAAAGTAAATACTATATTAACTGCATGAAATCTTTGTGGAGAAGTATAATTCTTATATGCAGAAGCACGTTGTCTCCCTCAATTCCCTCTAAAAATAATCTACTAATTGTACGTTCCTATTAAAGTCGCATTACTTTCATCCTTGCGAAATAGTCGGATTTACATTATATGCGCGTTTCATATACTTTCTTAAATATGTGCAAACACAGCAGATAAATTTAACGTGGAATATCTGATTTGATAACTTCTCCTTTATATTTTCATCATTTCTTTCCTGTTATCTTCGGTCATCGAGCAAAATTAAAATAAATCCGATATTTTGGAAGTAATTTTTAGAGAATCTTTATATTTATTATCAGTACCCTTATATGAACTATAAAGGAACATTTAATTTAATAGAATACGAAAAAGTATATATATATATTCATATATTTCTCTTATTATATATTATATATCTATTTTTTATTACATTTTATTATATTTATTATGTTTTGTGTTATATATAGTTGAAGGATGTGTTGCATCAAGTGGAAGCAACAGTGCATTTTCGTTAAAACTTGTTAAAACAATTAACAAGCACTTTCAAACCTGTCATCGGTTTATTCTTTTTCACAAACCATTTACGTCCTGCAATATCATACTTGAAAGGAACCTTTTTCTCTCGAAATATTCATTTTTAAATCTTTTCGGTTTCCCCGCCCACCTTTTTTAAACAATTCTTCGTTATATTAAATGTCAGAAATAAAGAAACTATATTTTCGACTTAATTTAATTTTCGTATGTCCTGCCATTAGAAGCAAAATACGTGTCGGATCAAATTTTCAGAAAATATTCGTACGTGTCAGGCCGTATCTATCAATCTAAAATAATTTTAGACGAGAAAAGTATATATCAAAGGATCTAGACATTCCCTCTTCTTACGCCTACTAAACACACTTCCCTATAATACACGATATGCAACAAATTAAATAAATCAACGAATCAACGTTAATCTCTGTAACCCCTTCGTTACCGTTTTCAATGATTTAACAAACGAAAGCTGGAAAAAAGACGAACTATTTCATCGGTTAGCACATTAAATAAAACTAGTCTTCTCTTGCTTAAATAAAAATATTTTTAGATCACTATCGTTTAGATAAACTCGTTATATCTTCTTCTTGTTAATTTTAATTCACTCTTAAAGTTTTATCGTTTAGTAACGAAGAGATTAATAATATTGGTGAGAAGGATCAATTAGCGAACTTCTTTAATTTGTCACGTTAAGTGCTTCCGCTTACCTCTTACACTGGTATCGTATTTCACTGTTGAAACCTATCCGCAGTTTCTGTTTCGAAAACTAATTCTTCACTTAATGGGATGTTACGATTACGAAAAATCGTCTCACCACCGTTCCTTTTCGTCCTATGCAAATATATTGTACGGTACGCGCGACACTTGCGAGCTCTGCTAAAATAAGATGTACAGTGACTAGTAACGATACGCGCGGCTCTTCTTATACCCGCCACGTGCTTCCGCAGCGCACTCTCCTTGCTTCGAAAGAGCAACCCCGATTTTTAACCGCCCTTTTCATCCATGCTGCTATTATTGTTCACGCTTAATACTTCTCTCTCTCTTTCTCTTTCTATTTCGCTACTGTACGTTGGTTCCTATTTACGTTATTACATAAATCCATCTTCTAGGAAAAAACAAGAGAAACTAGAAACGAAACGGGGTAGGAAAAGGAGCGGAATGATGTTGCAAATTGTTATATTCGTCGATGATAATGAACGTAAAACTTTGCCTTTCTTGTCCTATTATTCTATTGTTAGATCGAGCCACGTTGTTTAGCGCAAGTTTTAATTTGTCGTAATACATTATTTTATTGTAGAATAATTGGTTATCAGAGGTCTTCGTCAGAGTTGCCTACATTCGTCAAGTAATATCATATTCCGCTGAAATTAGCTTTAGCTTATCTTTCATTTGTGAATTAAAACAGACGATGACTGTTAATCATCATTCAATAATTTATTTCTATAATACGTGATGAAACACATTAAGATAACGACTACCGTTGACACTCGACCAAAGTCTATACGTTTGCGCGTCTTTGGAAAGCGCGAACAGCAGGGAAATCCGTCGAATTTTTCTTGAACTCAGGCCCGTAATTCAAGGCAACGGTGTTAAACGCTTGTCTTTTGCTTTGTAAAGTACGGTGACATTTTGCGAATACAATGACAAAGTGAATATGCGAGAAGAGACGGAGGTAGCATATGTGCGTACCGGTTAAAAATACGTTTCTTCGCACTTTGAAAGATTACGTCGTAAATTTCAGCTCAGGGTAATGCGTAACGTCAAATTTTACGGTGAACAGGCAAGAGTAAAGACAAACGGAAGCAACAGCCTGTTGATCATCATTTTAATTTCAATCTCACCGAGAGAATCGCTCGCCGTTTCGGTCAAAGTACAGTAGAAATCGAACAACAATGAACTATTATCAGAGTTTTTCTTTCTATAAATTTACTCGAATCGCACGATTTTTGAAGAACAAACAAAGCCAAGGTCTGATCATTCGTTTTTAGGAATATTAAGTACAGCGATTCAAGTAGATACAGATGTTGTATACGGACGCGAGTGAAATGATCTTTATAAAATACGTAAGCATTAGGTAAGCGTATAATTGTGATGATAAAGCAAAATAACTTGCTTAAAATTATGGTTAAACGAGTAACATCGTGCTATTAAGTCCAGTCGGTAGATTTATTCGGTCGATACGTTTCTTCGGAACGTTTAACATTCTTTGTTTGTAGGTGTTTTCGCTTTAGCCTTTCCTTTGCTCGCAAACGCAAAGATTCCGGTGAAATGTTATATATACGTTCGTGCAATACGTCCAGTTTGACGTAATTTAACATTATTCGAACGACAATCGACTACGAACGTTCAAACTAGAAAAATTACATTTCGCCACACGAAATCTTTCAAATTCATAAGCCTAAACGATACGTATGAAGACATTCGTATAGATAAACTGAAATTCTCAATTGTAAAACGAGTGTTTCGTTTCGCTCTAATTGAAAACGATCGCGAAACACCAGCCAGTTCGTTGCCAAAAAGATCTTAATTTTTTGAGAAACACTTTAAGTAACTTCTATCGCGTTCGCGGTTAAAGAACAATTAGCATTTAATCAGAATGATTCGTTGAGTGATGGTAACAACGCTCTTTTACCTCTAGACGCATAAAAGGGATCAAATTTGGATAATAAGTCTTTAACAATTCCCTTCGTTTCAACCCCTTGAAGGTGATCTTGGAGTTTCTTTGTTCTCCTTTTTCTTTCGCTAAAACGATCCTCGCATTTATTCGAATCGCATTTCAAATCTTCCCTCGACTTTCCTTTATCCATGAAACTATCTATCATCGATTCGAATTCTTTCGATTCTAGTGGTTCGGATAATATGTTCTCGTCGTGCCGATTATCAGTTCTTTTACCTTTGGAAATGAAGTAAGGTTGCCTGAGTATGTTATCCAGCATGTCACGACCGACACTACCCTTTCGCTCTCTTTCGAGATAAGCCAAGATAGTCGGCGTCGCTTTACGAACATGTCTGTACCGCCAATTTGGTCGGTACGTAGATTCGACCACAATATTCTTTACGACGGCGGAGGCACTGTTTGCCGTGTTCGAGTCGCGTTTCATTCGAACTTGAAATAAAAGAGAATTACCCTTCTCGTCAATCGCGTTCCTCGAAATGCGAGCCAATTCGATCGGCATGTGAAATGTCGTCAGTCGAGGCGTGTAAATCGGACGTGAGACTATTTCGTCTTTCGAACGATACGTTACCGGTGTTTTTCTAAAATCCGCTCCACGCTTGTCTTTCCGTTTGTTAAACGTTGACTCCGCTCTTTCGAATCTCCCGCTCTTCTTCTTGTTTTTCGAATGCCTCTTTCGCTCTTCGTACGCCCTTTTCCTTCGCGTAGCAAACAACGAATTCTCGTAGTCAGTTGATCGTAAATAGTCGATACATTTTTCATCCGTCCTTTTCAGATTTTTCTCTTCCTCGTTGTTATCACCGCTGTCGTCGTAGTTGTCGTTATTTTTGTTTCTTTCGAGTCGCGAATTCGGATACGTCGATCTTCTATCTTCCATCGTTGACTCGATCGTTTTCGGATCGTCCGCCAGGATAACATTCGGATCTTCGTACTCGATCGGCGATTCTCCTCTTTTCGAGTCGTTCGCGATATTTCTTAATTTTTCGTGAAACTTCTTTCCCCGTGAAATGATAAATGGATCGATCGTCTCCAAACGACTATGACGCGAATGACTCTCCTTGTGATTATTATCAATTTCGATCCATCTTGGTTCCTCCACGTAGAACGGATTTTGTTTTTCCCAACCTAATTGTCGACGAAAGCAACATCCCTTGGAATTAAACGATGCGAAACGATCGTCTCTTTCCAGTAGTTTGCGGAACTCTACCGATCTTGGTATGATAGGATTTAGGATACGACATCCTACGTGCTCGGTTCCTATTCTCTTTGCCAGATTCCATGTATCATATTGCGATTGTTTGCCACTCGGGTCCACGTATCTTTGTAACACGATAAACTTTGTAATTATTTGCATATAGTAGAGAAGTAGCGTCCATAGGTCGCGGAACACATTTATTGAAAATTATCTTTAAAATTAACAAATACGTGGTGACTTATGGACGATAGCGTATTTATATGAGCACGTGGTTCGAAAATAAAAAATAAATATCCGAAAGAAATACGTATTTACCTGTTGGCTGTGAAAGGCGTGAGTTTCAGCGATTTAGTAGCCTCTCGCGAAGAATCGTCATCGATTTCGAAACAAATGGCGTCTTGCCAGGATCCACGTCTTCCATGTTTCCACGAACAATGCACATCCAGAATGAACGTCGGTGTCGCTTCATCGTTTATGCTTTCCTAAAAATTGTGATATTTTTAAACATCAGCGAGGGCGGTGAACGGTCTGGCGTTTAAACGGTGGACAAGAACTGTTCGTTATAAATATTGTTACGAAGCAAACAAGAGGTAGAAGATGAAACGCGACTCCAGGGAGGAAACTGTACTTCTTCGTACATACAAGTGTTTTTCTTTTCTCTTTTCCCTCTTTTTCTTATCGTAATCAATAAACGAGTTGGTGTAACCTTTTAAGAGTTTACTCATTAAAATGCGACAGAAGTAATAATAATACATCGATGGCAAAAAAAAAAGAAGAAAGGAACAAAAGGGATAAGAATTAATTTAGCAGAGTAATTCATAATTAGTAATGCATAGTTTTGCATAATTAGAACATTTAACTCTTACGATGCGACAAGTTCGTGTAGATTTACCGTAGAAGTGTCCTTTATCTTCGTCGCATCGATATTGCATGCCACCGTTGATAAGAGCGCTAGCGTAACGAGCGATCTCGTCATTCCTACGAAATATACAAAATATTACATTGTCGAGGACGAAGCTCCGTATGAAGAAATCGTAGTTCACATTTTCGACTTACTTTTATATCAGGCGATATTTTCCACCTCCTTTCCTGTCGTACCACGATTTCGGAAACACCCTATATACGTAGTAACCGTTTAGAACCGAAGAGTGCTCGTAGGAAACATCGTAAGTGCCAAAATTGAAAAACTTTGACTTTTTATTGGAAGACGTTCTACATACCAATGGGAATACCGCGGTGTAGAATTTGAGTGCAATTTCGCTTTTTAAATATTTATCAATAATGCTAGAAGATGATGTCGGACGTCGCCTCTACAGGGAAAAATTAGACGAATGGAACACCGAGCTTTTTCTACAACTATAAGAGATGACACGTACAGAGTTTTCTACGAATACACTCGTTTTTTTCACCAATTTCGACTGCGTTAATGCATAAGGTTTCTTCTCCTCCTGCAAATCTTGCTTCTTGGCACTTACAGTGTTTCAACGTTACGAATGTTTAAATTTTAACAATATGTCGCGCTAAACTTTCGTCCCTGATTGCCTTCCAACGATTACATTTCAAAAATTATTTAAAGATATTCCGTCTATTTCGAAATATCGGTCTCGTTCGTATAATTACGATCAGTAACGTAACAGTTAATGCGAGATGTGGCGTAAAATGGACCTACCTGTTGTAACAACCAACTACGATCACTGTTTCGTCGTTGCACCACGAGTCGAACGCGAAGAATGGACTGGAAATGACCGTTTCTTCCGTATTTATGGTACTCGTTCGCGAATCCTACGGGCGACCTCGTTGCGGTCGAGAGATTAGGAGAATTGTATGGGGAATTTACCCTGCCACGAAACGCAAACATCCTGATGACTTTAGGTTATAAGTTTCTTCCGTGTTCTTGTTCTTTCGTCGAAAAATTCCTGTCATCAAGGGAAATGCGTTTCACGCTGGTCACGCTTGTCATAACAGAAAATGTTATTTTGTATTTTAACATTTTCAACATCGACTCGATGATTTATATATTTAAAGACGGTGCATATTGTCCCTGCAATTTTTAATATTAATCTTCCGTCTGCGACTTTATTTTTACCGACTTTGTTCGTATACCGAGTCGTTTAACACCATGCAGCTTTGTTTATACCTTTGTGTTTTAAAAAATCTCCGAACGTTCTTGGATAAAAACTCTTCCAAGTTTCTAGAATTTCACTCGATTCCCATCGTAACGCGTTACCTAAATTCTGTTAGCGAAGCAACGTTTGAACAAAAATATCGAAAGAACGGATATTTGCTGATTTGAAAATCAGTCCTGGTATGCATATAGGGGTTTAATTAAGTTAAGATTAAATTAAACTAATATTATACGCTTCTTACAAAATATACCGCGTATGTATCGTCGAATCTATCAGGATGTTTTCCTCTTTAACTGTTCCATGTGAAAGTACTTTGTTTTTAGTCGTTAAATGCTAAGAAAGAAGTCAGAAAATCAACAAACTATAATCAAAGTACGTCGTACAATCAAAAATATCGATAACGTGCAATATAGTTTGCAATACGTTCAATGAAACAGATATTTACAATGTAAACTGGAAAGGGATTGAATATAAGTACGCTGTTTCTTTCTGCGTCATGAAAGACGCGCAAGTACTTACTTATAACCATAAAAACGTTATGACGCGAGAAAGAACATGCACTCGTGCTTAATGTGATAATATGTTGTGTAATCGAATCAAGTAGGAGGTAACCAAGAGCGCGTATCAACTTACTTACGTTTGATGTAATTCCTTTCGCCGGTATATCTTTTTACCCCTTTAAACTGATCGAGTTCGAACAAAATTTTAATTCTCTACCCTAAACAACGATCTTCCCTAATTTTTCTTTCGTTTGTTTTTGCGAGTCGTAGATCGTAGATATTAATAATCGTAAAATCGTAAGAATTCGTCGCTTCGTACGACCGGTCAGTTCATTTGATTTCACGTCGAACGTGTGTTCTCTCGTTTTATTGATCGATTGAAACATTTCTGGATGTTCTTTTCAGATCAAGAACCGATACATCCGATATTTCCGAAGAAATCGATAAACCATGGTGAGATAATCTGCTTAACTATCATAAGTTACGTGGTAATATAATATATTTGACAATATAGTTTATTTTCGAAGCGGGTGTAATTACGATGCGAGTGGAAACTACGCAAAATTCTAAACAGAATTATATTTCTCTCGTTTGTTCGTAGAAATTCAGATTTTTAGGCGATGGGGATTGCCCTGATTGGCTGCTGGCTGAGATCAACACGTTGTCACGTATGGTACAATTTCGTTTCAATATCACGGACAGTTTTCGTTTCTCGATCGAGTACGCCACGATTCTTGAAGGTTCGTTTAATTATTTTGTCGCAGACATCGATCAAAATCAAAATACTGGGTCAAACGGTTGCGAAGTATCTTACGGAGAGAGATCTCGATGTGAGTACTAATTGTTGATGATCTATATTTCAAAATAATAATTTTACAAGCTTGTCGGATTTAGTCGTGCCCGTATAAGAGACAAAGATTGGTTCTAACAAGGAATAAAGATTAAGAATAAATATTGTGCAGAAAATTTTAGTACAGCAGAGCAAAATAGGATAACGCTTTATGTCGTTGAAAAGGAAAGAAAGAACGATAGAGAAGATCTTAGGTGCTGAAACGTAGACGAAAAAGAGTTTTATGTTATGTTATTTTTAAAAGAGTAATATCAATTTCAGAATACTTTTTCTTTTTAAGGAAGAGAAGGTCAGAAAAATTACTCAAGACGCTAAAGTTGGTAAGTGGAAATCAATTTTATTGCGTCAACCAGTAAGTACAAGCGTATCGTTTTCTCGTTTCATACACGAAAATTCGTTTCTCTCTTTATTCATTTTATTCATATGTACGATCAACGTGCGTAACAATTTTTCTTTCTCCTCCTTTCCTATTTCTTACTCTTCGTGAAGAATTAAACGACGCAAAGGCTATGGTGGCAGCTCTCGAATTAATTTTCACATCGTCCGCCCGATACGGTGTTTCCGCTGCTGATCTAAGCAGCGAATTACAACAGCTGGGACTGCCTCGCGAACATAGCGCTGCGATTGCCAGACTACATACGGATCATTGTCCTCAAATTACGGCTGCACTTTCTTCGCAGTCCTTAAGAGGTAATTAAACGTCTTTCGAGTTACCCGCGTGATCGACGCGAATTCTAATTCAAAAATTCTATGGTTTTGCAGTCAGCAGTTTATCGTCGATCGAAGTTCTATCCTGCGACAATTCCTCGCCGTTCTCCACGGTGTCTCTCAAACTGAAGAAACTGGACGGGAACGTAGAAGATTCCGTTATTAATATATCAAAAAAGGACGTTAATGTTCTACTGACAGGTGAGGATTAGAATTTGACGGACGATTCGGCCAAAAGATTGGTATTATTCGCGTTTAACTTGTTCGTTTGTTCTTGCGTTTTCTCTAGAACTACGAAGAGCCAAATCCTTGATGGAAAATCTCTAAATGCTTGAAAATTACATCCTATGCAACGGTACACGCAACATGATCACCTTTATCGATAAGAATACTGTAAACCATGTAACGTGGCTAATAATAACATCGCAAAATGAAAATCTTTTGTTCTTTATTTTCGACAGAGATCAATATTTTGCGATAAAAGCGACAACCATTTCCGCTAAAGGATGGAAAGGGAATATACTTACTTTATAGAAAAGAAATATCTCTTCAAGTTAAAAAAAAAAAGTTTTTTAAGTAAATGAAAAAAAGATGAAAGTACAAGGAAAAAGTATTGCTAAGGTATAATGTATATTTATTATATTATCATTTTTTGTCATATAGCATAACATTGTTATTTCTATAGTAATAATAATAATCATAATCATAATAATCATAATCATAACCATAATCATAATAATAATAGTAATTATAGCACCATGAACACTCCACAGTAAGTTTTTTTTTTTTTTGTTTAATTCGTTATTCGAAAAACACGACGCGCTGATGCGCTTCAAGGGGTGAGAACCGCGATTTGTATAATAAATACAATTGTGAAAAACTGTACTTCGTCTTACATCTGCGGCGCAGTCTCGTAACGGCAGAAAATCGACTGTGAAGAAGAATGACTAGATGATTTTTTTAATATTAGGAAACGAGATTTTCTTCTGACTAGAACATTAGCGTATCCGATATTTCGCGTGGAGTAAACAAACTCTTGATTTATCATGTCTTGGTAGACCGATTGCTTTACTTTCCTTTTTCATTTTTTTTTTTTTTTTTCTATCTTTCCAACATTTTGTCCCTTTTTGAGTTCGTCTCGTTTGATCGTTGATTCGACTTTGCTCGATACAATGTACTCTCTTTGATCCAGCAAAATCTCTTTAAAAACACATGCCAAAATTCGAACGTGAGCCCTTACCCCGATACGCTCGAGTGTCGGATACGTGTTAAGGACGTATGAAACACGCTTCATACGACGCTCTTTTTAAGTTGATATTCAAATAAAACCGTATCACCGTTCTCACACCCGTTAAGCATCGCGATTTAGGGGTTCGTACAGGTGTTGAGGTTCGCGCTTCTTAATCCTTTGCATATTCTTTTTCCTCCCGGAATTAGATTTCTTTCTAGTTTTTTTTTATTTTGTCTCTGTCTTTCCATTCATATATTATGTGTATATTTCTTGTGTCGTATGCATGTATCATGTATGTGCATACGCACTGTTTGTACGTACGTGTCTGTGTCTGTGTGTCTGTGTGTGTGTGTTCATATATATATATATACCTTTTTGTTCATCTTTATATTTAATCTAAACTGTCTTAATGAAAGCTCGTTCTTAACTTTTATATTCATCCTCGTTTCTTTTTAATTAAAATTCTCTTTCATCTTCGTTAGCTCGTCGAGGACGAGCGCATACCTAACCATTCGCTTCGTTTCACCAATGTTAATATAACTGTGTTTGTTTACTCGTTTCGATCGTTCTCGTTACATATTCAATTTCATAATTTTAATATCCTACCTAAATAGCTGGTCGTCGTTAGTTTGTCAATAAATAATACATAAATACATAGGTACACACATGGTTTTATCGCTATCGCGCATTTACGTTTCCTTCAGTTTCATTCATCTGTTCCTTCTTTCTTTCTCGTCGCAAGCGACGAAATTCTCGTCCACGATGACGATGGTGACAATGACGATACGACCATGCCAATGACGATGATAAACATAACAATGCAACAACAACAACAACAATAACAATAATAACAGTGACAATAATAGAGATGATGACTGTAACGATACGATAATGGTTATTAATAATACATAATAGTAACACGATGATTATGATAATTATAACGACGATGGCGATAATCATAACGGTTTTGTTAGAATAACAATGACAATAGTAATAGTACGAATAGTGATAATATTAGGAGGAATAATAAATAATAATAAATAATAGTAATGATAATGGTAATAACGAGCATAGCAGCGGCAGTAGTAGTAATAACGATGATGATGATGATGATGATAGCAGTAATTATATCGAAGATAATACGTAGCAAACGTATTTTCGTTTAGACCAAACTTCTTTAAACCTCTCGTCCAAGGATCTTACGTGTAAACCTAAATTACAAAGATGTAAAAGATGGTAAAGTAAATGCGTAAATAAGTAGATGAAATATACACACGGAGGAGCAAATAAGCGATCGTTGACGAGCAAACTGCGTTAAACGAGCGGTAAAAAACTTACACACTAACTAGAGCATTTATTGGACCTTGAGTTATCGTAAGACAATCACAATTGGCAGAATGTACGTTTCTCTTCTTAACTCTGCCTCTTTCCTCTCACGAACCTGGTAACGTTCGTAAGACGATCGTTTTCGTACAACGGGTGTGAAAATCGATCGATATTATAGGCCTTTCGCTATGCTCAGTTTTTCGATCTTTCGTTATTCGAGACATTTCCATCGACATTTTCTTCTCAAATTCTCCGTGGTCGATCTCAATGAATGCGATTATTTGAAACTTGAAACTGTCAACTTGCACGAAATCGAATGTGACGGTAATTTTGTTAATAGGTCGATGAGATCGCTTTCGTTCTTTCAACGAACGATACTTATCTGTTACTTTCACGTATATATATATATATATATATATGCGTTCACAAAATAAATTTTTCCTTATAATATCATTTATCGCGAAACGATTAAGAACATAACGAGCATGCGTTCTCATAATCTATAAGGCTACGTTTGTTCTATGAAAATTACCTCGATCACACGCGTATTTCAAATTCTTGAAAACACGTTCGCTTTACGTTACTTACGTTAAGCAGAATTTCATTTCATCCACGTGGAGGATATCATCGTCCTTATAATTTCGGATTTGTAATCGCTCTTGCAAGGATTATCATCATCATTGCCATCATCGTTACTATATCTGTCGTCGTCTCGTCGTTATTGTCACCGTTCTAATCGTTATTGTCGTCACCATCGTCACCATCATCACCATCATTATCCTCGATAACCGGTAATCGTCACCGTTCTCGTTTACGTTCGCGTTGTCCACACTATCGTTGTCACCACTATCATCGTCATGATCGAATCGTTATCGCGACTAACGCGTGTTTTCCTCATTGTCGTTACGATCACCGTTGTAATCGTTTCACGTATAGTCATCGTTACCATGTGTCGGGCAATTGTCACACCATCGTCATCCCGCACGAGTGCAGTTTGTCGTGTTTCGTCGATCTGCTTGAAATAAGTACAAAATGAACTAAACGGTTTGTCAACTTTCTGGAACGCTTTCTTTTACGGTCTTCGGTTCGACACGCGTAAAAGGAATAGGGACGCGCGGAACATCGAAATTCCCTTGGAAAGCAAACATCGTCGGAATCATTGCGTTTCTTTCGCGTGATACAACGAGGAGAGAATGGAAACGAGTCAATGGAATTCGTAAACCCCTTGTACAGTTCTCAACGTCGATACGACACCGCGATTAATCGTTTGGTCTAATTTCATAAACGGTGCGCGCTCTAGAAAGTGGTATTTTGTTACGTGGCAAATGAAATACTCTCGTCTCTAAAAAATATCTATAAACGGATTTATATTACAGGAACGAGCAACTCTGTTCTTAAGGTGGCCGAAAACTCGGGCGAAACGTGGAAAAACAGAGCTGTTCACTCCGATACGATTATCGAACGTGGACTTTGTCCATTGGATGGATGTTGTACGATTTTTACTTTATCGCCGTCTCAGGTTTGCTTCTGATATTCTACTTTCTTCGTTATCGAGAAGGGAATCCTTTTTAGATTTTGCTTTATTTTTATTCACCTACCTCCGTTATAAGATAACGGACCTAAGTGGCATTTGGAATGGAACATCGACGATATGGACAATCGTTTTCCTATATCGCATTTCCTGTTGTTTGGTTCGATTCGATCGCGATCGCGCCAATATCTTCTATTCTTTAGGAATCTTTGGAAACACTTTGTTTCACGACTCGGATCGTTTCACCGCGGTACTTCCCGACTGACGTATATTTGTCTCTGTACACGAGTAGACATTCACGACGAGGAGATTGATCGTTGGTTCGACGAAGAAACGTCCTTGGATATTCCAACTCGAATTAATTTTTGTCGACAACTTAAGACCATAAAAAATGTACAAAGAATCCTTCTTTCTTCTTCATCGACGTGGTCGATGCTTTAATATCTGCCCGTTGTGTGTACGCGTTGTTTCATCCTATTTACCTTTGTACGTCTTGTCCGTGTTATTGCTAGGCTGTGTTGCGTTGTTCCTATGTGTCTTCATTCATCTTTCTACGGCTGTTTCGGTGATGCTTTCTAAGCGATAACAGTGTCGAGTAATAGGTATGTATATAAAAAGATAATGATGCAAAGGACGCGTTCTTTAAACTTTGCGAGTGTAAACGTCCAGAAAACTGAGAACAGGCCAGGTATCGCAACAGCTTCTAACGTGATCGTTTCACAGCTTTGTATCGAAATTTTGCACGCGCCAGCAAAGATCGTACACGGCCGAGTGTTGAGGAGAATATTGCGTTCTTTTTATCGTATTCTCGATCTAAGTATCATAGGTGAAGGAAGCAAAGAAAATAGATAGAGAGAGCAAGAAGGGAGCATCGTTAATGTTATCGTCCTCATCGCTGTTGTCGTTATCGTTGTTGTTGTGTTGTTGTTTTTCTTGTTGTTGTCGTGATTGTTTTTGTTATTGTTGCTGCTATATGTTGTTATCGGTGGTCGTGGTAATATTATAGTTGTCGATCCAATAAACCTGTGCATTTAAAAACAAGGAACAACTGCGTATTTATGATTTATACGGGATTAGGCACGAAATTCGGATCGTAGAACGACCACGTCCAAGTCGTTCGATGTAGCCTCTCCTTAAGATTTTTCTAAAGTTTTATGAACCGCTAGTAGGCACGGTAAGGAATTCGCGAAACGGCAAGTCCAGAAATGAAGCGATCAAGTACACTCTCTGAACACCGCTCAGAACTCAACTATTACGGCTGAGCAGGCTGCCAATCCCTAGAATTCAAGTCTATAGGCACTGCAACTAGTCTCGTGGTCCTGCAGGTTAATCGTACATCGAGATGCAGAAGGTGAAAGGTCAATGTGGTTCGCAGCCAGAGCTTCTTCGTTGTCGGCTACCCAATAGCCCAAGGTGTCGGTGTCGTAAGTTGGGATCATAGTTACCTCTGAAAAGCAAAGATCGTAATGTCAATCCTGCTAGGATCAGCAATTAAGCGCTACGTAAGGATTTAATTTCTCGATGAGAATTAAGACTTGAAAATAAGAATAAAAAATTATTAGAATTTTGAAAGAAACGAGCGCTAATACCGATCGGCATAAATGTGTCCGAATGAAAACTGACGTCGACCTACCGAGATCTTTGTCTTCCCAAGTCCTCTTAGCTTCCAACAGAGCGTCGTAGACCTCGCGACTTGGCTCGGTACCGCTGAACACGTAATATCTCGCGCGAACTCTCTTGAAGAATTCCAACGATGTGTAATAGGAGTTTCCATGATGAGGTACATAAGTAAGATCCACGTAGACGGGTTGTACTTTATTCTTCGAATCCTTCAGCTTCTTCTCGTTCTTGCCCGGACTCTCGGAGCGTTTCTTGTTCTTCAGATTCTCCGATAGAACCTTTCTCGCTTGTTTCTTCTCTTTTTTCGGTGTTCCGGGTGTACCCTTGTTAGAAATTTCATTGGTCACGGGAGCTGGTGAAGGTAATCTCAATGGCTCACCCCAGTCGTTAATAGCGTCGAAATTTAGTCTCATATTGTTATCGGAATTCGTATTTCTGAGATTAAACTTGTGCGGTGGAATAGGAGAAGGAAGCCCCAATGGAGTTCCCCAACCGTCTAACGGATCTTTCTTCGTGTCAGACTTTGGATCCTCGTCTTTACGATCGTCCGATTTACCATCGGAATCTGACGCTTCTCGACGAACGCTACCGTTGGTGTATCTCATCGAGATAATTCTACCCTGTGGCTCAGTTTCTTTAGTTTCCTTTTGTTCCATCGACAGAGCTTTCTCAAAGTCAAGTCCAGCCTCGTCGATATATTTCTTCGGATCGGATTTCTCCTTGTAATCACCGGCATATTCTTTCTCCACCATGAAACGTTTGAACGTGTAATCACCTTGATCCGTCAGAGTGGAAGATTCGCCGATCTTCTGCATGCTGCCACTCGTTGTATCTTTTTCGGATGGTAGCTCGCCATAAATGCTGCTGCTCATCGCGCTGCTCATAAAGTCGCTGGATGTTTTCTCTTTCTCTTTTTCTTGCAAGGAACGCAGAAGAGAGCTATCGGGACCCAAAGATTCCGTCATATCCTTGCTAGGTAAATATTCGTCTACCTTCACGTCCACTTTCTCCGCCAATATCACCGTCTCTCCTTTTTCGTTCGTGGTTTCCGTGACTTCTCGGGTCGTCGTCACTATCTCACCGTCGTCGGACACTGTCTTAGTCGTGGTGATGATCGTTCTAATCACCTCTCCCGATCTGAATCCTTCTGGAGTTCCAGTCAAAGACCTACCTTCGGATCTTCGGTCCGGTGTAGTCCTTCCTGACAAAGAAGGAACGTCGGAAGCGATATCGCGTACTTGAGGAGGCATCGAACGTTTATCTATCTGCGTATGCTTGGTTTCTTCCTTTTCAAATTTCGCTTCAGATTTTACTTCTGCTTCTTCGACTTTCTTCTCTTCTTTCTTCCTTTCCGTGGACTCTTCGGTCTTCGTAGTTCTAATAGTAGTTTCTTTGATTATGGTACCTTCGTCGCTTAAAAATTCGCTCTGCTTACTAGCTTCGGTTGTCATTTTTTCGATAGCCTCTTTGATGTCCTTGTCCGATATTTTACCACCCGTTTCTATGATAGTCGTTGTTCCTTTTTTAACGTCGACGTGCATACCCGACAGAATGTCCGATGTCAGACTCTCTTCGCTCAGCTTCTCGCCTCCTGTAATCACGATTTTCTTCGTTTCTGTTCTCACAGTTTCGACGGTCGATGGGATAGTTTCTTTGCTCACGATTTCTTTTATCGTTTCGAGATCGTCCGTGTCGCCCATCTCACCCTCGGGAACGATGATCTCGCGCTTTATGACTTTCGTAATCACCACTGGATCATCCTGCTCGATGATCTCCCGCTTTATTACCTTACGAATCGTTTCGGGTTCTTCTTGATCAGACACTTCTCGCGTCACGATTCTTTTAACCACGATCACCTTGCCATCTGGCGAAACTTCCTTCTCTTCTTCGGTCGGCTCTCCTTCCATCTCTTCTTTACCTTTGATAATTCGTTTTTCCAACTCCTCGAACTCGAGCCTGGCCGACGGTACAGATTTACTCGCGTCTACGTCTGATTCGATTACTTTTCTAATTACTTCCGTTTTACCCGTCACTTGCGCGTCTAGTTCACCAATTTTACTTTCTTTCAATACAGTAACTATTTGAGGTTTCGCTTCTACGGTGTGCGTAACGGATGATTTCTGGGTTACCGTAGTGGTGATAGTGGTGGAAGTACCGATACTCGTAGAAGCTACATCTTTATCGGGCGAAATATGCTCGGTTGGTTTACCGGCAGACTTATCTTCTACTTTCTCTACGGTGGAAGCTGTAGGCTCGGATATCGAATCTGGAGTTCCGTCACGAGTTATGTCTGGCGTTGATTTTCCTGATAACGTTGTTATGTGAGTCGTACGTATCTCGGTTACTCCGCCGACGAACGCTTTGTGGAATTGGCTCTCGTAACTTGTCGAATAATCCGTCATCGACGTTTCCATGTGTCCTTCGCGTTGTCCCGAATATTCCACCGTTTTGTAATCGTAAGACATTTTCCCTTCTCCGTGGTCGGGTTCGTATCTAAGCTCCAGAGATTTTTCGTAACGGTAGCCGTCTTTGCCGTAGCTGTCATCTGGCTCGTCGTCGTGATAATACACCTCCACGTCGATCACGGATTCTCGAGTAAGTTTTCTCTTCAGAATTAATTCCTCCATTATTTCTAGAATAATGTATCGAGGTAAAGATGATCGGACGATAATTTCTTCTAGTATTTCTTCGGTGATTTTCTTTCCTTGCTTAATGTAGTTCTCTTCGAGAAGTTTCTCAATTTCGATTCTCTTCTCTTCTGAGATCGAAACTTCTTCGTCGATATGTGGCTCAGAACGTACAGGGCTATCTTGAGTAGATTTATCAGAAGCAATCAGTTCGGAACTTACGCTAGAACTTATCGAATGATCCGACTTCTCCATCTTTTGCTCGGATATATCTAAAACTGAATCTCTGTTGAGTTCCCTCGTCATAATAATTGTCTCTATGATAGTCATTACTATCAACTCTGAGACTGAATAGGTTCTAATTATTTCTTCTATTACGATCATCGTGATCTTCCTTCCCTTATTTATATATTCTTCTAAAATATACTTTTTAATATTTGCTTCTTTCTCAGGCGTTATTTTCATCATACTTTCTCGATCGACCTGCGTTTGGTCCATTTCAACACTTTCAGGCAATACTTTATAGCTATCATCGACGAATAGCGACTTATCTTTAGTTACCTCTGTCGTAGAAACGCTTATTTTCGTAAAATCTTCCAGTTTAACTGGCGTCTTTAATGCCCCATCCTTATCGACTGATTTCTTAATATCAATCTGTTTCTCTTCGTCGTCTAACTTTTTACTATCGATTTCTTTTCTTTTATCGCCTTCGTCTAAATCGGCGATGCTGGGAGACTTTGATTTGTCGGACAAATCTTTAGCCTCTCCTGAAACACTCGTTACACTGGGAGATCTGGATTTCTCAGTTTCTTTTATACCAACTTCCTTCAAATCAGGCGTCTCGCTAGCAATGCTAGGAGTCTTCGATTTATCCTTAGGTTCTGATAGGACACTCGTTACACTGGGTGATCTGGACTTTCCAATGTCTTTAGCTTCAACTTCCTTTACATCGGCAACGTCGCCAGCGATGCTTGGGGACTTCGACTTGTCTGATACGTCTCTCGAGTCCACCGTTGCACTTGGTATACTTGGAGATCTGGATTTCTCAGTATCTTTTGCTTCGACATCCTTTATATCGGGAACTTCTCCAGCGACGCTTGGAGACTTGGATTTGTCCGCTGCTTCCTTTGGTTCACCTAAAACACTTGTTACACTAGGAGATCTGGATTTGTCTTTCACGTCAATATCCTTGAAATCAAGCGTGTCGCCAGCGATGCTAGGCGACTTGGATACATCCGATTTACCCGCTACATCCTTAGATTCCACTGGAACACTTGGTATACTCGGAGATCTAGATTTCACGATATCTTCCAATTCAACTTCTTTCGCATCAGGTGCCTCGCCAGCAATGCTGGGTGACTTTGATTTATCCGAAACATCTTTAGCTTCCTTTGGAGCACTTGGTATAGTTGGAGATATAGGTTTGTCGATAGATTTCGTTTCGACCTCCTTTAGGTCAGGTGATTCGCCAGCAATGCTAGGCGACTTTGACTTATCTGGTACATCCTTCGATACTACTGAAATATCTGTTACACTTGGGGATTTAGATTTGTCCACAGAATCTGCAACATCTTTCAAATCTAATATATCACTGGCAACGCTAGGGGATTTTGATTTATCCGTTAAATCCTTTGCTTCCGCAGGGGCACTTGTTACGCTAGGTGACCTAGATTTATCAGTAACTTTAGCGTCAACATCCTTCAAATCACTTGTTTCGTCAGCAACGCTGGGGGTCTTTGATTTTTCTGATGCATCTTTATATTCCAACGGAACGCTAGGTGACCTAGATTTATCAGCATCCTTCGTGGGAACATCCTTCAAATCGAGTGCCTCGGCAACAATGCTGGGAGACCTGGATTTATCCTTCGATTCATCTGTGACACTAATCACACTGGGAGACCTAGATTTCTCAATTTCTTTAGCCTCAACATCCTTCAAATCAATAGCTTCGCCAGCAATACTGGGCGATTTCGATTTATCTACTGTTTCTTTTAGTTCCGCTGAAACACTTGTTATGCTAGGAGATCTAGATTTCTCCATATCTTTCAGATCAGGAACTTCGCCAGCAACACTGGGAGATTTTGATTTATCTGATACGTCCTTCGATTCCATAGGAATGCTTGGTATACTGGGAGATCTGGATTTCTCAACATCCTTCAAATCGGGAATTTCACCAGCGACACTGGGAGATTTTGACTTGTCTGATACGTCCTTGGATTCCACAGGAATGCTTGGTATACTGGGAGATCTGGATTTCTCAACATCCTTCAAATCGGGAACTTCACCAGCGACACTGGGAGATTTTGACTTGTCTGATACGTCCTTGGATTCCACAGGAATGCTTGGTATACTGGGAGATCTGGATTTCTCAACATCCTTCAAATCGGGAACTTCACCAGCGACACTGGGAGATTTTGACTTGTCTGATACGTCCTTGGATTCCACAGGAATGCTTGGTATACTGGGAGATCTGGATTTCTCAACATCCTTCAAATCGGGAACTTCACCAGCGACACTGGGAGATTTTGACTTGTCTGATACGTCCTTGGATTCTACAAGAACGCTTGGTATACTGGGAGATCTGGATTTCTCAACATCCTTCAAATCGGGAACTTCACCAGCGACACTGGGAGATTTTGACTTGTCTGATACGTCCTTGGATTCCACGGGAATACTTGGTATACTGGGAGATCTGGATTTCTCAACATCCTTCAAATCGGGAACTTCACCAGCGACACTGGGAGATTTTGACTTGTCTGATACGTCCTTGGATTCCACGGGAATGCTTGGTATACTGGGAGATCTGGATTTCTCAACATCTTTCAAATCGGGAACTTCACCAGCGACACTGGGAGATTTTGACTTGTCTGAAACGTCCTTGGATTCCACAGGAATGCTTGGTATACTGGGAGATCTGGATTTCTCAACATCCTTCAAATCGGGAACTTCACCAGCGACACTGGGAGATTTTGACTTGTCTGATACGTCCTTGGATTCCACGGGAATACTTGGTATACTGGGAGATCTGGATTTCTCAACATCCTTCAAATCGGGAACTTCACCAGCGACACTGGGAGATTTTGACTTGTCTGATACGTCCTTTGATTCCACAGGAATGCTTGGTATACTGGGAGATCTGGATTTCTCAACATCCTTCAAATCGGGAACTTCACCAGCAACACTGGGAGATTTTGACTTGTCTGATACTTCTTTTGATTCCATGGGAATACTTGGTATACTGGGAGATCTAGATTTCTCAACATCCTTTAAGTCGGGAATTTCACCAGCAACACTAGGCGACTTTGATTTATCCAAAACGTCCTTTGCTTCAGCCGGAATACTGGTTATACTGGGAGATCTAGATTTTTCAATATCCTTTACGTCAGGTACTTCTCCAGCAATGCTGGGTGACTTTGATTTATCCATGGCTTCTTTCGATTCCGTTGATGCAACTGATATACTCGGGGATCTAGATTTCTGTGTATCTTTTATATCGGCGTCCTTTATATCAGGTATTTCACCAGCGATACTAGGAGATTTTGATTTATCTGATGCGTCTTTCGCTTCAGTTGGAACACTTGTAATACTAGGAGATCGAGATTTCTCAATATCTTTTGCTTCAATATCTTTCAAATCGGGAACCTCCCCAGCAATGCTAGGCGATTTTGATTTATCGGATGCTTCCTTTGTTTCAGTTACAACACTTGCAACACTAGGAGACCTGGATTTCTCAGCACTTTTTGCATCAATTTCCTCTAGATCAGGTTTCTCACCAGCAATGCTAGGTGACTTTGATTTATCAGTTGGTTCTCTCAGCTCAGCTGAAATGCTTGTTACACTAGGAGATCTAGACTTCTCAGCATCTTTTACACAAACGTCTTTTAATTCTGGAATCTCACCAGCAATGCTGGGTGACTTGGATTTATCTGGTGTTTCTTTCCGCTCAGTAGGGACACTTATCACACTAGGAGACCTAGATTTATCAATATCTTTTTCGTCAATCTCCTTCAAATCAATAGTTTCGCCAGCAATACTAGGTGACTTTGACTTATCCGAAAGTTCCTTCGGTTCAATTGCAATACTTGCTACGCTGGCAGATCTGGATTTGTCAAAATCTTTTTCATCCACTTCCTTTAGATCGGCAATATCTCCTGCGATGCTTGGTGTCTTGGATTTATCAGCTGGTTCTTTTGGCTCAGTAAGGACACTAGTTACACTAGGCCTAGATTTGTCAACATCCTTTAAGTCAGGTGCTTCACCAACAACGCTGGGAGTCTTTGACTTATCTGATACTTCTTTAGACTCCGCTGAAATACTTGTTATGCTGGGAGATCTAGACTTCTCGATATCCTTTAAATCTGGTGTTTCACCAGTAATGCTAGGAGTCTTTGACGTATCTTTCAGTTCCGTTGAAATACTTGTCACACTAGGAGATCTGGATTTCTCAATATCTTTTGTTTCGAGTTCTTTTAGATCTAACGTATCACTGACGATACTTGGTGTCTTTGATTTATCTGATATATCTTTAGTTTCTACTGGAGCACTTGGTATACTCGGAGATCTAGATTTTTCAGCACCTTTCGCTTCAACGTCCTTAAGATCAGGTGTTTCTCCAGTGATACTTGGAGACTTTGACTTATCTGATACATCTTTTGCTTCAGCTGGGACGCTTATTACACTAGGAGACCTAGATTTTTCAATTTCTTTAGCTTCAAGATCCTTTAAGTCAGGTATCTCGCCAGCGATACTAGGAGACTTCGACTTATCCGATACATCTTTTGCTTCAGCGGGGACGCTCGTTACACTAGGAGATCTAGATTTTTCAATTTCTTTAGCTTCAATGTCCTTTAAGTCAGGTATCTCGCCAGCGATACTAGGAGATTTCGACTTATCCGGTACGTCCTTTGCTTCGGATGGGACACTCGTTACACTGGGAGACCTAGACTTCTCTATTTCTTTAGCTTCAATGTCCTTTAAGTCAGGTGTCTCACCAGCGATACTAGGAGACTTCGACTTATCCGGTACGTCCTTTGCTTCGGATGGAACACCCGTTACACTAGGAGATCTAGATTTTTCAATTTCTTTAGCTTCAAGATCCTTTATGTCAGGTGTCTCGCCAGCGATACTAGGAGACTTCGACTTATCCGATACGCCCTTTCCTTCAGAAAGGATACTCGTTACACTGGGAGATCTAGATTTTTCAATTTCTTTAGCTTCAAGATCCTTTATGTCAGGTGTCTCGCCAGCGATACTAGGAGATTTCGACTTATCCGGTACGTCCTTTGCTTCGGATGGGACACTCGTTACACTGGGAGACCTAGACTTCTCTATTTCTTTAGCTTCAATGTCCTTTAAGTCAGGTGTCTCACCAGCGATACTAGGAGACTTCGACTTATCCGGTACGTCCTTTGCTTCGGATGGAACACCCGTTACACTAGGAGATCTAGATTTTTCAATTTCTTTAGCTTCAAGATCCTTTATGTCAGGTGTCTCGCCAGCGATACTAGGAGACTTCGACTTATCCGATACGCCCTTTCCTTCAGAAAGGATACTCGTTACACTGGGAGATCTAGATTTTTCAATTTCTTTAGCTTCAAGATCCTTTATGTCAGGTGTCTCGCCAGCGATACTAGGAGATTTCGACTTATCCGGTACGTCCTTTGCTTCGGATGGGACACTCGTTACACTGGGAGACCTAGACTTCTCTATTTCTTTAGCTTCAATGTCCTTTAAGTCAGGTGTCTCACCAGCGATACTAGGAGACTTCGACTTATCCGGTACGTCCTTTGCTTCGGATGGAACACCCGTTACACTAGGAGATCTAGATTTTTCAATTTCTTTAGCTTCAAGATCCTTTATGTCAGGTGTCTCGCCAGCGATACTAGGAGACTTCGACTTATCCGATACGCCCTTTCCTTCAGAAAGGATACTCGTTACACTGGGAGATCTAGATTTTTCAATTTCTTTAGCTTCAATCTCTTTTAAGTCAGGTGTCTCGCCAGCGATACTAGGAGACTTCGACTTATCCGATACATCTTTTGCTTCAGCTGGGACGCTTGTTACACTGGGAGATCTAGATTTTTCAATTTCTTTAGCTTCAATGTCCTTTAAGTCAGGTGTCTCGCCAGCGATACTAGGAGACTTCGACTTATCCGATACGCCCTTTCCTTCAGAAAGGATACTCGTTATACTGGGAGATCTAGATTTTTCAATTTCTTTAGCTTCAATGTCCTTTAAGTCAGGTGTCTCGCCAGCGATACTAGAAGACTTCGACTTATCTGACACGTCCTTTGCTTCAGTTGAGACACTCGATATACTAGGGGATCTAGATTTCTCCATATATTTTGTTTCGACTTCTTTCAAGTCAGGAATCTCTCCAGCAATACTAGGTGACTTGGATTTATCCGCTGGTTCCTTTTGTTCAGCCAAGAGACTTGTGACGCTAGTGACACTAGGAGATTTTGATTTCTCAATATCTCTTGCCACAATATCCTTTATATCGCATACCTCATCAACAATGCTGGACGACTTTGACGCATCTGATGCGTCCTTAGATTCTCCTGAGACACTTGTTATACTGGAAGATGCAGACTTCTCATCTTCTGCCTCTGCATCCTCTAAATCTGAATAACGAGAGAATTTGTAACTAAGTTTGTCGATCTTTTCTTCAACCTCCTTTAGGTCCTTCGGTTGTTCTAAAATGCTCGGTGATATCGGTTTCTCTTTTCTTTCTTCTGCTTCCGTAGGGAGTTTAGTTTCTTCCGTTGGTGATTTTTTATCAATAGCCTTCAAATCTGGCTTCTCTGCAGGACTAATCGGTGATTTCAAACGATCTGTAATAACCTCGCGTTCTTCGATAGCACTCGTCATACTTAACGCCCTAGCTTTGTCTATTTCCTTTACGTCAATCTCTTTCCACTCGTGCGGTTCAGTAGGAATACTCGGTCGCTTTGATATATCCAAAGGAGCCTTTGATTCTATCGGTGATTTTTGTTTATCGTCAGCTTCTCTTAAATCTAGTTTTTCACTGGGAATTTCTACGATGTCCGCTTTCGAAGGTTGTTCAAGAACAGGACTTGTTGTTGGAGTTCTAGGTTCCTCTGGTGTTTTTGCTTTTTTGGATTCTTCAGCCTGACGTTTAGAAACATCTACTTGTTCTTCTATCTTCTTTTCTGCTTCTGTGGTAGTGATTTCAGATTTGTCAAACTTTGTCAAAGAAACAATTGTCTTTTCAATCTCCTGCAAATCCTCTTTATCGCTAGGTGCCGGAGAAGGAGACTTTTTGTCCGCTTCTTTCTTTTCTAACTTGTCTTGATCAGTAATAATTGCTGGCTTAATGTCTGTGATTGGTTGTATCTTTTCTGCTTTGATAGGTTCGAAATCAATTGGTTTTTCTTTTAGTTCTGGACTCTTTTCAGGACTCTTTTCAGGACTCTTTTCAGGACTCTCTTCAGGACTTTTCTTAGGTGAAATACCGACACGTTCTTTCTTGTCTTCTTTTTCATCGCTTACAGGCATCTCAATTTTCCTATCAACTTGAGCAACTTCTTTAATTACTTCTGTTTTCAAACTTTCCAGCATTTCGATCTTTCTTTCTGGAACTATCGTTTCGAAAGTTGACTTTAGAGGTTCTATATCTTTCACATCAGAAGTCTTTGCCGATTCTTCCGGTGATTTTGCAAAAATAGTTTCCGCCGGAGAAACATCTTCCGATCGAAGCGACTCCGGTGATTTCGATGCAACGATGTCGAGACTTTTCTTACGAATTTCATCATCGACTTCAACTTTCTCTTGAATCAGCGTCGGTTTCTCTAAAGCTTCTTTAATTATTTTTCCATCTAATTCTTTTTTCTCAGCAACGGTATCCACTACTTTAGTAGCTATATCAACGGATGATTCGATTGTTTCGATCTTCCTAGTTTCTAATTCTTTCTTTTCGATCTTTTCACGAACGGTTTTAGCCATATCCTCTAAAATTTCTGTTTGTTGTTGCAAACTGGGAGACTTTGGAACTTCCGATTCTATCAGAGATGGAGAAGTGCTACTGTCCGCTTCTTTTGGTTTACTAGGTACCGCCTTCTCTAAGCTGTCTTCGAGATCACGTGAGTCACGAGTGTCAATCGGTGATTTATCCAAACTGTCTTCAGGAGTTACCTTTCCCACATCTTTCATCGATGGTGACTTATCAGAAATGCTGTCTTTTTCTGGAGAACTGATTTCTGAGTGCAGAGAGTCCTTATCTAGAAGCAAAGAATCTTTATCAGATGTTGATTTGACAGATGCATCTTTAAGAGAATCATCAGGTGTAACAGTTTTTTGGAGTGCGATAGTACCAGTTGGGGAAATTTCAATTTCTTGTCCGCCATCTTCGCTGCTTGTTGTAACTAACATCCTTCGAACAGCTGCAGCATCGTCTTCAGGCGATTTTTCGGGTTTCTTTTCTTCTTTAACTGCAACTGGTATCTCTTTGAATGGCTCTTCTTTTTGAGCCAACGATAAGTCTTCGAGAACAACTTTCTCAATTTTCTTGTCACCTTCGACCTTTTCTACTTTGGGAGATACTTTTTCATCCTTTTTAGCTAAATCTTCAGGAGCAACCTTCTCCATTTTCTTGTCATCTTCGATCTTTTCTACTTTGGGAGATACTTCTTCGTCTTTTTTAGCTAAGTCTTCAGGAGCAACTTTCTCAATTTTCGTGACATCTTCGATCTTTTCTGCTTTGGGAGATATTTTCTCATCTGTTTTAGCTAAGTCTTCAGGAGCAACTTTCTCAATTTTCGTGACATCTTCGATCTTCTCTACTTTGGGAGATATTTTCTTGTCATCTTCGATCTTTTCTACTTCGGGAGATACTTCCTCATCTTTTTTAACTAATTCCTGAATACTCTTCTTACGCTCAACTTCAAGTATTTCCGGTTTCTTTTCAACAAGTTCTTCCTTCGATACGCGATCAACAACTTCCGTTTCCGGAATTTTCTTGGAAACGTCGACGACTGTCTCCAATTTGTCTTCTCGCTTCTCGTCTTTTGTTAATGAAATTTCAGTAGGCTTGATTTCATCGATGATTTCCTTTTGAACAGGTGACTTTGGTTCAGTCAACTTTTCCACCGGCTTCTCTTCTTCTTTCTTTTCTATTGGTTTTACTTCTTCTTTCTTTTCCACTGGTTTCACTTCTTCTTTCTTTTCTACTGGCTTCACTTCTTCCTTCTGTTCAATTGGTTTTACTTCTTCTTTCTTTTCCACTGGTTTCGCTTCTTCTTTCTTTTCTACTGGCTTCACTTCTTCCTTCTGTTCAATTGGTTTTACTTCTTCTTTCTTTTCCACTGGTTTCACTTCTTCTTTCTTTTCTACTGGCTTCACTTCTTCCTTCTGTTCAATTGGTTTTACTTCTTCTTTCTTTTCCACTGGTTTCACTTCTTCTTTCTTTTCTGCTGGTTTCACTTCTTCTTTCTCTTCCATTGGTTTCACTTCTTCTTTCTCTTCCATTGGTTTCACTTCTTCTTTCTTTTCTATTGGTTTTACTTCTTCTTCCTTTTCTACTGGTTTTACTTCTTCCTTCTTTTCCATTGGTTTTACTTCTTCCTTCTTTTCTATTGGTTTTACTTCTTCTTCCTTTTCTACTGGTTTCGCTTCTTCTTTCTTTTCTACTGGCTTCACTTCTTCCTTCTGTTCAATTGGTTTTACTTCTTCTTTCTTTTCCACTGGTTTCACTTCTTCTTTCTTTTCTACTGGCTTCACTTCTTCCTTCTGTTCAATTGGTTTTACTTCTTCTTTCTTTTCCACTGGTTTCACTTCTTCTTTCTCTTCCATTGGTTTCACTTCTTCTTTCTTTTCTATTGGTTTTACTTCTTCTTCCTTCTCTACTGGTTTCACTTCTTCCTTCTTTTCTACTGGTTTCACCTCTTCTTTCTTTTCCACTGGTTTCACTTCCTCTTCCTTCTCTACTGGTTTCAATTCTTCCTTCTTTTCCATTGGTTTTACTTCTTCTTTCTTTTCTATTGGTTTTACTTCTTCCTCCTTCTCTACTGGTTTCACTTCTTCCTTCTTTTCCATTGGTTTTACTTCTTCTTTCTTTTCTATTGGTTTTACTTCTTCCTCCTTTTCTACTGGTTTCACCTCTTCTTTCTTTTCCACTGGTTTCACTTCCTCTTCCTTCTCTACTGGTTTCACTTCTTCCTTCTTTTCTACTGGTTTCGCCTCTTCTTTCTTTTCCACTAGTTTCACTTCCTCTTCCTTCTCTACTGGTTTCAATTCTTCCTTCTTTTCCATTGGTTTTACTTCTTCTTTCTTTTCCACTGGTTTCATTTCCTCTTCCTTCTCTACTGGTTTCACTTCTTCTTTCTTTTCTGTTGGTTTTAGTTCTTCTTTCTTTTCTATTGGTTTTACTTCTTCCTCCTTTTCTACTGGTTTCACCTCTTCTTTCTTTTCCACTGGTTTCACTTCCTCTTCCTTCTCTACTGGTTTCACTTCTTCCTTCTTTTCTACTGGTTTCACTTCTTCTTTCTTTTCCATTGGTTTTACTTCTTCCTTCTTTTCTATTGGTTTTACTTCTTCTTCCTTTTCTACTGGTTTAACTTCTTTCTTTTCCATTGGTTTTTCTTCTTCTTTCTTTTCTATTGGTTTTACCTCTTCCTCTTTTTCTGTTGGTTTAACTTCTTCCTTCTTTTCTATTGGCTTAAATTCTTTTTCTTCTACCTTTTCTAATTCTTTCTGAATAACTTCATCTTTTTCCAGCACTAGTTCACCGATCGAACGTTTCCTTCTTTCTTTTTCTATTGTAATCACATCCTCTTGTTCTTCGGGGGATTCAATCTTCTGCTCCTTCTTCTCTTTAGCTTCGTCTAGATACTTTTCTATGGTATCAAGAGATTCTGGTACTTCGGTCACTTTAACTTCCTCTTCTTTCTCTTTAGCTGGTTTTACAGCGACAGGTAATTCTATCTTCCCTACTTTTCCCTTTGTCTCGTGAACGAATTTTTCGTCGGCTTCAATAACTTCGCTTATGGTATCTTCCACAGCTTCTTCGGCATATTCCCGCTCGCGTGATTCGTCTGATTTTGGTGAAATAATACGCGATGTATCTTCCAAAGAAGTAACAGTTACATCACGTACTTTATATTCTTGTTCGACGGCCTCAAAGTCGTCGCCAATGTCCTTTTCCTGTCTTTTGTCGATAATTTCTTTTAGAGATACCGGTTTTGTAGGTATTGTGTCCTCATAGTCACGAACCTCTTTCGTTTTTGTGGTAGATTTTTTAACGAAACTTGCAAAATCTTCTTCTTCTTCTTCAGCCGACAAACAAACGAATTCTTCTTCGACGGCGAGTTCTTCTTTATATGGTTCAGAAATTTTAGTTTCTTCTTTGGGTGATTTCGTCTCTTTCTCTTTTGAGATCTCTTTTTCCTTCGAAATCTCTTTTTCTACAGGAGATTTTATTTCTGGTTTCGCGACCGATATCATTTCGATTGGTGATTTTGTGATAGATTCTTTAACGAAACTTGCAAAATCTTCTTTTTCTTCTTCAGCCGACAAACGAACGGATTCCTCTTCGACGGCGAGTTCTTCTTTATGTGGTTCAGAAATTTTAGCTTCTTCTTTGGGTGATTTCATCTCTTTCTCCTTTGAGATCTCTTTTTCCTTCGAAATCTCTTTTTCTACAGGAGATTTTATTTCTGGTTTCGCGACCGATATAATTTCGATTGGTGATAATTTTTCTTCCTCTTTGTCTAATTTCGACGGTGCTTCGATCTCTTTCTCCTTCGTTTCTTCTTTCTTCTCAGCTTCTTCTTTCTTTGCTTTGGTATCGATCGGTTCCAGTTCGGAATCAAACAAACCATCAGTTTTAACATCGATTAACTTTTTAACGATAATTTCCTGGATAATACGAATTATGATCACTTTCGGGACAGTCTTTTTAATGGAAATTTCTTCGACGATTTCGATAGTTATGCATTTTCCTCGTTTTACGTATTCATTGATAATATACTCTTCAAGCTCCATTTTCAATTTCGGAGTGATAGATTCTTCCAATTTTAAGATATCAACGTTATCGACGACGTCTTTCTTCGAAAGACCCTTTCTTATAATAATCTCTTCGATAATATAGATAACACGTTCCTTTGGAACACCTTTAACAATTGTAATGTACTCTATAATCTCAATAGTGATTTTCTTCTTCTTAATCACAAGTTCTTCGATAATCTCTTCGACAATACGATCTACCTTATCGACAATAGCTTTTATTTCAGCGGGTAATTTAATCGAGATCTCAATTTGTTTGCTCAAGTCCACTTTGCTTTCCTGCATTTTATCTGTAACAAATTTCGGTGAAGTTGGTGTTGAACCAGGAGAAACCATTACAATCTCCGCTTTGGCGGGAGAAATCTTTTGCTCGAAACCTATTACAGGCTCTTCTATAGCTGTTTGAACTTTCTCCTCTTTTTCGATCGGTGATTTTACAGTTTCTTTCACACAAACGTCTTCCACCCCAGCTTCCAGTACGTCCACCTTCAAAGACAAATCTTTAACTTCGGGAGCAATCTCCTTGACGTCTTTCATCATTTCTTCGCAAATTTCCTTAACGTCACGCTCATCTTTCTCTTCTTTCGGAGATATAATTGGCTCTGTTTCTTTGACAACTTGGACACAAGGTTCTTCCTTTGTCTCTGCAACGAGTTCTTCAGCTTCCTCCTGGTACAAAGAAATTTCCTCGGTAATTCCAACTTTCGTGGGTATCATAGGAACCTTAGTTTCCGCGACAACTTTAGGCGGCGACACAGCTTCTGCCACAGGTTTAGGTGGTGACACAGTTTCTGCCTTTTTGATTGGTTCTTCGAACAACAACTTGTCCGAGAAGACATCTTCTTCTTTCAGAACCTCGGCAACCTTACGCACGATTTCGGTAACATCTCTAACTTTGTCCTCGATGTCGATACCAGCTGTTCCAGCAAGAACCTCTCCAACGTCTAGAACAGCTTCTTTAACGTCTTTCGTAGGTATTTCTTCTTCCAAATGTTCCGCTTTTGGTATTTCGAATTTCACCTTTTCAGGTTCTTTGCTTTCGGGAGACGTGCCTTCGATATGTGGCTTAATCGCTTCCAGCTTTTCCACCACACCTTCCAGAGTGTCCTTAACGACATCCTTCGTTAATGGTACCTCTCGTGTCAAATCAGCTGTTTCATCGGCAATCTTCTCTTCTAACGATTCCAAAGAATCCCTCAAGCTGTCCTTCACTGTTTTAAATTTCTTCGAAGCTTCTTCCAACAGTGCTTTTATTTCTTCTGCTTCTTCTTCGACTTCTTGTGCAAGCTGTTCTTCCTTCTTAGCTTTGATTTCAATCTCTGGTGACTTTTCCATCTTTTCTGCGACCTCGACATCTTTCGACGGAACTTCGCTTGGTTTCGCTATTTCTTTTTTCGATTCAATCATTTCTTCCTCAATGGGTTTCGATACTACCGACACTGGAGATTTACTTTCTTCTTTCACAGCCTCTTCCTCGGTAGGTTTAATTTCTTTCTCTTTAATTTCGAGTTCTGTTACGTCACGTTCTGTTACAGTCACTTCCTCGAGTTTTTCTTTAGCCATCGCGATAGTTTCTTCCGTGATCGAAGCAGCCCTCTCTTGTACCTTCGGCTCCACTTCAGGAACTGCTTCCTGGACTTTCTCACTAGGTTTACCAACTTTCAGGAATATTTTCTCAACATCGACTTCTTCGAGCACAGTCTTCTCTTGTACCTTTGCCTCTTTCGGAGAACTGGACTTCGACGAAGACTTTTCATCGACATCCTTCTCTTGTTCCTTCTTTGATTTCTTCGTTAGTTTATCGATGCCCTTTTCAAACTTATCAGCAACTTTGCCGAAGAAACTGAACACTCCTTTTTGTTCCTTAACAGGTGGCGTAGGTGGTTCTTTGACTTCTTGCGTTGGTACCGGTGCCGATACTTGCGGCTGAGGCTCTGGTTCTTGCTGTGGTTGTGGCGGTTGTACCAATGCTGGTTTTTCCTCTTTGTCCTTCTCGAAGTCTTCCATTCTGTACAATTTAGGATCTACCTCTTCGTGGACTGGCAAATCAGCAACTTCGTCCGGTGTTTTTACAATGTCGCGTTGAAGACACTGTACAGCTTGACGGACATCAAACACTTGAACGTCTGGTTTTGTAGTTACTGTTGGAGGTACGGTTCGCGAAGCAACGACCTCTTCTTTAACTTTCTGTACCACATCCTTCTCTTTCACTTCCTCGATAATGTGTTTCTCGTCGATATCTTCTTTGATTTCGTCCAGAGGTATACGCTCATCCTCTGGAAGCGTCGGCGCTGTGGTTGTAGCACCAGATTCCAAAGTTGAAATTCGTTCTTGCGATTCTTCTAATTTTTCTGGTATTTGTTCCTTTTGGTCAGCTTCGGGTTTCAAGTCAGTGTCAGTGGTTTTCTTCTCGGAAGAGTCCAACTTATCAGGGCTCAAACTCGAAGGTTCTTTGGTAATGTCCTCGCTATCCTTCTTACCGGAATCATCTTTCTCTTCTGGTTTTTGTTGGATTATTTCTGCTGCGGGAGCAATTGTTTCTTTAGCCTCTTCTTCCAATTGTTCCCTACGATCTGGTGACAAATCAATTGGCTCTGGTTTCTCTTCTTCGGCTTTCAATATCTTCTCCTTTTCTTCCAATGGTTTTTCACGCTTCTCTACGCTCTCGTCCTTCTCTTTCTCCTCCACTTCTTCCTCGGCACCTTTTTCCTTCACCTGTTCCATATCCTTTAGCATCTTCACCTTCTCAGATTCAGCCTCGTCCAAAATATGCTTTTGCTCGCCTTCGCCGCTCTGAGTAGAGTCCTCTATATAATCTTCCTCTTTTTCAACGATCAAATACTCATCGATGAGTTCTCTCTTAAGCGCATCTTCCATGTCAGCTTCGATTATGTCATCGTCTGTGATATCCTCTTCTTTCTTATCGGTAAGTTCTGCCGTGATTTCATCATCTCCTTCGGAACGATCATCTTTTCGTGTTTCTTCGATAAGATCTGCTTTTTTAAGCACTGCTTCGATCTCTTCGACTACTTCTCTTTCTTCCTTCAGATCAGCCAGCACTTTGCTTTCGATGGAATCCAGAGAAATATCTTCCGATTGTTCCATTAGACTCTTCTCTGCGAGTCTAGCTCCCGTTTCAGCTTCGATTCCAGATGGCGTGGATACAGTCGAAGAATCGGCAGTACCTTTGTCGCTCTTCGCTTTGCGAACGACACCATCTTTGTCAGACTTAACAGAGGTTGTCGGAGTGCTACGAGTCGACTTCGCTGGACTACCAGATACTCGAACTTTACTCGGACTAACTGGTTTTGGTCGGCGACTCAGCGGTTTTCTGTCCATTGGTTTTGGTTTGGCTGGTACTTTCACCATGCCAGTGGTTATAGCCGATTCGATGTTCTTCTGTTCAAGTACTTTTCTATTATTTGCATCTTTAGTGCTTTTCGCTGGTGGTGCAGCTGCTGTCTTCTGGGTTTTTGCTTTAGTCACGCTCACTTTCGATATCTCTGTCTTTGTGGCAACTCCGTTTATAGTTTTCTTAGGGGTCGTTGGAGAAGATTTTACTATCATTCCAGCGTCCTTCTTTTCTACGGGAGACTGTTTCACTTTCTTGTCAGTTACCTTTGCCTTTGTTTCAATTTTTCCAGGTTTGACTCCCTTTGGTTCTTTCGATTCTTTCTTTTTGGCTACTTCTTTCGGTTTTGATTCCTTCGTCGGTGGAGTTATCTTTTCTGTTTCTTTTGGAGGTTCGATCTTCTTCTGGACGTCCTCTTCGCGTTTCTCTAGTTTCTCTTCTATCTTTTCCGGCTTCTCCTTCCCAACATCCTTCTTTACAATCTCCTTCTTCGCTTCCTTCGCTTCCTTTTCTATCTTTTTACTCTCCTTCTCCACCTCTATTTTCTTGTTCTCCATTATCTTCTTAGGCTTCGTTTCAGCTTTAACAGGTTTCGTAGGAATAATCGACGTTGCTTGCGTCTTTGGAGGTAATTCATCCGTAGCTTTCATTTTTATTTCAGGCGATTCTTTCTTCTCTTTCTTCGCCTCTGTGCCTAACTTCTTCGAAGCTTCTTTTTCAGTAATCAGGCCCAATTTCTGTTTCGTGGGTTTGTCTCGCAGGGTAGCTAAGGACGCAGACGGCGAAAGGCTCTTTGCGGAGCAAACAGGATGCTTTAAGAACTCCAGGTGTTTCAATCGTTCGAAACCTTCGAAGATCTTCTGTTGAGGAGTACTTCCAGGGAACAATATTCTCGTGATGGTGTCTTCGGGGTTTGCGGGTTGCCAGACTAATAACGCGCATATCGAGACCAAATTCTGGATCGGGAAGGTTAAATTGTTCGAGTCTTTCTTGTGACCACCGGCGAAAAGTTTCGAATCGGCGGCGTGCCATCTGGCCAGAAATTCTTTAACTTCGCGACTATCCTTGCTGGGGCTTAACACGTACATGTCCAACGTGCCATGACCTACTTTATGATAGAGATTGATCGGGTCTGGGTCTCTGTAGCACGGATGCGCTCGCAGGCTGATGTGACGCAGATTGACAACCATCTCTTGGCCAATATCGGTGAGATTTAGTATCAGAGGATCGATATCTTTGTCCCCGTCCGGTGAATTGGATTGTCTTCTCTCCTGTTACGCGAAAGAACGCAACATCGACAGTTTTAATAAACGTACATTAATCAAGCCTGATTAGCATATTGCGTATATACGAATCAAGTAAGAAAGCATAAAATCGACAGTTTTTTTTATAAATTAACGATACTTACGATTAGGTTGCAGAAGAAATGTCCGATTTGAGGATAGACGTGCATTTCTTTCTTCTTGCGGAGCACACTGGACATGCCTCCAACATTACTATTATTTATTCTAGTAACTAAGACCGCATCGAGGCGGTCCAAGTGTCTGGTAAAGTCCCAAAAACAGGCCTTTCTGGCGAAACCACCGTCCACCAACATGTTAAAACCATTTATGCCGAAGAGCGCGGCATCACCTTGACCGCCAGGGAAGACATACAATGTTGGGTGACTAAATCTTATGTTGCCTACAACATCGGATGGCTCCATAAGTTGGTCCAGTGTCTGGGCAACCAGATATTGTCCAATGTAATTCGTGAAACTCGCGATAGCTGGTAATCCAGCGGTGAGAACGTCATCGGGATTTACTCTTACTCGGCAAGGTCTGTATCACGGCAAATATAACACACATAGATGAATTATTTAAGCGTCGCAGACTCTTTATAATCTTGAAATACAATCTACGTCGATATTAAAACGTTGTTGGAAATAAATAGGATACAAACCTGGTACAAGCTTCTTTGGAAAGTCTATTTGTTGTCCAATCGCCGACACTCGCGCAATGAATGTCTACCGTGACACTGTTTTCATACGCACGAAGAACTCTTTGCACTTCGTGTTCGCTGAACGCATCCAGGAAATCGGCAAGGCTAAAGGTTCCATCCTGGACGCGTGGCATTTGAACGTGATCGTTAGTTTCAGTAGAAACAGAAATGTTCAGACTATACTAGATGAGCTTAGTAATAGTTTTGAGTGTTATGTTTCTATGTTATGTTTCGCAACGTATTATGCTTATGTAGAATTGGCACGTACTTGCAGTATCCAGGAACCATTTCCACTGAAGGTATAGCCACCATGTATAATGTGTCGGTGTTTTGTAAAGCTTGCGAGAAGGTTACGGATACATTGTAACAGTGTATTCGTTTGCGGGTGAATCAGAACTTCGGTAACGAGGTTCTCGGTTGCGTATTGGATCAGTCGTTCGCCTGAAAATTCATTTCTCTCAGCGAACGAAACGATTTATAACGATCTATAGTACGTTCTTCGGATTCGGAATAACAGCGAACGATTTAGATTCAACGATAACATTTATCATATAATCGGGCATTTTAATTAATACCGTTTCTTGCTTCTTCCCCTTCCGGAGCTTGCGCCACCAACGCCAGTAATTCTTTTTCTAAATCTACGTGACAGCTATCCTTATCCCACGACAAGAAACCTGAAATCCAAAATTAGGAAATATTAATGCAAAGGAAGATCACGTAAGGCTCGTCGATATCTTCTCTTTGAATTAGAAAAGTCGAAAATTATCTCTTTTATCAGGACTTAAGATCCGAAAGGTAAATGATCGAAATAGCAAGTTATTACGTCGTACACAACTACCTAAGAGTCTGCACTAGGTTGGCTTCGTAAAGCGAGGATGATTCAGGGCTGAATAACGTAAGGTGAAGGTTAAGAAATCAAGAATTGTCTTCTACTCGAACGTCGACTCGTCAATTCTATTAATGAGATGAAAGTCTGCATCATATAAAATCAGAATTTAGTAGAACCTATAACTAAACATATAACTACTTTCCGAGCAAAGAAACGCTCGACGGTAAACGCGCATTGCATTGCCCTTCTTACGGGCTCTTTCAAGAAAATATACAACGGATAAAAGATCTCGTCCAACGTAAATTATTGTAGAAATAATCGCAGAGGGTGGAAAATTAGTTACAAAGTTATACGTGTAAAATTGATGAAATAAATAAGATTAAAGGAATTAGACGTTGAATGAACAATGGACGTAAGAGAAAGAAAAAAGGAAAGAAACGAATATGTCGATAGCACGAATGAAACAGGAGTTTCTATGACGTCACGAATACCGCACCCCGTCACGTGGTTCGGCGGTAGCCGGCGATCGATCGCACATCCTGCACCCACTCTCTATTGCCATCTCTGTTACCGTTATTTTATCTTTTCTACGTGAAATCCACTTCCAGCAGCCAGCCGCTTAAAACACAAGCATACGCCATTGCATAAATAACAATAATAAATGAGCTTATGGTAGAATGAATCTGTCCTAGAATAAATATTTATAATAACATTGTTCTTTAATTATATACAGATAGATAAATTAACGTTACGATCGTAATGTATCGGCTAGTTTTTACTTGTCAAGCTTGTGACGAAAATCTTACGAACAAATTGATTATTACGTTTATTTTGTAGCAGTAACGAATCGAGAGAGATAGAGAAATAAATCATCGTAAAGCGTTTCCAATCTGCGTCGAAGCGAACAGGTAATTTTTATTACAAAGTGGAATAAGCAACGTGACAGACCAGATACCATAACTCCAAAGGACCGATGATACATTGGTAATGGTATCTCGATGCTAAGAGATTTTAAACTTTCAGCAGGTAAAATCTCACTTGCTCGATAAACATTTATGAAAAACAAAAGTAATCGTGAGCGACCAGTGTTTGTTTTATTGCGAGAATAAATTTATTCGGATAAATTGACGCGCACACGTGTAAAAGGATTATAAATACGAACAATGGTTTATTCGATTAAAATTTAGAAGAATAACTTTCGATCGAATAAAATTTGAATATGGACGTGAATGGGGAGAAATGGAGTATATGCTAAAAGAACAGAAAAAGTTTGAATAATCGTTGATAATCCATGAAGAATAAATCAATGGAAAATAGGTTTCATATTTTAAGAACGTATAATTAAAATGAATTTCTAAATCCAATTATATATGAGATAACCGTATAACTATAATTCCTTCGAATCGCTTAACTTGTCAAGTTGAACCACAGAACCAGCAAATTCTCTATGTCAAATTGATCGGAAGCCCTGACGATGATACAAGAGAAGCCGTGCGTCGGGGGTCGTGCCTTTTAATGCGTGACGAACCCTCTACATTTTCTTTACGATATACATACATACATCTATATATATGTACTAGTAATTAGTACTAAATAGATTAATACGTGTATATTAATCTATTTAGTACTAATTACTAATATCCGTGTAGTAATATATTTAGCACAATTTAATTATTATCAAACGTACGATCGAAAATCGTTTACAATATGCAAATGTTACAAATAACGATAGAGCAAATAAAATTGTAGAAGATAGAACGTATTAAATTCAGCGCGAGACTTTTGTATGAATTTAAAAAAATAAATGCCGATAAACTACGAGTGGAATGAATGGCTTGAATATTTAGTAACAGTAATGTTTCTTTCTCTGGAGAAAATCGTCTGATGCACCTCGCGTTGATAGGTCGTAGACATGTTCTACTTAAAAACAGTATCAGTGAAAGATACAGTTAAATATAGACAGAATCATGGCTTTCTTCGTTCGAGCATTTACCCCTCTTGCAGTATCTCTCAGAATCTTAAACATTCGCTGCTATCTCGTTTCTCGATTTCTATTTAATTCCCTCCCATTTTTTTTTCCCTCCTTTCTCGTGTATTTTTTTTTCTTTTTCTATTTTGATAAGTTTTCTTCCTTTTTTCGTCTCTTCCTGCCTGACGACGGACGCTAAGAATGTTAGGAGTTGCCTCAACTATGTTTAGACGTGGTTTTCCGTTATCCTTCGTGCAACTTACCGTTCTCGAAATTCGTACGTCTCCGACATGAACGTAAATTCGACGTCACGAGAAACGTCTGTATAGTTAATTAATAACATTTTCGTCGTTAAAGAGCATCGAAATGTCGAAATATTATTTTCGCGATATATCGTATGCGGTAAGACAGGATGGATCTTCGTAACGTAGAAGCTTTTGTCGTCTAACAGGGTCAAAAAGTTTCTTCGAAAAGTGCTGACATCGTTCTTGATTGATCTCGCGAGGCGAATAAAATATCGAACGAGGTCGATAGAGAGCTGTTGTTGTAACCTGTTTCAATCGTAAGTGTCATTTATCGTCGCTTCTTTGATTAAATACGACTATGAATGTTTAGCCATTTGATCGAGTTTAGCGCAAATAATGCAAAGTATGTCTAGATGGAATAATAATATTTGTTATATACCATCGTGTTATTATACTTGAGACGAAATAAACAAATTACGTATGTATGTAATAAATCTTAGCGTAGTTCGATAAATTTAACAGCAGCCTACGTGCAAACTTACTGATTAACTAGTAACCAATATTTGAACATACACGAACTTGATGGAATAGCACAGAGATCGACTTAGCCCGTCCGTGGCTATTTATATTTTTAAGAGAAGGGCGAAGACCTGCTCCAAGGATTTGTTAAAGACGAGACCGAAATTTATTTCTCGCGTTTCGATATTGTCCGATAACGCTTAACGAACAACTAAATACTTATCGAAGGCCATCGATGAGTATCCTTTCGCTTAGATAAAGAATATTCCATATACGATAATAATATTCAAACGTATTTGTACTTTCGGATATCATTTGATCGCAGCAATGTATGCGCTTTTAGCGAAGAAATTTTAGTTGGAATCGTTATAGCGATACGCGTGTTGTGTGCGTATGCACACGCGTACAGACAATCATTGCAACGAATAAAGATTTATAAAAAAAAAGCATAGATAGGATATATGAGATAATACATAGTATTGCAGTTATAATATTGTGTATAATGTGACAGAAATATGCGATAAGGGAAAGTAAAAGAAAGTAGAGAATTATATATAGAAGTCTGAAAATAAAAATCTTTTTATGCAGTTGCATCTTTGCATATCGTTAGCGTCCTCGTTGATAATAAGAAGCACTCGAAACGGAACAAAGGAAAGAAGGGAAAAGAAGGAGAAAGTACAAGCATGCGAAAAAATATTTTTTTATTATAACTGGACGAGTATCGATGCTAAGTATGCTATTTGGTGTAAGGGTCAGGTTCAAGAACAAGGTAATCGAGAAACAGAGTTTCACGACTCGGAAAGCACGATGCACCAGAGAGCAAATCACTAGCGAATGCCGTGATAAAATTAGACACACTATATTCAGTTGCGCGTACGACGAAATTGTAAGAGTCTTCTGAAAAAGTTTTCTGGAAATTGGCTAAATAGCACCTTGTTTCCACGTTTGCATCGACTGTCGCAAATATTCTCGAGGTATCAATGCTTCGATTCCTTTCGATGTTCGATAAATCTTTTATTACGCTGTCGACAATACGCGCTGCGTTACGCGAAATTGAATATTCTCTCTCCAGATTCATTGACGTTAGAACGTCGGTTTAATCGTTCGAAGAAATTGTGAATATTTCGCTGAAATAAAAATTGTCGCCACGGTGAAAACGGTAAAAGATCACGCGCCTACAGACGCCTGAATGTCTGGCCGAACCACATCTGGCTTAAGAATCATAGTGGTGCGAGTCAGTTCGCTGTTATGTTTCGTAAAATAGCGTCCTACGTTTATTATTATAGGAAATTCGTTACATTTCTAGAAAGCAACAGACGAAGTTGTGACCAAATTAACTATGAAACTAGATGGATGACACACACTGGCTATAAAAATTCTATGCACATTCTCTTATTTTCCAATTGTTATATTTGATACCGAATGCTTCTCGGATAATACCTTTCTAATAATATGAGAATATTATTGAATTACTCGAAGTTTGATATACTTGGTACTAATTATTAATATGCAAATGCTATAACAAACATCACGGTATATAGCAAATATATTTTCTAACCACTGTATAAAAATTGGAACACGTTATTAACTTGAGATTCTAGAAACTCGATTCACACCACTTTGATTTTCAGTTCGCCATATGTGAGTACAGGTGCATGTACGTGCTTCGTTCCTTGTAATTGGATAAACAGCGTAATGCGGTTGGAAAAGCACGTATGCAAATTTCGCCATTTGATTGAACGGAACCCTCTATGCGCAAGTTCTTCCGGATATTACAAGCATCGAATAACTCCAACTTTCGCGATGCTCCCCACGTCCTCAATCATGATTCATACCGACAAGTATGCCTTCCTATCTTACGTATGTGTGGTTACTCGTACAATATCTGTAAATATACGCGCGTACATGTATTTGTATATGCATTATCACATTAATCTTTTACGAGCATATTACCATGTATTAACTCACGCAAATGTTCACGTACGACGATTCGCATACTCCATAAAAAATTATCAATTTCTAAAGCAGATACACGATTTACAAATCAAGATATCACGCGAATATTCTATTACTACTGTTTCTCAAATATTAATATCCTTTTCTATGTAAGTTTTTATAACAAATCATCAGATTTGCTAAATATTAATATAGCCACGTTCTTCTCTATGTACTTTTGGCAAAATCTAATTTAAAACTCGAGTATGTTGTCAGTATGTCGAGTTTATTCTCATTTTTTATTCGTAACTCTGGCCATGTATATCGAGAACGAGGCACAATAACATTGTCAAAAATAGTCAGTGGTCGAGTCAGCATTACATTTAGGTTCTTCGAAATAAGCAGATGAATGAATTCATGTCTCGCCTTCTTTCCGCTCTACCAATCCTTCCTGTGATGCGTCTACGCTCTACACGGGCAACCCATGACTCACATGAAACTTGCTAGCGCGTATACCATACCCATTGCATACGAAACGACCCATATGAACTCACGTATAGAAGGTACAAGAATTCTGGTTGTAATCGAAGAAATCTACTTAGAATTCCAAGATATTTGATCGGATGCTCTATCGAACAAGCTATACCTTTCTTATACTCGGAATCTTCCAAGAATTATATAAATTTCTAGCTCGTGTTCAAATTATACCCTCTGTTATCGTAACAACATGGTAGTACTTATTTCTAATTGTTTCTGACATGTTATCTTTTTTAACGTAATGAATAATAACGATGGTCTCGCGTGCGAAAATGATCTTCAACTAACAATTATAACGATTACACTGTTCCAAACATTTTCAATCTGTTTTATCTTCTTATCTAATCTGCTCGTTTTCTAGCAACTCTTTTCAGAAATCAACGCATCGCGTGCACTCGTTTCAGCCCAATTTTCATTCCCTGTCTTTGCTTCTGTATACGTCTGTATGCAACATATAAGCAACCATTGTTCGTTGAATTACATCGGAAAATGATTTTAAAAAATTGTCATTATAGTTTAGCGACGATTTTCGTTATATACTGTGTAGATGGATTATTGATCCAAGTTCTGGTGACTGCGGGGATGTGGCCGTAGGCTGGTCTAACATGCGCATACCGCATCAAACTCACAAATACAGATTTTTCCCGTCATCCACTATTTTCTTTCTACCATTCGCTTCTTCCTACTTTTATTTTCCGTCGTAACGAATCTTTCCTTTAGTGCCTTAACTCGTTTACGCCCTATTTCTTAATCACCGTTTCTTAAACGTTTCTCCGTGTCTTTTCCACATTCTTGATAATTTTTGATAATCCAACGCTCGAACTGTATTTTACATCTGTTAATAAACAATCTTGTCGTTCAATCAACTACGTATGACCTGTTTCATACACGCGAGACACGCATGAAACATTTTATAATGTTACCAACATTTTTCACGCGTATGCATACATATATATATATATTTGTAATTTTTCGTTCCATTGATGAAAATTTGCACGATAGATGAATTTTGCATTAAAATTGTATAAGGAAACGGAAAGGCGTTCTGAACTTTCTAGAATAAGTTGAAAATAAATCAGTGACTACGTTTGTCAAATTTTGCAAATAATATTTATACCACGATGTATTAATAAAATAAGATTAAAAGTAGAAAGTAATTCGTGGCTAAGCGTGTCTTGATCGTCTAAAAGCACGAACTAACCCATGAAGTTGGAGTTCACTCGAATAGTATGAAAATGGGTTAGCAATTAAACTATTAATCGCGAAATTTGGAGAACCATAGGACTTCTATCGCTTCTTAAAGGTTGACAACCAACAGTTAATGACGTATAGAGGTACCATTCGATTTCCTTACTAACCAACGTCCGCTCAAACTCCGCCTAGCAACAAGGGGGACCTGGATAAAGTTGTTGGGTAAGCTTGTCCGATAAATCGGAAGGAATACGCACAGCGAAGAAGAACCGTTAGCGCCTGGGTTCATGTGCGGAACTAATACCACGAAATATGTATATGAAATCATAATTGTTATCAGAATCTCAACTATACGCTTTAAATACTTTAACAACACTCTCTCGTCTATCAACGACATTATGTCCTTTTTATTGATAAAACAATATTCTACATTGACGCTATTCTTATCTAGATTAGAACGAAAATAAAAAGGAATTAAATAGAAACTAAAGCCGCGGAAGCGTTTAATGGAGCGTATTTCGATTTTTATTTGTTAACTGATTTTGAAATTGCTATCAGGGATGCATTTAGATGTTATAAATCCTAAAGACAATTTCTCAATGGACATCGTATTACGTTACGATGACTATTGCTTTAATCGAGTTGTACTTACCTTTTGCAAGACGATTTAAGATGAGATCTTTATGCTGCGTGGTATGAGGCTCTGGAAGCACAACGAGAAGGTAACAACCACTTAGTGGTGACGGTGGTGGATGCTGTTGTTGAGAGCCTGGTTGCACCGCACTACCGGTCACCGGTATAATCGGAGATACATTCTGTTCAATGTTTGGTGATATTGTAGTCGTTGCCCCTCCCCCTCCGCCCTCTCCAGTAGGATCCGTGGTACTCATTGCTGAAACAGAGACAAATCAACTAAATTAGATAAGAAGGAAGCTTATTACTAATTACAATTGCTAGCTTCGAATAAAGAATACTTTTTATCGGTAAATGTCTCCTCGAGGAAAGTTTGTCGATTAAACACGTTAGTCGGATAAAATCACCTATCTATAATTCGTGAGTTATCTACAAACCGATTGGCTGTCGCTTTCGCTAACAGTTGTCAGATATGATGACATCTGATATATGACATCATACTAGAGCTGACCCATACTACTGTTATACTACTTTTATGTTTGGCAGCTGTACGATGATCGATGATCGTCGATTTAACACCATACGTGCATTTTGTATACGATGTACATATACAAACGTAAAAATCTTTAAATGAAAAAAGAAAAAAGAAAATGTCAAATTGATCGTTGCCAGGTAACTGCAAGGTTGCAATTCGTCCCTCTTTATATATTCGATTCTTACGATGATTTTACTTCTACCTGTATTCCCAATTATATACTGTTGAAACATGAACGTGCTAATAAAAATGTTTTCACACAAAGTATGATCACTTTAAAGATTTCTTTCATTTGACACAAATTATTTCACTATGCGAGAAGAAAGAGAATAAAAATACGATCGAGATATCCATCGAGATTCGTGCAAACGTGAATGCACATTTTAGAACGAAATCTTACCGAGGCAACAAAATTTCGAAGAGATTTTACGAAAAGGTCACCGCGTCGTCACACCGCAATTTCATGCGGACAGTGTTGGCGTTAAGTATTGCGCAGGATTTGCACGACCCTTTTCCTGAAAAGCAGTAGGGCTATGTCCTATCGCCGAATGCGCAGGATCCGAGCTTCTCCGTACAACATTAGATCATTGATCCAAATTCGGGCTAGCTAACTACAAAACAGGACATTAAACACCTATTCTCGATGATGAATTTTAATAAAAAAAAAAATTTAATAAAAAAAAAAGGCTGTAAATTCGGAAAATCACGGACTGGACTTAAAAGTTTGATGAGTAGTGATAAAAATGATAATGTTTTTCGTTTGACGTTATTAATACATTTCGTAGAAAAAAATAAAGAAAAAAATAAAACACCTCGTGTGTCATGTTGTCATTCCCCGCACAATATACAACACTTTACTCCACGACATTGGTATAAGAGTGTCAACCGGACGAGCGAGTATCGGCACTGCAGTCTACCCCTTAGTAACAACCCCTCCCGCAATCCACCTAGCCGGCCGATAAAATCTATACATAGTTCAGCAGAATGTTATTAAAAGTTTCGTGAAATTCAAATCCCTACAGTTCTCGTTTATCAACTAATTAACTCTCACACCGAGAATCTTCTAATAATACGTTTTACCAGCTTACCTCGTTACGTGACACGATTATCCAGTTTTAATTGTTCGATCTTTCGTTATATGTACAATCCAGGAACGGTATTCTTTCCACGTAGAAAACAACGTGAATAATATCCGTCAGAGAAGCAATCGAAAACAGTCTGTTATCTGAACAGGCTACTTCTTCGTGCGAACGCTTTAATTTCTCCGTTTCTTTCGTATTCGATGTTGCGTTTAAAGACCGAGAGAGATAGAGAGAAAGATAGAAAGAAAGAGATAGAGAAAAGAGAAAGGGAGAGATAGGTTAGCGAAAGAGGGGCAAATGGAGAGCGACAGGAGACCGAGTAGTTCGCGAATACGGTGGCAAAGAGGGTGGCGTGAGAGAACCGTTGTAGGACACAGCGACACTAAACGTAGATCGGAACGAATACGAGATGATGCCTGTCCCTTCTTTATCTAGGGACGGGGTTAACAACGATTCCGTCGTTTCCGAGTTTCTTTACTACGAATTCACGAAATGTCTCTTCTCTCTGTCTGTTTCAATCAAACGATATTTCAAACTCGAATTGACTCGGCAGCAACTCTCGCGTTGCGGGCTGCCGGCTCTCTAACAGACTGCGATACCCTTTGCCGCTACCATGCAAAGACACCCCCTCTCCAAGGATCGTTCCGGTATCCCCACTAGCGATGCGCACTGGCTCGGTTGCTTTAGGTTCGCGCAGTTCAGACTGCCCGTAACGTCTAGTCATTCGGTTTTCACCGACATACACACGGACGCAACATCTCCACGGCATCGGAAACGTCGCAATGTAGGCCCATTTAGGTGTATAACGGGGACCATGCTATATACATGCACAGACTTTGTATTACATACTCGAATAGCCCAGGGTACGACATCGTACCACTTTAGTTACACGTTTGCACGTGTGTGTGGCCATATGTGTATATCTGTATATGTGCGACTGACTGACACGACCGGCAAGCCGGCCGGCACGACGTCGGAAAATGCCGGTATCGAGGGAAAGGACTTCAGCACCGGAAAACAGAGAAAACTGGGAAAGTATCACCGAGACTCGGAGGTCAACGTTGGTCATACTCTGCAGTACCGGGTGCGGTTATTTAAGGGAAAATGTTACGTGGTAAAATAATGACTGGCTAAGAAGCACGCGATACATATGTCTGCCATTGCGCCGGCCGGCATGCCGTGGGAAATTAAGGAACCGTTTCTCATTCGTTATTTACGTTCGTGGCAATAATTACGTCGAAACGCTTGTTAAAATGAGTAACGATGATTAGAAGTACGATGAATATTCAGAGTTCGTATTTTATTCTTTAAAAAATGTTGACATGTATTGAGGTTTATGAATATATTACTTCCTCAAATTATCAGTGGGAAATTATTGTTACCACACTTAAGTCTCACGCAACTTTAGGCATAATATTGACCTTTATTCTTGTTAGAAGATATTCAAATTAAACTAGATACCGCATGTGTGAAATAATTGGCCCATCTTCTCCAGCATGTAATTGCTATGTACGACTGTAATTTATACTTATTATTCTCTAAAATAAACATATAATGATGCCAAAATAAGCATAACATGTCACGTCTGATGAGTGGGCCACATATGTAGGTATACTATTTGTCGCACTGCAGGGAGGATCTGTTCCCGTAATTCTTATCGCCTTACTTCATCGTCCATTCTATATCACTAATACCTTTCTCTAACTTTTTTCTCAATATCTTTTTCGAACAAAACATAGAGCTTAAAACAATTAAAATAGTTCTTTCGCTACATGTGTACATTTATTTCCATTTTCTATTAATTTTTTTATTGAAGATACAGTAGTAGATTTCCATAGATAGGACAAATAATCGTTTCGATATAAAATGGAAAAATGCTCGATTGAACATTCAGATAAAGCCTCCAAAAATATGTTTTTAAAAATAAGAAATATTTTACGAACAGTTGTGTTATCAATTACGTAATGAAGCCGCTTCAGAGATATATGTATATGAATGCATATAGCTACAACTGCAGATGTGACCTCTGTTGTTTGGTCAGTTAAATTTATTTGGTTGCCAAACTTTTAAAAATTTGTAGATTTTCTAATAATTGAAACATTTATAATTATTTGATAATATTTACAATTTTATTGGTTTGTAGATGAATAATTATTTATATTTATTGTTCGGTAATTTTGAATCTACTAAAACGAAGATGATCATAAAGAAAAGAAATAATGTCAGCAATTAAAATGTTTGTTGATCGCACGGTCGATATATCGATTCGTTGGCCGTCTTCGATTGCCGCATTGCATCTCACAATCTTCAACCCTGTATCTATGAAACATCGTACCCGATCGATGGTATATTTTTCTTCCAATTTTTTCAAAAACATCAGTATTTCATAATTACTTATATCCCTTCTATCTATTCAAATTTTTCTCGTTCTGGTTCTAGTTAAGAAATATTTATCTATTAATTTTTTACTATTCTTTGTTTCTTCGCATTATTGAATATATAACTATAAAAAGTATATATATATATATATACACGCACACATGTATCTATACATAAATATAAAATATAACGTGTATATTCCATTTGTAAAAAAAAAAAATAGTTGCACAATGTGTTATTAAGAAGAATTATATATGATATATTTAGAATTTCAAAGTAATAGTAGAACATTGTTATTTTCTCTTCTCGTTAAATGCCCCTAATTTTCATACTATTTTCATGTCAAAATATAATTTCGAATAATATTCGAACGTGATCAGGGTACAAGTCAGAAGTTTTACAGTGCTGGCCATAGTGCGCGGCGCTAGTATTGAGCGGCATCCCTTACTAACCGTGTTGAGAATATCAGAAACCAAAATATAGCATCTCTTCAAGTCGGATACTGTCTCTTGTCGTAATGACGATGCGCCCTACGTTCCGCACTTATTCTACGTCCCACCATGTCAGTGACGTAGGTAAATGCGTTCACACGCGAGACATCGCGACGACACATGTGACGTTTCGACGCGCATGAAACGTAGATACGATTCAATTTACGATATCTACTCTAACGACATATATATACGTAAATCAATTAAAATTATTTCACTTTCCACTCTTCAAACCGTTCAATTAACAAACATAATATCTAAAAAATTTTTCTAAATGAAAGTGTTTAATGATATATTCGAACTATAAATGCAATTTAATCTGAACATATGTATGAAAGAATCAGCAATTTAGTGGGGCAGAATAACGAAAAAGTAAAGAACGTACGTTCGAAAGTACCATCGCGTATTGAGATGCATACGTAAAATTTCTACTCGATTCTACAGTAATTAAAATACTAATTAAAGAGTCCGTGACTAAAAACCTGGCGAAGCGTATTAATCCACTAATCTGCTCCGTTCAGAAACCGTTCAGTAATACGAAGATATATATATGTGCGCTTGTGCTTATTAATTGCAGGTACCTTAGCATTTGCATCAGCATCATTATTACATCGTTCGAATTATTTTACACTTGGCATCTTCTACATTACAGTCTGTAACGCGGTATATTCAGCAGCTATAACGTCGATGGCCTCCTTTTAAAGATTTCAAATTTTTCTCTTGCGATAAAGCACGTCTACCTCTTGCATCGTCTGCATAAGAAACATTAATAGATTCCTACTTGAACTTCCTACTTCTTGCGTTCTGCTTAAATCGAACAAAAGTGCCAACTTACTGCCATTAAGATATTACGACGCTTTCTTTATACTCTCCGATACAATTATAATTACATTTTTCATATGCTGATCGAAGATTAACGACTAGTAATTAGCGCAATTACATAACTGGCTTCGTTCTCGTTATCCAAAAGTGTTGGACAGTTTAGAAAAAAGTAATTATCATTGTTTAACGATATCTGTCAATATTATATAAAAATATATGAGAAAGATAAGTGATCCCAAAAGCGCAAGTTTAGCCAAGACAGCAGGGCTGGGCGTTCACGAGGCGCCACGACGACGGCGTCTCATCGATCTGACTAGCCGAATACCGCAGCCACTTACAATATACACAGAGCGTATACCAATGCCATAGGAAATCCACGTATCTGCAGAGAAAACTGCCAACTACTGCAAACAGTACGCTTGTGTCATCATAACATTTTTAATCGTTCACTTGTTTCATTTCCTACTTGACAAATTTATTGTCTTTCATATAGAGATAAGTTACTACTTCTATAAAAAAAACTACATACTAATATTCTCATTCTTCTGCCGTTTTACATTTTCCTTTTCTTTCCATAAATGTTCCGTCTAGCAATACCGAAATTTTACATATAACATATGGTAAAAATACAAACATTTCAATAATTTATCAAATATACATAATGAACTAGGAGAAAGGCACAAACATAAAAAGATAATTATAAAATACTGAATACCTGCATTTTATTGGAATAAATTTCTCTTTCATAATCTCCACGATGATGATAATATAATATTATCTGTGGTGAACAGTTAACAAACGAAATAGAGCAAACAAACACGGGAAATTAAAAATTACCAAAGCAAATACGATTAAACGAATTAAACAAAAAGAAAGAAAAACATACATCTCCTCGATCAGTTTCAAATGATTTATTACAGAGAGAAAAATTAAATATATTGTGCATTTGAAAAATGTCATAAATCTTTTTCATGCTTCCAACGATTGAAAAATATTCTTACAAGGACTTAAAATTTTGAACAATCTTTTCTAACTAATCAATATATCAAATGATTAATAGTTTCATAGCGTTTTCCTCTTCTTTTTCGACGAACACAATGCCATCTTGTGCTTAACCGTAAGTTTCAGCTAGTGCAATCATATGATTGTACACTTTCGTCGTACTGTTCGTGTGTTGTGTACATGTTACACGTGAAATAGTGTTTTTAATTATTTAATAATATTATAATTGTACAGCGTCTTAAATACGAACGAATTAAGAATAAAATGGCACGATAGATCTGTATCCATTTTCCTGTACCGTGACAAAATTATATAGATCCCACGAAAATGACAAGCAAAGATGAAGAGACATTTTGTAAAAAAATGCAGAAAGCCACTAGAGAAATTCATTCAATTAGTGACGCATTAGTAAATGCAAAATTAGCGTTTGGTAAAGCACGATCTTTTTAATTAACGTATCAGTGAAATTTACATTTTCATTTTTTCATATAGGTTAATAGAAATGACATATTTCGATATAACATCTATCAAAATTTTTATATTTTCTTTAATTTAATGTTCATATTTGACATATAATATAATATAACAATAAATCCTATATGAATTCTATTAAGCAATGCAATGAATATTTATTCTAAGATCATTGTGCAATAAACTAATGATAGATTACATAAAACTTAAAATCAAATGATATCAAATTAAAAATGACAAATATCATTGATTTTAAATAGGTTTTCTTGAGGATTCTGTATGGGCTGATGGTCTTTTGGTTTTCTATGAAATTTTTCGATATTTGGAACTTGCTATGATCAGGTGCAAACATACAAAAGTAGGATCACTTTTACAGGACGAACTTCGTCGTACCGAGGCGTTTGAACATGATCTTGAATTTTATTTGGGGACAGAATGGACAAAAAATTACAGTCCTAGGTAAATCCTTTTGTATTATATTTATATTTCTACGTACATGCGTACTTTCAAAAAAGGTTAATATGTAATTAATTTACTATCGGTCGCTGAAAATATTTAAAGACATTCGTGAATCATTTACAAAATCGATAGATCCTCGATTTAAAATTTGATGTATATTTGATATCTTTTCCAGGGATAGTGTTACCAAATATTTGAATCATTTAAAAGAAATCGAAAATACGGAACCCATTTTACTGATTGCATACATTTATCATCTGTACATGGGTCTTCTAAGTGGTGGGATTATTTTGCGCAAAAAAAGACAAGTTATGCAAAAAATTTGGCCATTTAAAGGATCTCGAACGATTGTTAATAATATTACAGACTTTGGAAACAGTAATATTTATGAACTTAAACGAAATATGCGCGATACTATGAACAATATCGCAGAAACGTTGGACGAAGATACAAAAAATAAACTTATTGAAGAAAGTAAAACGGTGTTTGCATTAAATAACGAGATTATAAGAAGTATAGAAGGTACAAGCACTGTCCTTGTGAAGAAAACAATGTATTTTGTTATCCCTATTATGATATTTCTTTTAGCCTTTTTTATTTCTTTGAAGAAAATATGATAAATATATATCCGTTTTAAACACAGATTTTACTTTATTTATATAAGAATAGTTTTTAAGTTTGATTTAGATATATCTCTTATTAAACATACGTTCAACACGTGTACATATAAATGCTCAACTATGGCGAAACAATCTAGTTATAAAATAAAAGAAATTAAATATCCTCTGTTGATCTTTCAGAAATAATTTCATAATTTACTGATTTAAACTAAAGCGAAATATACAAGATATTTTATTACATAAAAAATAAGTACCTATTAAGTGAAAGCAAACACATGTATATGTATATTATTTCATTGAGTTCATCACATATCTAAGCGTATTTTTATCGTACTTTTATTTAATATTCTGTTGCATTTCATTATAGTAGTAGGTTGGATATATAATAACGAAAAAAGTCCTTAAATATCTAATAATTAAAAACTAGTGATGTATATACCTTGTACTCTGTTATAATATCTGACAAGATCGTTTGAACACCAAAACCAATATGCTGAGAAACATTTGTGATCTCAAACAAATGTTTAAAATCATATTTAATTATAAATCTTTGTACACTCTATCATCATTTAAATTTATATAAATATTATTAAAATGTATGCACGAAAAATGTACAACCATCGCGATATAACTCTGCTAAGTATGACGATGTCTTCTAAAATCATTTTAAAATAATTTTATAAACAATCAAGTATTGCTTGTTTGTCAAATTTAAAGTTTGCCCAAGTCATTGAACAATATTCCATAGAATGGTTTTGGGCTTTCACGTGAGTTATTGGGAAGAAACCCGATGCGCTGGGATTCATTACCACAAGCGGAGAAGGTATAGTTTTTAAATCTGCCTGTAATTTATTTACCGCTTTGCCAAATAATAAAGATTTTAAATTTCCATCGGGAAATTCTGCATTCCGAAATTCTCTGGGTATTTGATCTGTAAATCAATAAAATTCTTCATTATATTACACAATCTCTTAAGCTTACAACTAGCGCCAATTACAATATTAAGCACCAAACCTTTCGGTTCCATATTTGGAACTTTAGCTTGAGCTTTATAACTAAAATCATTGCATTTTACAGACTGGATAGCTGGATCCATTAAAAATGAGTATGATTGTTGATTTTGTGGACTGTCGGTTAATTGTTTGGCGAGTATGGCTGACGTTTCATCTTCATTCTGTTCCCCGAATAGATTACGTTTGATCGCTGCTTTAGGTATGACGTTTTTACAATCGTGTATGCTACGTCGACTCCTTGCTGGTGAAGTATTACATTGTCGAAAGTTTTTAACATCTTTGAAGCTTGGAATATCGTTCTAGAAATAATTTACATTTACATTACAATTATTTTCAAATACATTAACAGAAGTAGATGATTAAGCAACAGATAGTTCAATTACCTGAACAGAATGAGGAAGTAATTGCCGTTTATTCTTTGGAACAGTGTCAACGTCACCCAGAGATTTATGTCTGTGTCTTCGTATAGTGTTTGCATTTTTCTCACGTAAATGTTTCTCTTGTATCCAACGTCTCACTCTCCTATTTGAAAATTATAATAGCAAAATAGAATTTTTGAAGCACATCTTCATTATACTTTTTATTCTTTTCTAACATCTAAACTAATTGCTTTTTTAACAATATTGTATATATGAACAAGGACATGACATCATGATATAAAGGATAGTAGATAATAATGTATACATCATGTCAAAATAATTTTTATCTTTTAGGCTTTTGAAATAATTTATTACCTTACAAAAGGAATAACCATGAAAAATGCATTTGCACCAACTCCTGTTTTTACTTTTGGAGTTATATCTTTCTTATTATTAGGTAAATCAGCGAGAGAGAACCATTCTACATTTTTTATTTCTTTCCTTGTTTTTGGTTGAAATTTCGTATCTTTTTGTACGCCACATATTATGTACAATCTTATCACTTGGTCATTTATTACCGATTCAATGTATTCATTTTCATTTATTAAATTTGAAATATCAAAACCAGTTTCTTCCAAAACTTCTCGAACAGCGCAACGAGACGGATCTTCATCCTCATTAACTTTGCCTTTAGGAAAACTCCAACTACTTTTTGCCCAATAACTTTGAACAAGTAACACTTTAGTTAAATCTTCGTTCAATACAATCGCTCCAAAGGTTGGAACACTTTGTTTATAATCACGCCATTGTTCAAGAATACTATCTATGTTAGCTACATGAGGTTTTAGGAACGGTATATGAAAAAAGATATTCGTGGCAAATTCTCTCATACTACATGGTCTCAACTTTGGATTTTCATCTGTACAATAAAAATCCAAATAAAACCAATGAGCTAGTTCGATTTGAAAACATATTCGGACTAAATCTTTCCTCTCTTCTTCAGGTACGTTGATAATAAATCGACTGAAAATATCAAAATCCCAAAATACTTTCAATACAGAATGAAACAATGTGAACGAAGTTAAATAATGATATGAAAAAATATTTTTTGAGAATTAAGTGTAAAAATTAACCTGCTTAAATCGTCGAGTATGTCGGATGGTACTGAATGATCCACCATTTCAGGAATTAATCATACAAAAAGAAATTTCAATATTCTCTTTTATAGCAAAACTTTGTAATCGCAAAGTACACACACAATCATTGTATATAATCACATTTCAAACGTTAACATAAACTACCCCAATTGAGTTCACTTATACTTTATGGCATTCCATTCTCTTTTTCAATTGATTCGCTCTATGATGCCATCTAACCTCCTTTCGGGACATTCCTATACCACGGTCGTGTACAAACATGTTTACAAAATTACACGAACGTAATCCGCAAAATTTGAGAATCAAATATATAATATTTAGCAAGTTTAATGGTAAATAATGTTTCGAATATCCATTCGTAACATTTATTTAATTACAATTTAATTTTCAAACTCGTCTAAGAATAAAATTAATTTGTATTGCTCTTTTATTTTTTATAAATCACTTAAAAAGATTCATTTTTTACAAGTGTATATACATACATACATACATATATATATATATATATGTGTACATAATGTTATTTTATACATTTATAATATGGTTCACTAATTAATTAGTTTTAATATTTGCTCTAATATATATTCCATGCTCTCATTATTATTTATCACTTTCAAATCCCATATATCTACATCATCCAAATTACATTCAGTTTCTGAATCATCAATACCTGTAAAGTATATTTTATTATTAACAATGTAAGTACATGTAAATATAATCATAATCAAACTTCCATTGTTTCATTCAACAATTAATTTTTGTTACCTACCTGGAGTAAATATCCAGCCACGTTCCTTTCTAATTGAATCATCTGATTCAATGCGAATTGTTTTACATATATTTTTAAAATTTTCCATAAACCATTGTATATCAGTTTTTCTTCTTGTATCACTTACTATCCATATAGGTTTGCTATATGCTAAAACAAATTGGCATATGATATTGTATAAAATATTAATTTTTAATATAAAATCATTTCGTACCGTTGTACATTTCTAGAGCTGCACGACAAAAATAGCCATAATCTTCGTTCCTGATGTTTTCTCCCCATTTTGCCATTTCAAGGCGATAATTTTCTTTGTATTTTCCATCTCCTAAAAGCTGATCGATATCCAGACCAAGAGATTTAGCCCAGTGAAACTTAATTGGTCCAGACAGTCTTATAATTTCACTCTTATCACGTCCAATTCTATTAACAAATAGATCATTCAACATGTTAAATTAACATATTATTATTATCATCACAATCATATTGTCCTCAGTTATTTTATTATGGTTAGAAGCTAATCACCTTTCGTGCAAAGCATTTGTAATATAATCTTTCCCAGATTTTCTTTTACCACTGAATAATAAAATTATTTGTGGTTTGAATGTTCCTTTATAGCTTATTTCACGGTCATCGGGAATATTGTCAGTCGCCATATTGAATTCGCACTGCTTCATTCACAAAAGATCGCATAATTGTTCGTTCAAAATATCAAAATTTATTACTTTATATAAATAAACTTTTCAGAAAGGTGCAATCTCTATGAGTATAATGCTCACTTGAAGTATATAAAAAGATAGTGGGGAACTTATTATTAATGGAGTGTATTAATTGAAGAGCTTGTTGACTGATGGAATCGCTGTGTTCTTTAAACTTTAAATGACGCACGCGATTATCTAAAATCTAGGAAAAAATTTATGTAAATTTTCCATACTTCCTACAAATCATTTATTTGAGAAAATTCCGTAGATTTGTATAACTACTTAAATAATTATATGACTCCAATTATACTGATGAATGTAAAAGCATTAAAATAAATTTAAGAACGCTCGTTTCTCATGATGTGTCTATTTAGACATTGATAATCATATGGACATGAATACTCAACCTACTTTCAATACTGTAATTTTCCATTACTGATTGGTGTATTAAAATTCCCAGTTTCTTAATATTACAGGTCCTGCTAAATACCATGTGGCCCTTAAAATATTGTAACTTCCTCTTGATTACTGACAAGTTTTTTCATACAACAATAAATAAGGCAGATATTCATTTTCTAGATCAATCTGTATATTAGATACGAGTCAGGAAAGTATAAAATATGTTTGTTTAATACCTTTAAAATTTTTTTATTACAATAAAATCATATATATATACAGGAAAGTTACTTTTTAGCTTTACGAAGAGCCTCACGTATCTGTGCCCTCTTCAATTGTTCTCTGGGTTTTAAGTTGTGCTTCTTCGCAAAGCGTTGATTTCTCAAGAATTTCAAATCCATCTAAAAAAAATATCAAATGTTATGAAGTCACATTTTGATTAATATAAACGATGTTACCTATAAAACAAATCTTAAAATCACAAGAGGAATTTCTTGATAACATAACAAGCAATTAGAGATTCTGTTTATGATTAAAAAAAGAAAAAAACTATTATTATTATTATTTAATAAATTTAAATCTTACACCAAGCGTAGATTCATGCCTGTAACGTTTTGGCTTTTTGATACCATTACGATGAGCTTTACGATCTACAAACCAGAAAGAACCAGGTAATGTTACGTTTCGTATTTTACATTTTAAGATGAATGAATTTCAATTTTCATGCTTCATAATTATTTACACTTACTTTGATTATGATTGGTATGATTCTTGGACTTTGCCATTTTTCTCTGTTAATCAATCTAGAAAAATAATAGCTTTAATCAGTTACAACATAAAATGTCATAAACAACCTTTGAGGTTAGGAGTTTCTCCGAAAATAAAATTATATTCTGTCATGAATTGGGAAAAAAGACTATAAGAAATTAATACAAGGTATTTTTACTCAATTGTAAAAAATAATATAATAACATAGTTATGTCATTTACATAAAAGATGATTTAGATATAATAAATTTATAACAAACCTACGGGAGTTCTTCCACAAGTGCTCGAAAGCGGAAGTCTAAAGGAAAAAGAGACAGATTCAGAGAGAAGAACAAAGAGTGTGAGAACGACACTAGCGCCAAATATACATATTTCTACCGCGCTATTTCTTTTCCTTCTTTCTTTAAAGTTCAATTTAATAACATATGGTCTTCAAAAACGGTAAATGAGAAACGTAATAATATTAAATATATTTAGTTATTTTAATATCTTTACAATACATAACATTTTTTTTTTTAACGAAGTTGACAATAGCTTAGTTAAAGCAGAATTGTAATACTTTAGAGTGTTCTTTGAAACAAGTAACATTTAAACGTTATAGAACATTTTATACACATGATCATTTCCTATTTTATACAGATATATTTTCATATTAATATACTTATGTTAAAAAACACAGACTAGCATTAGGACTAGCAGCAGAGAAGAGCGATTTATAACATTATATATCCGAGGTAGAAATCACTTTGTTATTTACAGTTATTTAATGCTTCAATTCTCTAAGCAAGTGCACGTATGCTAAAATATACGTATACTAAACATTAAAATAATGTTATCATTTATGAAAGACAATATTAAAATAAAAAAGTCATTGGTGTATTTATATATAATTAAACTAATTATAATAGTAAACAGTCCTACTAAAATAAATATTATATATTTATTTATGATGCTTTGTACTTTGTCTTTTAATGACCATCTTTTATTGATGCATGTGAGTATGTGTGCATATGCCTCAGATGTCACAATTATGTACATGTTCATTGATATGTTAAATAAATTGTTACTTTTTACAGAAAATTATTTTCAATATAATATTTACAAAAACAAATATAAATAAATCTAACATATTTGTTTCGTCATACTAACGCTTTAAATAAATGTTAAAATCAATAATAATTACATCACATATCTAGTTACTAGTTTGTTTCAAACAAACTTTTCTCATAAATTATAGATACACTGCAAGTCTGTAAATCCGATTAATATAAAATTCGTACTTAGTATTTATGTAACTTGTACATATCTTTATAAGTTATGAAATGCTTGAATGAATTATGAGATAGAATAATTCATAGACCTGAAACTTTTCTTTGTAATGTAACCCAATCCATGATTTTTTGTTGGAGTTTTCTCTTCTGTAATAAAACTTCAGCAGCTTTTTGAAACTTTTCTTCATTTCTACGTATATACATTCTTGCATCTTGTTCTAGTTGATTGATTTTCTCAGGACGTATTTCTACCATCGACAACATCTCCGTTAGATATGGATTGAAACGGAAGTAAACGTCTTCAGGCAGCAGATCGTTCAACATAATATGCACAGCTACACGGTATATTGTTATTCACGTTTAAGTATATGTTCAATACAAATAGCGAAATAAATATTTTATACGTTATTATGCAAATTAATACCTTCGGTATCAGTCGCGCTATCCAAAATTTTATAAAACTTGTCTTTCCAACTTGAAATCGCTATTTCTGTCGTTTTGCTGTTGTCATAAATTTGATTCGGCGTGCGACCAGTTCCGAATGAAACCACACAATGAATTGGATTATTTGGCCATAATTCTTTAGCTTCATGTAATGCGACTGCACATGGATTATTTACCAGTATACCTGCATAAAATTAAGGTATTTGAACACTTCAAGGTCAGTTTTGTTTTATATGGTTAGGGTTAGGGTTAGGGTTAGGTTTGAAATCTTCGGGCTGTCCTTCCAAACTGGAACGTTTGGTTGGACGGAGGCGCACCTCCCCTGACCTACAGGGTGACGCAGGTGCTCACGGAACACGGCAGGTGTCCGTGCGGATTTCCTCCACGAAAAAAAAGAAAAAAGAAAAAAGAGTTTGATATCTTCAATGATTATGAAATACATTGATATGTACCTCCATCCTGATGAAGGTATCCACCACATTTAAATTCTTCAAAATAACTGGGCGCTGCTGCAGATGCTCTAATAGCTTCCCACAATTTATGTTTATGAGATCCTAAATATATACTTTCGACCCTATGAGGTAAAGTATAATTTCTAAATACATAGGCCATTACACGTTCTTGGTTTACAACAGCAGATATAGCTGAAAACTAAAAAAAATAGCTATTGTATCATAGATGGAAGATTTTTTACTTTCAACAATTCTCAATAAAACAATGCAATATTTTGTTTATAAGTATGAAATAACACACATACTTTTGGAGCAGCAGGATCATGAACTGTTTTTATAAGAACTTTGTCCCCTATATTCTCTTTTAGTAATTTTTCCCAGAGCGCTGTATCATAATATCCATGGCTCCATACCAAATTACTCGTACCTTTTATTGCACTTTGAGTAAACACTTCAGTACTTAGTTCCTTGTATAATTCAGATATTTGAAACAACGATTTTCGTTTATGTCCACCTGTAGACAATATTATTAGTAAACTATGTGTAAAATGACAAATGGTAAATAATATTAATTTTTAAAAATAAATGTTGATGATTATTGTAATCAAACAAGCATACTATATACATACCTAAAGCAGCAGCAAGAATAGCTCCTGTACTCACACCACATATGTAATCAAACAGTTCATGAGTTTTCTTGCCTGTCAATTGCTCGAGTTTCTTTAACATTTCTATAACTAATACTCCACGCACACCCCCACCATCAATGGAAAGAATTCTAATACCTCTGCCAGGCAATGGTTCAGTATAACCCAATACTGCTAATGCTTCTCTAATAGATGCTATGAAGTTCAAAAGCATTCAGAATACTCTTTCTCATATAATTAACAAGATGGTAATGTCTTTAAATCATTGTATACCTTTTGTTTGTTCATCTTTAACCTTTTGTCTAGTTTTAAGCAATACTCTTATTGCTCCTCCTTTAATCGCATAATGTCTAGCTTCTGGATATTGATCAATGTGTGCTAATAAATCTTCGATCCTTCTCCAACGTGAAGCAGTTGATTCAGCAGTTATTATAGTATTCAAGACATGGTTTGTTCTAGACGCGATACTGTGTTTTGGTATATTTTTGTGAATATTTACTTTCCACTTTGGTGGTACGACTAATCTGGCTGTTTTACTTTGTACAGAATTAAATATCAGTGCACCAAGAAACTCAGAAATAATTCGCGATACTGCTTTGTTTTGAAGTTTACTCTCACGTATATTATCTTCATGAATTTGCTAAAAGAATTGTTGAACATAAGGAATATTAGATCTTTGAGTATGTCGCATATTATCCAAAATATATTACTTACTTTTTTATATTGAACAGAGCTGGTAGTTAATGTCTCTTCTTCTGGAGCATTCAATATTACCTTCTCTTTTTCTATTTTACTATCGTCGCCTTGTTTCGTATCTAAATCTTTATTATTATTCATATGTTTAGAAAATTCAAGCGCTGACAACTTCTTCAAAGTATTTATTTGTGAATATGTTACTCTTTGTAGAAAATCTAACCAATATTTAGAGAAGATAGTTTGTAAATTTTTATCATAACCAGCTTTGTTCAAATAATCTTTCAGTTGCGATAAAAGCTTCGAGTGATTTTGCATGGACATCTTTATTTTCCACAAAGTATTTAAACGATTTAATAATTTATTTTTATTAACACTTCCACTATAACCTTTACCCGTAGCACTATCTGTCAACTGTCTGTAAGTACAAAGAATTAAACATTTATATATTTATCACAAGAGCAAATTAATAATATAAATAATTAATAAATATAATAAGTAAGTAATTAATTAAATTTTGTGAATAAATCGTACACACTACAAGACATGATGCAAAATGATTTGATAATTGCTTAAATCAAATGACGAATTTTCGCGAAGCAAACTCATTGGACAAGTGTAACTATTATTAATTTAACTTTATACATTATAGTACAAACACAAGCGCATGTGCGTCATGTTATATAAATAACAAAATGGTACAATTAAGACTGGGAAAGGAACTAGAAGGATAATTTTTTAATTATGATAATTCTTGAACGAGGGAATACAACTTGACGTTCCATAGTTTACCTTGATAAAAGGAGAAACCTTTGATAATGTTTCACACTGTGATAATATTTTATAACATTTCGTGTCATTCTTGATTTGTTTCGTCGTATGAACGATGAGAATATGGGAATGATAAAAGTTTATCACACTAGCGATTATCGATTCGCTGAAAATTTTATAAAACGATTCGTAAAAATTGCTGACACCAATTTCCTTTTCTGCAATAGTTCTAACTAATGTCACTTTATTATTACGGGTTCATTTACCGAATCATCTTGAAATACTAAATAGACAACAGCTGATTCTACTTATATAAAGAACTGCTGACGCAGTTAGAGGCTCGTTTTGTAAATAATATGGCGCGATACTAGCCCACCAATAAGATTCGTTGATAACCATGTACCAACTTGATTCTCCAATATCAATACACCGACGAGGATAAGTGCCCCGTGTTACCAATATTGTTTACATCTTTGTTTACGATCTTTGCACGTAAACACTATTATGTTTACGTTACAGGTCTGGGTAATTGTACGCGAAATGCATTCCGCGATCAATCGAAGAAAACAGCGATGAATGAAAACAAATGTATTTAGACATTGTTTTTGTTTACCAACGGTGAGATATAAAGTTTATTCAACTTCTATGCTTTATTATTCTTCAAATTCCTAGTAAGATTAATTAATGAATTGTTCATTAACTTTTCTTTTCAACTACTATTTAAACAGTAGCATAATATCGCAACTAGGGAATAAAACTATTTTAAATCGTACGACACTAGCGCTCTTATGATGGAATGATAGAATTAAATAAAAAATTTGAATTCGTCAAATCTAAAACAATATATACTTTCAGAATATTTTCGTTCATTACTTAGTAAAAATTGTGCTAAAACGTCCAAAGAATATCTTTTTATCTCGACGTAAAGATGGTAAGAAGCGAGCAATAAATAAGACATGTCTTACGACTGTATAAAATATTAATACTTTATTTTCCATTCGAGTGTGCGTCACACTACGCACTGTGGGATATGTACAAAGTTTGTCGTACCGAAGCTTTCACTTTCGCCTGGTACAACCAATCGCGCACCTATCGATTAAAAATCATATTTTTACGTGCTAGATTTAAAAAGTAACGCATAAGTGTGATTGTTACATTCATATTGATTTTTCATAACTCTTTGTTTTTATTCTTCTGCACACTCTTTCGCCGTGAGTGAGATTTAAAAAAAAAAAAAAAAAAAAAAAGCTACACATGCTGTTTCGAGCGGTGTATGCGGTGTCTGAGGTATATCAGTGGTATGTCTATTGCGTTGCTTTACTGCGAACGAAAAAATCGGGGAAAACAACTGACGAAATCTACGAAATGAGAAAACAACATATGTAATAGTACGTATAGCGATCGATGCGAGTTCGTCATTGAGCGCGTGCACTATTATTTTCGTCCGTCGAATCTGGCAGTGAATCCTCGTTACAGAGGAAAATTGAGCTTCAATCTCTTCTTGGTACGAGTTTAAAATGTGTTGTGTCTATTGATATTCGCGGAGCGTGGCTAAGATTAGGATTGCTGAGAGGAAGCGTAATCACGTGACGTTGAATGAAGCGAAACTCTGTACTCGCATCGAACGAAGGAAAAAAAGAAAAGAAAAAAATTAAAGAATTTCTGTGGCGCTAGATTATTTTTCGTTCGGTGACGTTAAAGAAGGAAAAGAGTGTCGCAAGCTCGTCGTGTTCTTACTAAGCTAAAACAGGGGCGGAATAACGGGGTTGTTCGACTGGAACGAGACGCGATTTAGGAACAGGCTCGCAACCTAGGATCACAGATCTCCAAACAGTTCTATTTTATGACCAGTGCAACTACTTTATCGTCATTTCGATTTTTCTTCTTCGCTTTTATGAAATTATTTTACTATGTATTTTTATACATGCTTATATCTATACCGTTAATTATTTGCCTTTTTTTTTTTTTTTTTTTTTTTAGGATTCGTCCATTCGTAATTACACGATACACAGTGTTATTATGTAACAAAATAACGAAGAATATTGTGTAAATGAAGCAAATAAATGTCGGTGCAGATTCATATAAAAAAAAAAAAAAAAAAAACTAATATAATGGTGAAACACCAAGAGACACGAATCTCGAAAAATTAATGTAAATAAATTCGATATTATAAGAACTTTAATAAATCAATGTAAATGCCACGTACACATAGAGGGACCTTTAAAACGAAACAGAAAGATTCTTCACAAAAGATTGTTCAAAATCGATGCGAATTACTATTTTCACGGATCCCAAATCGAAAAAGGAAATAAAAGACAAATTAGAAGACAACTATGTAAACATATGTAATATCCTACGCATATAGCCAATATACTACTAATAAAATAAAGGTTCATAAAAGAACCATCACAATAAATTCCACAATTAAATACGATTCTATACGTTTCTAACAAACGGATATAAACAAAATAACGTTCTTATTTTTCCTTCGAAGTTCCTTCGAAATTTATAAATTTTCTCGAAGAACTTTAACTTCTAGCTAATATAATATAATAAATTTCGAATGGACGATTAGGGAAAAAAAGAGGCAAACTTTGAAGAAGAATTTCTTCGAACTTCGAATTTCGATCGAACGTACAAGAAAATCTGGGACCCTGCCATCAAGGCACCGTCATTTTCGGTTTACAATTGCCCGATGTAGCTCCGATGCGTCCCTCCCCCGTCTCTCGACAATGATCCCATTCTTCCAAGGTACACAATGATACGTGTTTAAAATATACAAATATATATGTACATATACGTATATACATTTATTTGTATATATATGATACACAGTATACGATATATATACAGATACATGTATATATATAGGTGCGTGCACAGAGAACGCATTATCGTACGCTAGTAGTACAAGTATGAAAAAGGTCAGCCATGCGTACACCAGACTGCGTATCATTTGCTTTTTCTTTCTTTTTTCTCTTTTATATTATTCGATCTCTCTCTACGTTGTACTAGGATTTGGTTACTTGAAGAGTATGTTACTAACTAGGTTTCGTTCTGTGGCACTGGGCTATTTCTGCCATTTTCCTGTTTTCTGCTTTTTTTTTTCTCTTTTTCTTTTTTGTTTATCGTTTTCTTACTTCTTAGTCGGAATGCGCAGATTGATTTTCATCGAGGGCGGACGAAACGCGCGTACCTCTTCCCGTCCTCCTCTCCTCAGAAGCGAGTTCTTCTTTTAATTCTCTTCGTAGCGTACATTCGTTTCGTTCATTTTTCAAGTTCGAAGGAAGAAGAGGAACTCGCGTTCCTCGAACTCTGGTCTCCCCCTCCTCTTTTTCTCTCCTTTATTCTACTCGACGCATTTTAAGTACTAATGGGTTCGTGGATTATTTATCTTTTTACTATTTCCTTCTTTTTTTTTTTTTTTTTTTTGTTTCTTTTTCGATGAACATTGGACGCTAGCCTCAACTACCGTCGTTCGAGTTGTTTTCATTTTCGTGACATTAGAGATTGGCATTTATATTATTTCTCTATTCTTATCGTTTTGGTTTTGCGTCGGATAATATCCTGCTTCAACTACTTGGCAATCTAATTATACGTACATACAGCAGCGTAGATTAACGAGGATAGATCGATTAAACGTTTATATTTTGTCTTCTAAAAGGGAGTTTATGCGTATAATAACGTTAAATACGTTGGATGAACGATAGTAGTTGAGGTTCGACGCTTCTGGTGCTGTGGATCTGTGCGATGAGAATCTTTCTTTTTGGTATTTCTTTTTCTTCCTTTTGTTCTTTTTTCTTTCTTTTTTTTTTTTCTTCTTTTGTGTGTGGTTTGGAGTTACAAATTTGGAAAGGGGTGATTTATGTACAAAGACCTAAATTCGAAAATTTCCCTTTAATCGTTCTAATTTTAAGAATTTTACGCATTTCGAATAACAATCGATGACTTTATAAAATACACGGATATCAAATTTCATTGTTTTCGAGTATTCAAATTCTTATTTAGACTACCTTGTCCTAATTAGTAATCGAGACGTGTTACATCTTCTGATTTTGTACTTTGAATCTTTCTTCCAAATGCCAGTTTCTCGAACGAACACGAAGCACATTCGCTATAATATATAAATGAAATTTCTATAAAATCTCATATTCAGCGGTTACACGCACTTCTGGCAAACCCACAGAATAAAAATCACAGCACCAAAATAGTTCAATTATTAGACAACGTTTAAACGTCCGGTTTTCTACTCGTATTTAAACTTCTCGTTCAATTTCTCTTTCGTTTCTCGATCCTATCGCACTGCCACCTTATTCGACACTCTATCTTACACGGACTACTGTGTTAACTCTTAATAGTACGCCTCGTATAGCTTTCCTACATATTTACAATCGCAGTTTTGGGAGAAGAATAGCCAAATGCAGAGTGCTGGTTTCGAGCATGCAAAGTTAAACCGACTCGGTTTAACCATCGAAGTCGTCCTTTTATCAAGTTCGTTAAAAAGAAAAAAAGAAACTCAAGGATCAGCTTTTTCGTAGAAATTATTTTAGCCTATCTGGTGCACAGACAGTAGAAATTCCATACTAATTCGCTATTTTGTCATTCCTGCGACGTTTTCTTCAATAGATCGAATAGCATCTCGCGTGATAGTTACACGATACATATGTTACAGAAAGCCATCGTAAATCAGCTTTATGATACGCATAATAATATGTATTTACATATTAGTATTATCAAAAAGAGCTAAAAAGATGTAATCTGAAATGCATATACAAGCATATTCAACGGTAAAAAGTTATTTGTAAATGTTTTTTGGAATTTCGAAACTCTCTGGTTACGCCGTTGAAGCTTTTCTTCCCCGTTTTTTTTTTCTTTCTTTTTTTCTTTTTTTCCCTTACGAAAAATTCGACACACACGCATGTACACGCACGTATAACCCACACATCCACACACCGCGCATCATCGAGCGTTCACAAATGCACAGCGGGCGTGGCACAACCGATCTTAGGAACCGAGTGGAATAAGCGACGGGTCGTGCCGCAACTCCCGGGAGGAAAACACATTTGGATTAACAATTATTGTAAACGTAAATACAAAAAAAAGAAAACAAAAGGGAACTATATTTTCCTTTTACTATCTACTACTCTAAAACGCTTCCCTGTTCCATTCGACATCTCGCTGTAATAAACTCGTACGCGCGATCAACGTTTTCTTTTTCTTCGTACTCTTCCTTTTTCTCCTATCGTACTATCTCTCTTCGCTCGCGCGCAAGCACACACCTCGTGTATATATAATGTGTACATATATATATATAGCTTTTCTCGTATGTATACCTATGTACAAAACACTACATGACTGGATTTGACTATATCAACTTTTTACTCCTTGTTTTCTGCATTTCTTCTCTCCCCTCCTCTTTTGCTTTTCTTTTCTCTTCTTTCTAGCCTTATAGAGAAGAGAATCGGTTCGCATTCTTCTGTTGTTTCTTCCTTTAATGGTTTTCTCTAATTTTCTAAACGATACGCGAAATTGGCGCGGTAGGTTCGTCGTCCGGCTACTAAAAATTAAGCGTACAATTCTATCGCGAAATAGATGCACAAAGCGTATTGCATAGCCTTCCCTCAACGGCACGCCTTCCGGTCTCTTCTTTTCTAATTCTACTTCTGGTCTCTGTTCTCCTTCGACCATTATCGAAACGTTTCGTATCTCTTGCTATTTTTCCGTCTCTCTCGAAGATGCTACCAGAGTTTTATTCTTTTTATTCGTTTTATTTCTTACGTTCGAGTAATCTCAGTGTCCCTCTTTCGACCATACGTTTAACTCTTTCTTCTTTTAACAAGATTCAACCGTTGAGTTTTAAATTATACGCAGAGTTTACTTTTGCTCTTTGTTTCTCCGATATTCATCGATCTGTTATTAACCTTTCGCAGATCAGTTTCTTTTCTTCTTTTCCAGCTTCGAATTAACGCCAAGGGAATCCGATCGAAAGCTGACATTATCGTGAAAGTTCTCGAACGTTTTAATATCGTACGCAGAAAGAATATTATTGCATGATAATTACGTGAATGTTTCGTGCGGGGTGGAGGGGTGGGGATGGAGAGACAACGAAGCGAGAACGGAGTAAATGCTCGTGTCTCGCGATTCTTTCTATTTCGTATAACATTCGATACTTAAATAAACAACGCTCGAACGTTACACATTCGACTTACGTTTCTCGTCAAACGATTTAGTCTCTCTTGCTTCGTTTCCTTGCACCAACGAGCATCTTTCCGTAAAAAGAAATCTAACTTTCAAAGGGCTAAATCATCGAATCATTGTCTCGAACGGAAGTATAAAAAACAGTTCAGACTTTTTGAAGTTCCGCATCTTCGATCGATCTACTTTGCCTGCTGCAACGCCAATAGAGGGCGTTCTATCCCAAAAGAAAAAATAAAATAAAAAAGTATTATAATAATAAAAGAAAAAAGTCTCAGAAAACTCTAGATCATGATACGAGACGACACGCAGTCTCTGTCAATGAATTGCGAACAAAACCAATTCCGATGCCTTGAACGATCGGATGCGCACGAATATTCGCGAATAAAAACGCGTACAACTAAATAACAAAGGGGGCCCATCGAGACCTTGGACCCTCGCGCTCGCTATTCGGCCCTCTGCATATACATACGCATATATGTATACACACATACATACACACACACGCGCGTACACACACACATACATACGTATATATATATTTTTTATATATATATATCATATATATATATAAATTCTGCACGCGGAATTACGATTCGTTTTGGGACAACGCCTCGGCATTGATCGTTGCTCGATCTCCGAGTAAAAACTATAGCGAATATCCGATAGCTTTATCTAGATAGATCGACTAAAACTCTTATGTTTCGTGTTTTTCCATCGATCAGGCGCTCTCTCCACCGGTCGAGCCCACGAAAAATAGTCCTCCTTCGCTCGCAAGTCGCTCAACGATCGGCGAATAATCGAATAAATGCGTTCGAAGGGAAGTGGCTCTTTGAAAAAGAAAAAAGAAAAAAAAAGAGATGTCCCTAGTCCCTCGATGTCCCGTTTGGGTTTACGAATCTTCGCGATGAATCTACAGAATCCGTACAGAACACTAAAATATCGAACACGTTTCGAGATCTGTCTCTCTCTTTTTTCGAAGACGATTCTGTTCACAGTGGTGACGAAGGGAAACCAAACGACGATTCGGTCGAGCAAACACAACGTATTTTATACATCTATGTCTCTTTCGCACGTGCCTGTGTGTTGTATACTCTTTTCGTTTCAAGAATCTTGTCGCGCGTTCTTTAACTCGAACTTTGCCTCGTCCCTCTTGATTCTCTGTTCGTGGCCGTGGGTCCCTCAGCATCATCGTTGTCGTTGTCGTCGTCGCTGCTGGGCATCGCTTGCTCCTCGGCCTCTAGGCTCAGCAGAGAGTCACCCTGGCCAGAGTTTCCCTCAGCGGCGTCTCTCAAAAATGGACGTCCCTCACGTCGGTCGGCGTGCCCGCCTTCTCGTGTTCCAGGATCTTCTCCTGGCTGGTTATATCGTCCCCCAGAGGCCTCTGCGACGTGCCCGAAAGAGACGATCCGGTCACCTGATGGCCGTTCCCGCCGGTACCGTCCGCACCCACTGCTTCAGATACCATCTCTTCGATTTGCTCCAGGCAACCTTGCAGGTAATCCTGGAAGAGCAGGAAACATCGATCAGTCTTCCAATTGGCTTCTTAGATACGGGCTTTGATATTTCGATCAGGGACATTCTGAGAAACGTAGCGAATCGAGATTAATAGATTTTGCGGAATATAATAATTATAGATTCTAGAATGTTACGATTCTTGTTAGAAATTAGAAAGAGAGCGATCGATTTACGAATCGTTAGGGAACTTTGGTGAAACGAACGGTAACGCGTAAGATAATTCGATTAATTAATCGAGCTAGCGTGTAATTTTGATCGACAAGAGAAAGTTCCAAGAAGCAGTTTGAGAGATCGTTCGCGAATCCAGCCAAGACGTGGCGCAAAAACGTGCTGATGAGCGGAGTGTAGCAGGTGTCGGGCACATGTTTACGGGGAAAAAAAGTCACAGCGTGACGGGAAAGGGAAAAGACGATTCGAAACACGCGCAGACTATACATTCATAATGCGCCGAGTGCAAATAAAGTGCACGCGTGAATGGCTCGGCATGGGGTCTACGTCCTGTAAGCGCAATATTTTCGACGACCACATGTGTTTAGAAGCAGGAAGGAACGTATACCAAGAACTATGTTGGCCACCTGCCCCTCTGTTCATTCATAATCTCCAACCGTCCAGATTCGAACCAAAGTGAAAACGAATCTCTCTACGTGATTTTTTAAACGTTCGTCTTTTATATTTACAACGCAGCTCGACGAAAGATGAAATTTTGAATAATTTCGACGTTTATCCATTCGCGAAACTTCACCGATACGTGCTCCATATGTTAACGAGAACGAATACCGTTTGCAACGTTCGAGATTTTTGTTTTAAATTTAATTTTTTTTTTTTTTCTTTTTATTTAAACGTTTTCCTTAAATCGTAGGTTGAATCCGACAAAAGCTCCTTATTCTGCTATCTCGATGGATCTGTTTGCGATCGAACTTTGTTAATTAAAAATATCTGATAAATCTCAGACAGAAGCTGTCGCGCAACGTTTATTTCCGACATTTCGGATAAACCGGGTGCAAATCAAGTTGCGATTATATCTACTCGTTGACAGTGCTATCCGAGGTTTCTCTCGAGCGTCGTGAAATAATATCAACACGAAGACAAACCTGTTCGATAGCCGTGATGCGAGTTAGTTCGTCGAGGAGGCCGGCCAGCCCGTAACCGCTTTTCCCTGTCCAATCGAGACCGTGGAGGGCCGCTGCGACGCTCGCCGCCGCGATCATGCTCGGCGTATACATGGAGAATTTGTATTCTGCAAAAAAACATGTTCATTATCCAACTTATCGTCAAAATTATCAATATCTTTCTTAGAATTATTAAAAATGATATTTACTGAGTTTCAGTTTCGGTATGGAGCTAACGAAACATCGAAAACGTTCCGTATAACGTAGATCCTAACGTAGATTCCGTATAAAAGATCCTGTAAACGTTCAAATACTTTCGCAGGCCTTTTTATAATTATCGAACGTAAGTAACAGCTACTAATGTCGATGTCGAGCGTTTCGGTGCAACGCCAACGAAATTTTAAAACGTTCCGCGTAAATACACTCGTAAAAGGATCGTACAAGCGTTGGAATACTTTCGAGAGCAACTGCAACTACTCCCTTAGCGTGTTTCAGCGAAAGAATTAGAATAAAATGATCTGATTGCACATCGTCAAGTGTAAACAGTAAGTTTCTCGACACTCACTCACGTGCATTAACCTTATTCCCATTGCATCCACATCCACCTGCATAACATCCACCGTGCACATAAAACTCCCTTACATTGCTCCTTAAATTCCAAACACACATCTTCTCAGCCATTCCAAGTAACACGAACAGCATACGAAGTACCCGATTCTCGAGGAACCGGCGAGGAACCTTCTTTCGAAACATCGAAAACACAACTAGAAAAAGACAAAGACACGTTACCATTATTTCCAAAAAAAAAAAAAAAGAAGAAAAAGGGAAAAAAAAGAAAAAGGGAAAAAAAGGATAGGATAGTCCAACGTTCGATCCTATCTCGTGGTCGAAGCGCGTTAACAGAAGCGGCCATGAAAACGAATCCTAGAATTCCGTGTAACGTTTCGTTCCACGTTCTGCTAATAAAAAATCTGCTAATAGAACCGCAGGTAGACACGTCCCAGGAAAAGGGTATTCGAAACAAGATTTACGACGTTGAAAAGTCCGGCCTTGGTGGTGCCAAGCCCAAAGGTTACCGACTCGGCAAACACCAGAAAGCAACTCTCTTTATTTCTCGCCTTCGCTCGCGCTTTTTAACACGGTCCAGTTCCATCGTGAAAGCTTTCGCTAGCTTAGCAAGCCGCGCTAACCTCGACGCTATCGCCAGTAACTTTGAAACCGGGCTACTGGCCATGACAAATAATTGCGAGGGAATAGGCTACGGGGTCTTTTGTCTTCGTTAGGTTTAGGTACGAATTCTAATACGAACTTTCTAATGTCTTTTTTTCGCGCTAAACACAGCATACCTTGAAGCAACGTACGCTCCCGGAAAAGAAACGAAAAGACGGAGGAGTCCGAGTACGTCGTATTCACGCGACGAATAAAACTCGAAGAAACTTGGTCGTACATCTTATACGGTAAATACGATGTGGAAGAAGTAAAGAGGGATCATCGACTGACCGTGTCGTTAAATCGATCGGTTCGATGAAACGAGCTTGACGATTAGACGCAGCAACGGAACGGCACGGGCGACGAGCGAACTATTCGTAAAGCGGGCCTCGAGATTGACAATAAACGTGACAATCATTGACGCGATCGTATTCATCCTTTTATGCCGGTAATATATAGTCCGGCGCGCGTTTTGTGTGGATTTTTCTCAAACGCGAGCGCTATTCATTCATGGAAAGATGGGAACAGGTTCCTGGACAACCGAAATGTCCGATGGACAAGCTGAAATTCAACGGGGAGCGTGTGTGCGCGCACGCACACGCCGTAATAAAGCCATTAAGAATGGAATTCCGCGAAGCCGCTCTTAAATTTGCAGAGCCGCGAAAGAGAAGAGGAAGAAGAAAGAGAGTTATAAAGCTGGTGCAGGTGCGTTCTGTTGTCCTCGGGGATGGCGAATTACTATTGGAGAACGGCATTCCTCCGTCAAGACCACCCCCGCTCCGTCCATTTCAATTCTCTTTTCTTTTTCGTCATACTCCGATCGTACTTCTGCAACGGATTTCTCCCTTTTTTTTTTTTTTTTTAAGAATCTCGATTCTTTCGTCTCGCTCTTCTCTCTTTCCCTTCTTATCTCTGCGTAGCATCCTCGTAGTCCTGTGCAACGTTATCCGAATCTTTTATCTCCTTGTACATCCTATTCGCATACACACAGCTTCTTCCATTTTTCATCCCAGGAAGACGTTTCTCCGCAACTTTTCCAGATTTGATTTTCTTCCTTTTCTCTCGCTCCACGACTGTTTTTACGTGGCTCTCGAGTTTGTTCGCGTAATTCCATGTTCTCCGAGTCTTCTACCTTCGTTTCAAGGTTTCGGTATGATTCTGTCCATAGATCTTTCTAGAACTTGGTCGCATACTTCGTCTTACCTTGCCTCGCTCTCTCGCCGTTGTTCTCTTTCGGATGCCTACTTCGTTCCACCTTTCCTTCGGGACTCCTTCTCATTCTAGCGGCATTTTGTTCTTGCTTGTGTTTCCTCGATGGTCTTCCTCCTCCCTCTTCCTTTTCTTGGCCTCCCTATTCTCATATTCATTTTCGGCTCCTCTCCTTTTTAACGTCCTCTCCTACCTTTCTTTTCATTCTACTTCCACGTCTCCTTTTCTTTTCTTCGCTTCTGAAAACACGACTAAATTAAAATCTCTCCTCTAGTTTTTTATCCGACATCTTTATAGTTCTCATCAAGGCCTGCGATACATCGTGGAGCGTGAAACCGACGGATCTAGCGCGCTAATATTCGAACATGCATCTCTTTGCGATATCGTGCGTATACGGAGCGCAACGACGTATCGTTTCACGTTGCTCCACGTTGAAGCGAGCGGATCGAGCGTCGTCGTTTTAGCTCGTGAAAGATTCATACGCGTGTCGACCAAACACGAATCCAACATCGATGAAAAATGAAAAAAAAGAGAATAAAGAAGCGTTGGCGCGAATCGCATCGATGCCGATGACGAAAACAATTAGTTGGAGCGCGTGGTCCGCGTTGCAGGGGCGTGGAATCGAAAAAGGCGAGCAGGTTCACGGACCTTCCGCGATTCAAGGAAGCGGCTGGAATTCGTGGCGCCGCCGTTTGCTTCTCTTTTCGTCGGTGAAAAAGAGGGTCAACCGACTCGAACCGAGCTCAGCGAGCTACCTAGTTTGGCTCGTGAGAAACAATCATCGTCTCCCGGGCCGCTTCTAGTCTTTTCTCTTTCTTCAACAGGGACCACCAGAGCCGGCCAGACGACGAAGGACGATGGTCCTTGCTTTTTGCCATCCCCGCTTGTAATAACAACCGACTGGCAGCGTTCAGAAGGGGATTTAAACGTGTCTTGCGATCTCGTCGTGTTCGACGCCCCCTTCTTCCTCTTCTTCTTCTTCTTCTTCTTCTTCGTCGTCGTCGTCGTCGTCTTCTTCTTCTTCTTCTTCGCATTTTTATTGCTTTTGTTTCTCTTGGTTCCCACTCTTCCTCTCTTTCTCGCTCGTTCTTTCGTTTCTTTCGATTTCTTGATTTTCCAGCGAGACTCGAGCAATCGTCGTTTCAACAGCTCTGTACTTCGCGGACGTCGATCGTCTCTACTTTCATTTTTTTGTATAATTAATATGCTATTAATGATTTGTATGATTAATAGCATTTTGCGGAATTTTTTGCAAACTACTCGAATTTCGTACAAACATATTTTTCTGTCTTCAACGATAAGATCCCGTTTTATATAAAAAGTCTCGATACAGATAGGATGATTCGATCGAAGATTTTTATCCACGGTTTTCTCGAATCGAAGGTTGTATCACTTGCTGCTACGTAATTTATTCTATTGGCTGTTAACAAACCCATGTGGTCAGTGACGATCATCGCACGACTATTCCGTTTACGCTTCGTTCATCGTTATTCAACGCGATGGCGATAAATGTGTCGAGATTGTACAATGCATCGTTATTTATACATATTTGCAAGGTTTTGCTTATGATTAACGACGATAAGAAGACGAAGCAAAAATTTAGTGGCGAGGAGGACTGTTTTACGATCGTGTAGCTCGTTATTTCGAATTTTCTCCAAAGGCTCTCCTCCATCCTTAATTTTCTCCTACTATTTGTACTTGCTATGGAAAAATGTCTCTCGCAAAATGCAAAATAAACGAACAACACCTTCGTTAAGACACGTAACGCGTTAAAAATTTCCTGCGAATTAATGAGAAAAAAAAAATCAATTTCGCTCCCTCCTTCATTTATCTCGCTACGCTCGTAATCACGAAGGTAGAAGTCATTTCTCAAGCAGCAAAAATAACACGGAAGAGTTAATTAAGATTAAATATCCAACATGTTACGCTATACTAATCCCTAGATTTCGGAGGTTTACGCAATTTTTGTGAAATCTAAGATTCCAAAATTCTACCGAGCGCATATAATACGCAAAAATGTGTGCGATGTTTATAGCGAGCTTGCTACGTTCGCTAAACGAAACAAATTGCTATTTAATTTTATAAAAGTATAAAATGCTGATCGCGTTTCTGCCGTCCGATCTTCTATCGTAGAGATAAAAATCTAACAACGGTTATTATTTCGGTTAGCTGTAGCATCGAGAGGTTCGTCGAATCGACGATTAAAGAAAATAAAACGTATAAGACGGGAATCACCCTTATACGTTCGTTACGTCATCTCTATGTCCATTCTACCTTCTATCCGTAATTGTCCGCTCGGCGATAATTCATTAAAACGAAACGCAACGAAAAGAAATTAAAGAAGCAGAAAGAAAGAAGAAGAGAATGAGAGGAAGAAAAAAATGGAACGCATAGAATCGACTCAAAGTAGTTACGTGATGGTTTCCGCCGGGTGTATTATTCACCATGCACCGGCATATTCATTAACGCGTGAGTTAACGATGCACGTTCCCGATTGTTTATGATGCCATGGCACGGTTCTAACGAGGCTAACAATGAAGGTCCGCGCGTAAAAATTGCATTTTAAAGAATATCGCCAGGCGATTATAATTTCTAATAAACGCCTAAACGCCGTCTGCCCGGCCAATTCTGTCGTGCTTTTTCTTTCCCATGTTATTCGTACTAGGCGGACCGCGATAAAATTGAACGTTCGAATAAATAAAATGAAATTGAGAAATCTCGCGACACAAAGTATATGTAGGAACGTTATAAAGTTATACTTTCGTCTATAGATAGGGTGAGAAAGGAATCGCAATCAACGCTTAATTAAAATGATAATCGTCTGTTTTAACGAACGAATACTAGCGGCTCGTACTATACACTTCCGCTACGATGTTGCGTTTAAAATGCGCGAACATGAAATTAAATCGCTTACTATAGAGAAAAGAGAAGAAAAACGAAAGAAAAAGCTGAACCGGCGTTAATATTATCGTACTTTTAAAATATTCGAATATTTGATAAGCAGTCGCGATAAAAAACGACACGCAGATAACGTTTGCTTCGTTCTATATTCATAAATGACGTAGAATACGACTGTTGTGCAAGAATTTATCGTTTTCGTTAATTATCATTAACCAGTTCGCAGCAATTAGAATATTATGGGAAATAGGTATCTGGCGCTAGACAACTTGAAATATCGTTGCGCCAATTTTACGGAATCGGGAAAGTAGAACGAACTATAATTTTGTCTTTGTAGAGCTCGGTATCTGGCGCAGTTACGTATGAAAAATTTACAATTTTTACCAACGTTTTCCTACGTAGATCGTATCTCGAATTTTAACGTACCTTGCGTTTGGCATTTTTACGTAAAAACACTGTGATATCACGAATAAAGAAGACTTTGATTCGATACAATTTGCCGCGTAAGGTTTCGGTTTGCATCGTCGCTTTAACGATTGAAATTCCAACTTCCCATCACGTTCTTGACCCATAAATAGTAACTTCCAAGTTATTAATTTCTCATGCGCTTCTTAATGCGAAATCTATTAACCCAAGTAGCAAGAAGTAGTCAACCTTGTTATATTTAAAATAGTATCCGTTCGCGCAACACGCGCATTGTTCAGAAACATTGAAGACACTTTATACGTACATTTTAC